>NW_027315946.1:665000-1167582 GCF_026437365.1 Eucyclogobius newberryi
TGAGAGTTTTATAAAGCTCTAAAGACACACCTTAGAGTGTTATAAAGCTCTAAAGACACACCTGAGAGTTTTATAAAGCTCTAAAGACACACCTTAGAGTGTTATAACGCTCTAAAGACACACCTCACAGTGTTATAAAGCTCTAAAGACACACCTGAGAGTTTTATAAAGCTCTAAAGACACACCTTAGAGTGTTATAAAGCTCTAAAGACACACCTTAGAGTGTATAAATCTCTAAAGACGCACCTTAGAGTGTATACAGCTCTAAAGACGCATCTCAGAGTGTTATAAAGCTCAAAAGACACACCTCAGAGTGTATAAAGCTCTAAAGACGCACCTCAGAGTGTATAAAGCTCTAAAGACACACCTCAGAGCCTTGTACAGCTCTAAAGACACACCTCAAAGTTTTATAAAGCTCTAAAGACACACCTGAGAGTTTTATAAAGCTCTAAAGACACACCTTAGAGTGTATAAATCTCTAAAGACGCAACTTAGAGTGTATAAAGCTCTAAAGACAGACCTCAGAGTGTTAAAAAGCTCTAAAGACACACCTCAGAGTGTTATAGAGCTCTAAAGACACACCTCAGAGTGGTATAAAGCTCTAAAAAACACACCTCAGAGTGTACAAAGCTCTAAAGACACACCTCAGAGTGTACAAAGCTCTAAAGACGCACCTTAGAGTGTTATAAAGCTCTAAAGACACATCTCAGAGTGTTATAGAGCTCTAAAGACACACCTCAGAGTGGTATAAAGCTCTAAAGACGCACCTCAGAGTGTTAAAAGCTCTAAAGACACATCTCAGAGTGTATAAAGCTCTAAAGACACACCTCAGAGTGGTATAAAGCTCTAAAGACACACCTCAGAGTGTATGAGGCTCTAAAGACACACCTCAGAGTGTTATAAAGCTCTAATGACACATCTCAGAGTGTACAAAGCTCTAAAGACTGACCTCAGAGTGTTTTAAAGCTCTAAATACACAACTCAGTGTGTTATAAAGCTCTAAAGACACATCTCAGAGTGTATAAAGCTCTAAAGACACACCTGAGAGTTTTATAAAGCTCTAAAGACACACCTTAGAGTGTTATAAAGATCCAAAGACACACCTTAGAGTGTTTAAATCTCTAAAGACGCACCTTAGAGTGTATAAAGCTCTAAAGACACACCTCAGAGTGTTATAAAGCTCTAAAGACAGATCTCAGAGTGTTATAAAGCTCTAAAGACACACCTCAGAGTGTATAAAGCTCTAAAGACACACCTCAGAGTGTTATAGAGCTCTAAAGACATACCTCAGAGTGGTATAAAGCTCTAAAGACACACCTCAGAGCGGTATAAAGCTCTAAAAAACACACCTCAGAGTGTTATAAAGCTCTAAAGACACACCTCAGAGTGTTTAAAGCTCTAAAGACACACCTCAGAGTGTACAAAGCTCTAAAGACACACCTCAGAGTTTTATAAAGCACTAAAGACACACCTCAGAGTGTATAAAGCTCTAAAGACACACCTCAGAGTGTACAAAGCTCTAAAGACACACCTTAGAGTGTATAAAGCTCTAAAGACACACCTCAGAGTGTACAAAGCTCTAAAGACACACCTCAGAGTTTTATAAAGCACTAAAGACACACCTCAGAGTGTTATAAAGCTCTAAAGACACACCTCAGAGTGGTATAAAGCTCTAAAAAACACACCTCGGAGTGTTATAAATCTCTAAAGACACACCTCAGAGTGTTATAGAGCTCTAAACACGCATCAGAGTGGTATAAAGCTCTAAAAAACACACCTCAGAGTGTACAAAGCTCTAAAGACACACCTCAGAGTGTACAAAGCTCTAAAGACACATATCAGAGTGTATAAAGCTCTAAAGACGCACCTTAGAGTGTTATAAAGCTCTAAAGACACACCTCAGAGTGGTATAAAGCTCTAAAGACGCACCTCAGAGTGTTAAAAGCTCTAAAGACACATCTCAGAGTGTATAAAGCTCTAAAGACACACCTCAGAGTGGTATAAAGTTCTAAAGACACACCTCAGAGTGTATGAGGCTCTAAAGACACACCTCAGAGTGTTATAAAGCTCTAAAGACACATCTCAGAGTGTATAAAGCTCTAAAGACACACCTGAGAGTTTTATAAAGCTCTAAAGACACACCTTAGAGTGTTATAAAGCTCCAAAGACACACCTTAGAGTGTATAAATCTCTAAAGACGCACCTTAGAGTGTATAAAGCTCTAAAGACACACCTCAGAGTGTTATAAAGCTCTAAAGACAGATCTCAGAGTGTTATAAAGCTCTAAAGACACACCTCAGAGTGTATAAAGCTCTAAAGACACACCTCAGAGTGTTATAGAGCTCTAAAGACACACCTGAGAGTTTTATAAAGCTCTAAAGACACACCTCAGAGAGGTATAAAGCTCTAAAGACACACCTCAGAGTGGTATAAAGCTCTAAAGACACACCTTAGAGTGTATAAAGCGCTAAAGACACACCTCAGAGTGTTATAAAGCTCTAAAGACACACCTCAGAGTGTATAAAGCTCTAAAGACGCACCTCAGAGTGTTATAAAGCTCTAAAGACACACCTCAGAGTGTTTTAAAGCTCTGGAGACACACCTCAGAGTGTTATAAAGCTCTAAAGACGCACCTCAGAGTGTTATAAAGCTCTAAAGACACACCTCAGAGTGTTTTAAAGCTCTGGAGACACACCTCAGAGTGTTGTAAAGCTCTAAAGACACACCTCAGAGTTTTAAAAAGCTCTAAAGACACACCTTAGAGTGTTAAAAAGCTCTAAAGACACACCTCAGAGTGTTTCAAGCTCTAAAGACGCACCTAAGAGTGTATAAAGCTCTAAAGACGCACCTCACAGCTCAGAGTGTTATAAAGCTCTAAAGACACACCTCAGAGTTTTATAAAGCTTTAAAGACACACCTTAGAGTATTATAAAGCTCTAAAGACACACCTCAGAGTGTATAAAGCTCTAAAGACGCACCTCAGAGTGTTATAGAGCTCTAAAGACAAACCTCAGAGTGTTATAAAGCTCTAAAGACACACCTCACAGTGTTATAAAGCTCTAAAGACACATCCCAGAGTGTATAAAGCTCTAAAGACACACCTTAGAGTGTTATAAAGCTCTAAAGACACACCTCAGAGTGTATAAAGCTCTAAAGACGCACCTCAGAGTGTATAAAGCTCTAAAGACACACCTCACAGTGTTATAAAGCTCTAAAGACACATCCCAGAGTGTATAAAGCTCTAAAGACGCACCTCAGAGTGTATAAAGCTCTAAAGACACACCTCAGTGTTATAAAGCTCTAAAGACACATCCCAGAGTGTATAAAGCTCTAAAGACACACCTTAGAGTGTATAAATCTTTAAAGACACACCTTAGAGTGTATAAATCTCTAAAGACAGACCTCAGTGTGTTATAAAGCTCTAAAGACACACCTCAGATTCTTATACAGCTCTAAAGACACACCTCAAAGTTTTATAAAGCTCTAAAGACACACCTTAGAGTTTTAAAAAGCTCTAAAGACACACCTTAGAGTGTTAAAAAGCTCTAAAAACACACCTCAGAGTGTACAAAGCTCTAAAGACACACCTCAGAGTGTTATGGAGCTCTAAAGACACACCTCAGAGTTTTATAGAGCTCTAAAGACACACCTCAGAGTGGTATAAAGCTCTAAAAAACACACCTCAGAGTGTTATAAAGCTCTAAAGACACACTTCAGAGTGTATAAAGCTCTAAAGACTCACCTCAGAGTGTATAAAGCTGTAAAGACGCACCTCAGAGTGTTATCAAGCTCTAAAGACACATCTCAGAGTGTATAAAGCTCTAAAGACGCACCTCAGAGTTTTATAAAGGTCTAAAGACACACCTTAGAGTGTTATAAAGCTCTAAAGACACACCTCAGATTGTTTAAAGCTCTAAAGACACACCTCAGAGTGTACAAAGCTCTAAAGACACACCTCAGAGTGTTATAGAGCTCTAAAGACAAACCTGAGAGTGTGTAAAGCTCTAAAGACACACCTCAGAGTGGTAAAAAGCTCTAAAGACTCACCTCAGAGTGTTATAGAGCTCTAAAGACAAACCTCAGAGTGTTATGGAGCTCTAAAGACACACCTCAGAGTTTTATAGAGCTCTAAAGACAAACCTCAGAGTGTTATGGAGCTCTAAAGACACACCTCAGAGTTTTATAGAGCTCTAAAAACATACCTCAGAGTGTATAAAGCTCTAAAGACACACCTCAGAGTGTATAAAGCTCTAAAGACACACCTCAGAGTGTATAAAGCTCTAAAGACACAGCTCAGAGTGAATAAAGCTCTAAAGACACACCTGAGAGTTTTATAAAGCTCTAAAGACACACCTTAGAGTGTTATAAAGCTCTAAAGACACACCTTAGAGTGTATAAATCTTTAAAGACGCACCTTAGAGTGTATAGAGCTCTAGAGACACACCTCAGAGTGTTATAAAGCTCTAGAGACACATCTCAGAGTGTATGAAGCTCTAAAGACACACCTTAGAGTGTATAAATCTCTAAAGACGCACCTTAGAGTGTTATAAAGCTCTAAAGACACACCTTAGAGTGTATAAATCTCTAAAGACGCACCTTAGAGTGTATAAAGCTCTAAAGACACACCTCAGAGTGTTATAAAGCTCTAAAGACACACCTCAGAGTGTTATAAAGCTCTAAAGACACACCTCAGAGTGTTATAGAGCTCTAAAGACACACCTCAGAGTCTATAAAGCTCTAAAGACACAGCTCAGAGTGTATAAAGCTCTAAAGACACACCTGAGAATTTTATAAAGCTCTAAAGACACACCTTAGAGTGTTATAAAGCTCTAAAGACACACCTTAGAGTGTATAAATCTTTAAAGACGCACCTTAGAGTGTATAAATCTCTAAAGACAGACCTCAGTGTGTTATAAAGCTCTAAAGACACACCTCAGATTCTTATACAGCTCTAAAGACACACCTCAAAGTTTTATAAAGCTCTAAAGACACACCTTAGAGTTTTAAAAAGCTCTAAAGACACACCTTAGAGTGTTAAAAAGCTCTAAAAACACACCTCAGAGTGTACAAAGCTCTAAAGACACACCTCAGAGTGTTATGGAGCTCTAAAGACACACCTCAGAGTTTTATAGAGCTCTAAAGACACACCTCAGAGTGGTATAAAGCTCTAAAAAACACACCTCAGAGTGTTATAAAAGCTCTAAAGACACACTTCAGAGTGTATAAAGCTCTAAAGACACACTTCAGAGTGTATAAAGCTATAAAGACGCACCTCAGAGTGTTATAAAGCTCTAAAGACACATCTCAGAGTGTATAAAGCTCTAAAGACGCACCTCAGAGTTTTATAAAGGTCTAAAGACACACCTCAGAGTGTTATAAAGCTCTAAAGACACACCTCAGATTGTGTAAAGCTCTAAAGACACACCTCAGAGTGTACAAAGCTCTAAAGACACACCTCAGAGTGTTATAGAGCTCTAAAGACAAACCTGAGAGTGTGTAAAGCTCTAAAGACACACCTCAGAGTGGTAAAAAGCTCTAAAGACTCACCTCAGAGTGTTATAGAGCTCTAAAGACAAACCTCAGAGTGTTATGGAGCTCTAAAGACACACCTCAGAGTTTTATAGAGCTCTAAAGACAAACCTCAGAGTGTTATGGAGCTCTAAAGACACACCTCAGAGTTTTATAGAGCTCTAAAAACATACCTCAGAGTGTATAAAGCTCTAAAGACACACCTCAGAGTGTATGAAGCTCTAAAGACACAGCTCAGAGTGTATAAAGCTCTAAAGACACACCTGAGAGTTTTATAAAGCTCTAAAGACACACCTTAGAGTGTTATAAAGCTCTAAAGACACACCTTAGAGTGTATAAATCTTTAAAGACGCACCTTAGAGTGTATAAAGCTCTAAAGACACACCTCAGAGTGTATAAATCTCTAAAGACGCACCTTAGAGTGTCTAAAGCTCTAAAGACACGCCTCAGAGTGTTATAAAGCTCTAAAGACACACCTCAGAGTGTTATAAAGCTCTAAAGACACACCTCAGAGTGTTATAAAGCTCTAAAGACACACCTCAGAGTGTTATAGAGCTCTAAAGACATACCTCAGAGTGGTAAAATGCTCTAAAGACACACCTCAGAGTGTATAAAGCTCTAAAGACATACCGCAGAGTGTATAAAGCTCTAAAGACGCACATTAGAGTGTTATAAAGCTCTAAAGACACATCTCAGAGTGTTATAAAGCTCTAAAGACAAACCTCAGAGATTACAAAGCTCTAAAGACACACCTCAGAGTGTATAAAGCTCTAAAGACAAACCTCAGAGTGTATAAAGCTCTAAAGACGCACCTCAGAGTGTTAAAAGCTCTAAAGACACATCTCAGAGTGTTATAAAGCTCTAAAGACACACCTCAGAGTGTATAAAGCTCTAAAGACACACCTGAGAGTTTTATAAAGCTCTAAAGACACACCTTAGAGTGTTATAAAGCTCTAAAGACACACCTTAGAGTGTATAAATCTTTAAAGACGCACCTTAGAGTGTATAAATCTCTAAAGACAGACCTCAGTGTGTTATAAAGCTCTAAAGACACACCTCAGATTCTTATACAGCTCTAAAGACACACCTCAAAGTTTTATAAAGCTCTAAAGACACACCTTAGAGTTTTAAAAAGCTCTAAAAACACACCTTAGAGTGTTAAAAAGCTCTAAAAACACACCTCAGAGTGTACAAAGCTCTAAAGACACACCTCAGAGTGTTATGGAGCTCTAAAGACACACCTCAGAGTTTTATAGAGCTCTAAAGACACACCTCAGAGTGGTATAAAGCTCTAAAAAACACACCTCAGAGTGTTATAAAGCTCTAAAGACACACTTCAGAGTGTATAAAGCTCTAAAGACACACTTCAGAGTGTATAAAGCTATAAAGACGCACCTCAGAGTGTTATAAAGCTCTAAAGACACATCTCAGAGTGTATAAAGCTCTAAAGACGCACCTCAGAGTTTTATAAAGGTCTAAAGACACACCTCAGAGTGTTATAAAGCTCTAAAGACACACCTCAGATTGTGTAAAGCTCTAAAGACACACCTCAGAGTGTACAAAGCTCTAAAGACACACCTCAGAGTGTTATAGAGCTCTAAAGACAAACCTGAGAGTGTGTAAAGCTCTAAAGACACACCTCAGAGTGGTAAAAAGCTCTAAAGACTCACCTCAGAGTGTTATAGAGCTCTAAAGACAAACCTCAGAGTGTTATGGAGCTCTAAAGACACACCTCAGAGTGTATAAAGCTCTAAAGACAAACCTCAGAGTGTATAAAGCTCTAAAGACGCACCTCAGAGTGTTAAAAGCTCTAAAGACACATCTCAGAGTGTTATAAAGCTCTAAAGACACACCTCAGAGTGTATAAAGCTCTAAAGACACACCTGAGAGTTTTATAAAGCTCTAAAGACACACCTTAGAGTGTTATAAAGCTCTAAAGACACACCTTAGAGTGTATAAATCTTTAAAGACGCACCTTAGAGTGTATAAATCTCTAAAGACAGACCTCAGTGTGTTATAAAGCTCTAAAGACACACCTCAGATTCTTATACAGCTCTAAAGACACACCTCAAAGTTTTATAAAGCTCTAAAGACACACCTTAGAGTTTTAAAAAGCTCTAAAAACACACCTTAGAGTGTTAAAAAGCTCTAAAAACACACCTCAGAGTGTACAAAGCTCTAAAGACACACCTCAGAGTGTTATGGAGCTCTAAAGACACACCTCAGAGTTTTATAGAGCTCTAAAGACACACCTCAGAGTGGTATAAAGCTCTAAAAAACACACCTCAGAGTGTTATAAAGCTCTAAAGACACACTTCAGAGTGTATAAAGCTCTAAAGACACACTTCAGAGTGTATAAAGCTATAAAGACGCACCTCAGAGTGTTATAAAGCTCTAAAGACACATCTCAGAGTGTATAAAGCTCTAAAGACGCACCTCAGAGTTTTATAAAGGTCTAAAGACACACCTCAGAGTGTTATAAAGCTCTAAAGACACACCTCAGATTGTGTAAAGCTCTAAAGACACACCTCAGAGTGTACAAAGCTCTAAAGACACACCTCAGAGTGTTATAGAGCTCTAAAGACAAACCTGAGAGTGTGTAAAGCTCTAAAGACACACCTCAGAGTGGTAAAAAGCTCTAAAGACTCACCTCAGAGTGTTATAGAGCTCTAAAGACAAACCTCAGAGTGTTATGGAGCTCTAAAGACACACCTCAGAGTTTTATAAAGCTCTAAAGACACACCTTAGAGTGTTATAAAGCTCTAAAGACACACCTTAGAGTGTATAAATCTTTAAAGACGCACCTTAGAGTGTATAAAGCTCTAAAGACACACCTCAGAGTGTATAAATCTCTAAAGACGCACCTTAGAGTGTCTAAAGCTCTAAAGACACGCCTCAGAGTGTTATAAAGCTCTAAAGACACACCTCAGAGTGTTATAAAGCTCTAAAGACACACCTCAGAGTGTTATAGAGCTCTAAAGACATACCTCAGAGTGGTATAATGCTCTAAAGACACACCTCAGAGTGTATAAAGCTCTAAAGACATACCGCAGAGTGTATAAAGCTCTAAAGACGCACATTAGAGTGTTATAAAGCTCTAAAGACACATCTCAGAGTGTTATAAAGCTCTAAAGACAAACCTCAGAGATTACAAAGCTCTAAAGACACACCTCAGAGTGTATAAAGCTCTAAAGACAAACCTCAGAGTGTATAAAGCTCTAAAGACGCACCTCAGAGTGTTAAAAGCTCTAAAGACACATCTCAGAGTGTTATAAAGCTCTAAAGACACACCTCAGAGTGTATAAAGCTCTAAAGACACACCTCAGAGTGTACAAAGCTCTAAAAAAACACACCTCAGAGTGTAAAAGGTCTTAAGACACACCTCAGAGTGTACAAAGCTCTAAAGACACACCTCAGACTGTTAGAAAGCTCTAAAGACACACCTCAGAGTGTTATAAAGCTCTAAAGACACACCTCAGAGTGGTATAGAGCTCTAAAAAACACACCTCAGAGTGTTATAAAGCTCTAATGACACATCTCAGAGTGTTTTAAAGCTCTAAAGACACACCTCACAGTGTTATAAAGCTCTAAAGACACAATTCAGAGTGTTGTAAAGCTTTAAAGACACACCTCAGAGTTTAAAAAGCTCTAAAGACTCACCTCAGAGTGTATAAAGCTCTAAAGACACACCTCAGAGTGTATAAATCTCTAAAGACGCACCTTAGAGTGTATAAAGCTCTAAAGACACACCTCAGAGTGTTATAAAGCTCTAAAGACAGATCTCAGAGTGTTATAAAGCTCTAAAGACACACCTCAGAGTGTATAAAGCTCTAAATACACACCTCAGAGTGTTATAGAGCTCTAAAGACATACCTCAGAGTGGTATAAAGCTCTAAAGACACACCTCAGAGCGGTATAAAGCTCTAAAAAACACACCTCAGAGTGTTATAAAGCTCTAAAGACACACCTCAGAGTGTTTAAAGCTCTAAAGACACACCTCAGAGTGTACAAAGCTCTAAAGACACACCTCAGAGTTTTATAAAGCACTAAAGACACACCTCAGAGTGTATAAAGCTCTAAAGACACACCTTAGAGTGTATAAAGCTCTAAAGACACACCTCAGAGTGTACAAAGCTCTAAAGACACACCTCAGAGTTTTATAAAGCACTAAAGACACACCTCAGAGTGTTATAAAGCTCTAAAGACACACCTCAGAGTGGTATAAAGCTCTAAAAAACACACCTCAAAGTGTTATAAATCTCTAAAGACACACCTCAGAGTGTTATAGAGCTCTAAAGACACACCTCAGAGTGTACAAAGCTCTAAAGACACATATCAGAGTGTATAAAGCTCTAAAGACGCACCTTAGAGTGTTATAAAGCTCTAAAGACACATCTCAGAGTGTTATAGAGCTCTAAAGACACACCTCAGAGTGTTATAAAGCTCTAAAGACACACCTCAGAGTGGTATAAAGCTCTAAAAAACACACCTCGGAGTGGTATAAAGCTCTAAAAAACACACCTCAGAGTGTACAAAGCTCTAAAGACACACCTCAGAGTGTACAAAGCTCTAAAGACACATATCAGAGTGTATAAAGCTCTAAAGACGCACCTTAGAGTGTTATAAAGCTCTAAAGACACATCTCAGAGTGTTATAGAGCTCTAAAGACACACCTCAGAGTGGTATAAAGCTCTAAAGACGCACCTCAGAGTGTTAAAAGCTCTAAAGACACATCTCAGAGTGTATAAAGCTCTAAAGACACACCTCAGAGTGGTATAAAGTTCTAAAGACACACCTCAGAGTGCATGAGGCTCTAAAGACACACCTCAGAGTGTTATAAAGCTCTAATGACACATCTCAGAGTGTACAAAGCTCTAAAGACTGACCTCAGAGTGTTTTAAAGCTCTAAATACACAACTCAGTGTGTTATAAAGCTCTAAAGACACATCTCAGAGTGTATAAAGCTATAAAGACACACCTGAGAGTTTTATAAAGCTCTAAAGACACACCTTAGAGTGTTATAAAGCTCCAAAGACACACCTTAGAGTGTATAAATCTCTAAAGACGCACCTTAGAGTGTATAAAGCTCTAAAGACACACCTCAGAGTGTTATAAAGCTCTAAAGACAGATCTCAGAGTGTTATAAAGCTCTAAAGACACACCTCAGAGTGTATAAAGCTCTAAAGACACACCTCAGAGTGTTATAGAGCTCTAAAGACACACCTGAGAGTTTTATAAAGCTCTAAAGACACACCTCAGAGAGGTATAAAGCTCTAAAGACACACCTCAGAGTGGTATGAAGCTCTAAAGACACACCTTAGAGTGTATAAAGCTCTAAAGACACACCTCAGAGTGTTATAAAGCTCTAAAGACACACCTCAGAGTGTATAAAGCTCTAAAGACGCACCTCAGAGTTTTATAGAGCTCTAAAGACAAACCTCAGAGTGTATAAAGCTCTGAAGACACACCTCAGAGTGTATACAGCTCTAAAGACACACCTCAGAGTTTTATAGAGCTCTAAAAATATACCTCAGAATGTATAAAGCTCTGAAGACACACCTCAGAGTGTATACAGCTCTAAAGACACACCTCAGAGTGTATAAAGCTCTAAAGACACAGCTCAGAGTGTATAAAGCTCTAAAGACACACCTGAGAGTTTTATAAAGCTCTAAAGACACACCTTAGAGTGTTATAAAACTCTAAAGACACACCTTAGAGTGTATAAATCTTTAAAGACGCACCTTAGAGTGTATAGAGCTCTAAAGACACACCTCAGAGTGTTATAAAGCTCTAGAGACACATCTCAGAGTGTATGAAGCTCTAAAGACACACCTTAGAGTGTATAAATCTCTAAAGACGCACCTTTGAGTGTTATAAAGCTCTAAAGACACACCTTAGAGTGTATAAATCTCTAAAGACGCACCTTAGAGTGTATAAAGCTCTAAAGACACACCTCAGAGTGTTATAAAGCTCTAAAGACACACCTCAGAGTGTTATAGAGCTCTAAAGACATACCTCAGAGTGGTATAATGCTCTAAAGACACACCTCAGAGTGTATAAAGCTCTAAAGACACAGCTCAGAGTGTATAAAGCTCTAAAGACACACCTGAGAGTTTTATAAAGCTCTAAAGACACACCTTAGAGTGTTATAAAGCTCTAAAGACACACCTTACAGTGTATAAATCTTTAAAGACGCACCTTAGAGTGTATAAATCTCTAAAGACAGACCTCAGTGTGTTATAAAGCTCTAAAGACACACCTCAGATTCTTATACAGCTCTAAAGACACACCTCAAAGTTTTATAAAGCTCTAAAGACACACCTTAGATTTTTAAAAAGCTCTAAAGACACACCTTAGACTGTTAAAAAGCTCTAAAAACACACCTCAGAGTGTACAAAGCTCTAAAGACACACCTCAGAGTGTTATGGAGCTCTAAAGACACACCTCAGAGTTTTATAGAGCTCTAAAGACACACTTCAGAGTGTATAAAGCTCTAAAGACTCACCTCAGAGTGTATAAAGCTCTAAAGACGCACCTCAGAGTGTTAAAAGCTCTAAAGACACATCTCAGAGTGTATAAAGCTCTAAAGACACACCTCAGAGTGGTATAAAGCTCTAAAGACACACCTCAGAGTGTATGAGGCTCTAAAGACACACCTCAGAGTGTTATAAAGCTCTAATGACACATCTCAGAGTGTACAAAGCTCTAAAGACTGACCTCAGAGTGTTTTAAAGCTCTAAATACACAACTCAGTGTGTTATAAAGCTCTAAAGACACATCTCAGAGTGTATAAAGCTCTAAAGACACACCTGAGAGTTTTATAAAGCTCTAAAGACACACCTTAGAGTGTTATAAAGATCCAAAGACACACCTTAGAGTGTTTAAATCTCTAAAGACGCACCTTAGAGTGTATAAAGCTCTAAAGACACACCTCAGAGTGTTATAAAGCTCTAAAGACAGATCTCAGAGTGTTATAAAGCTCTAAAGACACACCTCAGAGTGTATAAAGCTCTAAAGACACACCTCAGAGTGTTATAGAGCTCTAAAGACATACCTCAGAGTGGTATAAAGCTCTAAAAACATACCTCAGAGTGTATAAAGCTCTAAAGACACACCTCAGAGTGTATAAAGCTCTAAAGACACACCTCAGAGTGTATAAAGCTCTAAAGACACAGCTCAGAGTGTATAAAGCTCTAAAGACACACCTGAGAGTTTTATAAAGCTCTAAAGACACACCTTAGAGTGTTATAAAGCTCTAAAGACACACCTTAGAGTGTATAAATCTTTAAAGACGCACCTTAGAGTGTATAGAGCTCTAGAGACACACCTCAGTGTTATAAAGCTCTAGAGACACATCTCAGAGTGTATGAAGCTCTAAAGACACACCTTAGAGTGTATAAATCTCTAAAGACGCACCTTAGAGTGTTATAAAGCTCTAAAGACACACCTTAGAGTGTATAAATCTCTAAAGACGCACCTTAGAGTGTATAAAGCTCTAAAGACACACCTCAGAGTGTTATAAAGCTCTAAAGACACACCTCAGAGTGTTATAGAGCTCTAAAGACACACCTCAGAGTCTATAAAGCTCTAAAGACACAGCTCAGAGTGTATAAAGCTCTAAAGACACACCTGAGAGTTTTATAAAGCTCTAAAGACACACCTTAGAGTGTTATAAAGCTCTAAAGACACACCTTAGAGTGTATAAATCTTTAAAGACGCACCTTAGAGTGTATAAATCTCTAAAGACACACCTCAGAGCCTTATACAGCTCTAAAGACACACCTTAGAGTGTTATAAAGCTCTAAAGACACAATTCAGAGTGTTGTAAAGCTTTAAAGACACACCTCAGAGTTTAAAAAGCTCTAAAGACTCACCTCAGAGTGTATAAAGCTCTAAAGACACACCTTAGAGTGTTATAAAGCTCTAAAGACACACCTTAGAGTGTATAAATCTCTAAAGACGCACCTTAGAGTGTATACAGCTCTAAAGACGCATCTCAGAGTGTTATAAAGCTCTAAAGACACACCTCAGAGTGTATAAAGCTCTAAAGACGCACCTCAGAGTGTATAAAGATCTAAAGACACACCTCAGAGCCTTGTACAGCTCTAAAGACACACCTCAAAGTTTTATAAAGCTCTAAAGACACATCTCAGAGTGTATAAAGCTCTAAAGACACACCTGAGAGTTTTATAAAGCTCTAAAGACACACCTTAGAGTGTATAAATCTCTAAAGACGCAACTTAGAGTGTATAAAGCTCTAAAGACACACCTCAGAGTGTATAGAGCTCTAAAGACACACCTCAGATTGGTATAAAGCTCTAAAAAACACACCTCAGAGTGTTATAAAGCTCTAAAGACACACCTCAGAGTGTTATAGAGCTCTAAAGACACACCTCAGAGTGTACAAAGCTCTAAAGACACACCTCAGAGTGTATAAAGCTCTAAAGACACATCTCAGAGTGTTATAGAGCTCTAAAGACACACCTCAGAGTGGTATAAAGCTCTAAAGACACACCTCAGAGTGTATAAAGCTCTAAAGACGCACCTCAGAGTGCATACAGCTCTAAAGACGCACCTCAGAGTGTTAAAAGCTCTAAAGACACATCTCAGAGTGTATAAAGCTCTAAAGACACACCTCAGAGTGGTATAAAGCTCTAAAGACACACCTTAGAGTGTATAAATCTCTAAAGACGCACCTTAGAGTGTATACAGCTCTAAAGACGCATCTCAGAGTGTTATAAAGCTCTAAAGACACACCTCAGAGTGTATAAAGCTCTAAAGACGCACCTCAGAGTGTATAAAGATCTAAAGACACACCTCAGAGCCTTGTACAGCTCTAAAGACACACCTCAAAGTTTTATAAAGCTCTAAAGACACATCTCAGAGTGTATAAAGCTCTAAAGACACACCTTAGAGTGTATAAATCTCTAAAGACGCAACTTAGAGTGTATAAAGCTCTAAAGACACACCTCAGAGTGTTAAAAAGCTCTAAAGACACACCTCAGAGTGTTATAAAGCTCTAAAGACACACCTCAGAGTGTTATAGAGCTCTAAAGACACACCTCAGAGTGGTATAAAGCTCTAAAAAACACACCTCAGAGTGTTATAAAGCTCTAAAGACACACCTCAGAGTGTTATAGAGCTCTAAAGACACACCTCAGAGTGGTATAAAGCTCTAAAAAACACACCTCAGAGTGTACAAAGCTCTAAAGACACACCTCAGAGTGTACAAAGCTCTAAAGACACACCTCAGAGTGTATAAAGCTCTAAAGACACATCTCAGAGTGTTATAGAGCTCTAAAGACACACCTCAGAGTGGTATAAAGCTCTAAAGACACACCTCAGAGTGTATAAAGCTCTAAAGACTTACCTCAGAGTGCATACAGCTCTAAAGACGCACCTCAGAGTGTTAAAAGCTCTAAAGACACATCTCAGAGTGTATAAAGCTCTAAAGACACACCTCAGAGTGGTATAAAGCTCTAAAGACACACCTCAGAGTGTATGAGGCTCTAAAGACACACCTCAGAGTGTTATAAAGCTCTAAAGACTGACCTCAGAGTGTTTTAAAGCTCTAAATACACAACTCAGTGTGTTATAAAGCTCTAAAGACACATCTCAGAGTGTATAAAGCTCTAAAGACACACCTGAGAGTTTTATAAAGCTCTAAAGACACACCTTAGAGTGTTATAAAGCTCCAAAGACACACCTTAGAGTGTATAAATCTCTAAAGACGCACCTTAGAGTGTATAAAGCTCTAAAGACACACCTCAGAGTGTTATAAAGCTCTAAAGACAGATCTCAGAGTGTTATAAAGCTCTAAAGACACACCTCAGAGTGTTATAGAGCTCTAAAGACATACCTCAGAGTGGTATACAGCTCTAAAGACACACCTCAGAGCGGTATAAAGCTCTAAAAAACACACCTCAGAGTGTTATAAAGCTCTAAAGACACACCTCAGAGTGTATAAAGCTCTAAAGACACACCTCAGAGTGTACAAAGCTCTAAAGACACACCTCAGAGTTTTATAAAGCACTAAAGACACACCTCAGAGTGTTATAAAGCTCTAAAGACACACCTCAGAGTGTATAAAGCTCTAAAGACACACCTCAGAGTGTACAAAGCTCTAAAGACACACCTTAGAGTGTATAAAGCTCTAAAGACACACCTCAGAGTGTACAAAGCTCTAAAGACACACCTCAGAGTTTTATAAAGCACTAAAGACACACCTCAGAGTGGTATAAAGCTCTAAAGACACAACTCAGAGTGTATAAAGCTCTAAAGACACACCTGAGAGTTTTTTAAAACTCTAAAGACACACCTTAGAGTGTTATAAAGCTCTAAAGACACAATTCAGAGTGTTGTAAAGCTTTAAAGACACACCTCAGAGTTTAAAAAGCTCTAAAGACTCACCTCAGAGTGTTATAAAGCTCTAAAGACACACCTGAGAGTTTTATAAAGCTCTAAAGACACACCTTAGAGTGTTATAAAGCTCTAAAGACACACCTGAGAGTTTTATAAAGCTCTAAAGACACACCTTAGAGTGTTATAAAGCTCTAAAGACACACCTGAGAGTTTTATAAAGCTCTAAAGACACACCTTAGAGTGTTATAACGCTCTAAAGACACACCTCACAGTGTTATAAAGCTCTAAAGACACACCTGAGAGTTTTATAAAGCTCTAAAGACACACCTTAGAGTGTTATAAAGCTCTAAAGACACACCTTAGAGTGTATAAATCTCTAAAGACGCACCTTAGAGTGTATACAGCTCTAAAGACGCATCTCAGAGTGTTATAAAGCTCAAAAGACACACCTCAGAGTGTATAAAGCTCTAAAGACGCACCTCAGAGTGTATAAAGCTCTAAAGACACACCTCAGAGCCTTGTACAGCTCTAAAGACACACCTCAAAGTTTTATAAAGCTCTAAAGACACATCTCAGAGTGTATAAAGCTCTAAAGACACACCTGAGAGTTTTATAAAGCTCTAAAGACACACCTTAGAGTGTATAAATCTCTAAAGACGCAACTTAGAGTGTATAAAGCTCTAAAGACAGACCTCAGAGTGTTAAAAAGCTCTAAAGACACACCTCAGAGTGTTATAGAGCTCTAAAGACACACCTCAGAGTGGTATAAAGCTCTAAAAAACACACCTCAGAGTGTACAAAGCTCTAAAGACACACCTCAGAGTGTACAAAGCTCTAAAGACGCACCTTAGAGTGTTATAAAGCTCTAAAGACACATCTCAGAGTGTTATAGAGCTCTAAAGACACACCTCAGAGTGGTATAAAGCTCTAAAGACGCACCTCAGAGTGTTAAAAGCTCTAAAGACACATCTCAGAGTGTATAAAGCTCTAAAGACACACCTCAGAGTGGTATAAAGCTCTAAAGACACACCTCAGAGTGTATGAGGCTCTAAAGACACACCTCAGAGTGTTATAAAGCTCTAATGACACATCTCAGAGTGTACAAAGCTCTAAAGACTGACCTCAGAGTGTTTTAAAGCTCTAAATACACAACTCAGTGTGTTATAAAGCTCTAAAGACACATCTCAGAGTGTATAAAGCTCTAAAGACACACCTGAGAGTTTTATAAAGCTCTAAAGACACACCTTAGAGTGTTATAAAGATCCAAAGACACACCTTAGAGTGTTTAAATCTCTAAAGACGCACCTTAGAGTGTATAAAGCTCTAAAGACACACCTCAGAGTGTTATAAAGCTCTAAAGACAGATCTCAGAGTGTTATAAAGCTCTAAAGACACACCTCAGAGTGTATAAAGCTCTAAAGACACACCTCAGAGTGTTATAGAGCTCTAAAGACATACCTCAGAGTGGTATAAAGCTCTAAAGACACACCTCAGAGCGGTATAAAGCTCTAAAAAACACACCTCAGAGTGTTATAAAGCTCTAAAGACACACCTCAGAGTGTTTAAAGCTCTAAAGACACACCTCAGAGTGTACAAAGCTCTAAAGACACACCTCAGAGTTTTATAAAGCACTAAAGACACACCTCAGAGTGTATAAAGCTCTAAAGACACACCTCAGAGTGTACAAAGCTCTAAAGACACACCTTAGAGTGTATAAAGCTCTAAAGACACACCTCAGAGTGTACAAAGCTCTAAAGACACACCTCAGAGTTTTATAAAGCACTAAAGACACACCTCAGAGTGTTATAAAGCTCTAAAGACACACCTCAGAGTGGTATAAAGCTCTAAAAAACACACCTCGGAGTGTTATAAATCTCTAAAGACACACCTCAGAGTGTTATAGAGCTCTAAACACGCATCAGAGTGGTATAAAGCTCTAAAAAACACACCTCAGAGTGTACAAAGCTCTAAAGACACACCTCAGAGTGTACAAAGCTCTAAAGACACATATCAGAGTGTATAAAGCTCTAAAGACGCACCTTAGAGTGTTATAAAGCTCTAAAGACACACCTCAGAGTGGTATAAAGCTCTAAAGACGCACCTCAGAGTGTTAAAAGCTCTAAAGACACATCTCAGAGTGTATAAAGCTCTAAAGACACACCTCAGAGTGGTATAAAGTTCTAAAGACACACCTCAGAGTGTATGAGGCTCTAAAGACACACCTCAGAGTGTTATAAAGCTCTAAAGACACATCTCAGAGTGTATAAAGCTCTAAAGACACACCTGAGAGTTTTATAAAGCTCTAAAGACACACCTTAGAGTGTTATAAAGCTCCAAAGACACACCTTAGAGTGTATAAATCTCTAAAGACGCACCTTAGAGTGTATAAAGCTCTAAAGACACACCTCAGAGTGTTATAAAGCTCTAAAGACAGATCTCAGAGTGTTATAAAGCTCTAAAGACACACCTCAGAGTGTATAAAGCTCTAAAGACACACCTCAGAGTGTTATAGAGCTCTAAAGACACACCTGAGAGTTTTATAAAGCTCTAAAGACACACCTCAGAGAGGTATAAAGCTCTAAAGACACACCTCAGAGTGGTATAAAGCTCTAAAGACACACCTTAGAGTGTATAAAGCGCTAAAGACACACCTCAGAGTGTTATAAAGCTCTAAAGACACACCTCAGAGTGTATAAAGCTCTAAAGACGCACCTCAGAGTGTTATAAAGCTCTAAAGACACACCTCAGAGTGTTTTAAAGCTCTGGAGACACACCTCAGAGTGTTATAAAGCTCTAAAGACGCACCTCAGAGTGTTATAAAGCTCTAAAGACACACCTCAGAGTGTTTTAAAGCTCTGGAGACACACCTCAGAGTGTTGTAAAGCTCTAAAGACACACCTCAGAGTTTTAAAAAGCTCTAAAGACACACCTTAGAGTGTTAAAAAGCTCTAAAGACACACCTCAGAGTGTTTCAAGCTCTAAAGACGCACCTAAGAGTGTATAAAGCTCTAAAGACGCACCTCACAGCTCAGAGTGTTATAAAGCTCTAAAGACACACCTCAGAGTTTTATAAAGCTTTAAAGACACACCTTAGAGTATTATAAAGCTCTAAAGACACACCTCAGAGTGTATAAAGCTCTAAAGACGCACCTCAGAGTGTTATAGAGCTCTAAAGACAAACCTCAGAGTGTTATAAAGCTCTAAAGACACACCTCACAGTGTTATAAAGCTCTAAAGACACATCCCAGAGTGTATAAAGCTCTAAAGACACACCTTAGAGTGTTATAAAGCTCTAAAGACACACCTCAGAGTGTATAAAGCTCTAAAGACGCACCTCAGAGTGTATAAAGCTCTAAAGACACACCTCACAGTGTTATAAAGCTCTAAAGACACATCCCAGAGTGTATAAAGCTCTAAAGACGCACCTCAGAGTGTATAAAGCTCTAAAGACACACCTCAGTGTTATAAAGCTCTAAAGACACATCCCAGAGTGTATAAAGCTCTAAAGACACACCTTAGAGTGTATAAATCTTTAAAGACACACCTTAGAGTGTATAAATCTCTAAAGACAGACCTCAGTGTGTTATAAAGCTCTAAAGACACACCTCAGATTCTTATACAGCTCTAAAGACACACCTCAAAGTTTTATAAAGCTCTAAAGACACACCTTAGAGTTTTAAAAAGCTCTAAAGACACACCTTAGAGTGTTAAAAAGCTCTAAAAACACACCTCAGAGTGTACAAAGCTCTAAAGACACACCTCAGAGTGTTATGGAGCTCTAAAGACACACCTCAGAGTTTTATAGAGCTCTAAAGACACACCTCAGAGTGGTATAAAGCTCTAAAAAACACACCTCAGAGTGTTATAAAGCTCTAAAGACACACTTCAGAGTGTATAAAGCTCTAAAGACTCACCTCAGAGTGTATAAAGCTGTAAAGACGCACCTCAGAGTGTTATCAAGCTCTAAAGACACATCTCAGAGTGTATAAAGCTCTAAAGACGCACCTCAGAGTTTTATAAAGGTCTAAAGACACACCTTAGAGTGTTATAAAGCTCTAAAGACACACCTCAGATTGTTTAAAGCTCTAAAGACACACCTCAGAGTGTACAAAGCTCTAAAGACACACCTCAGAGTGTTATAGAGCTCTAAAGACAAACCTGAGAGTGTGTAAAGCTCTAAAGACACACCTCAGAGTGGTAAAAAGCTCTAAAGACTCACCTCAGAGTGTTATAGAGCTCTAAAGACAAACCTCAGAGTGTTATGGAGCTCTAAAGACACACCTCAGAGTTTTATAGAGCTCTAAAGACAAACCTCAGAGTGTTATGGAGCTCTAAAGACACACCTCAGAGTTTTATAGAGCTCTAAAAACATACCTCAGAGTGTATAAAGCTCTAAAGACACACCTCAGAGTGTATAAAGCTCTAAAGACACACCTCAGAGTGTATAAAGCTCTAAAGACACAGCTCAGAGTGAATAAAGCTCTAAAGACACACCTGAGAGTTTTATAAAGCTCTAAAGACACACCTTAGAGTGTTATAAAGCTCTAAAGACACACCTTAGAGTGTATAAATCTTTAAAGACGCACCTTAGAGTGTATAGAGCTCTAGAGACACACCTCAGAGTGTTATAAAGCTCTAGAGACACATCTCAGAGTGTATGAAGCTCTAAAGACACACCTTAGAGTGTATAAATCTCTAAAGACGCACCTTAGAGTGTTATAAAGCTCTAAAGACACACCTTAGAGTGTATAAATCTCTAAAGACGCACCTTAGAGTGTATAAAGCTCTAAAGACACACCTCAGAGTGTTATAAAGCTCTAAAGACACACCTCAGAGTGTTATAAAGCTCTAAAGACACACCTCAGAGTGTTATAGAGCTCTAAAGACACACCTCAGAGTCTATAAAGCTCTAAAGACACAGCTCAGAGTGTATAAAGCTCTAAAGACACACCTGAGAATTTTATAAAGCTCTAAAGACACACCTTAGAGTGTTATAAAGCTCTAAAGACACACCTTAGAGTGTATAAATCTTTAAAGACGCACCTTAGAGTGTATAAATCTCTAAAGACAGACCTCAGTGTGTTATAAAGCTCTAAAGACACACCTCAGATTCTTATACAGCTCTAAAGACACACCTCAAAGTTTTATAAAGCTCTAAAGACACACCTTAGAGTTTTAAAAAGCTCTAAAGACACACCTTAGAGTGTTAAAAAGCTCTAAAAACACACCTCAGAGTGTACAAAGCTCTAAAGACACACCTCAGAGTGTTATGGAGCTCTAAAGACACACCTCAGAGTTTTATAGAGCTCTAAAGACACACCTCAGAGTGGTATAAAGCTCTAAAAAACACACCTCAGAGTGTTATAAAGCTCTAAAGACACACTTCAGAGTGTATAAAGCTCTAAAGACACACTTCAGAGTGTATAAAGCTATAAAGACGCACCTCAGAGTGTTATAAAGCTCTAAAGACACATCTCAGAGTGTATAAAGCTCTAAAGACGCACCTCAGAGTTTTATAAAGGTCTAAAGACACACCTCAGAGTGTTATAAAGCTCTAAAGACACACCTCAGATTGTGTAAAGCTCTAAAGACACACCTCAGAGTGTACAAAGCTCTAAAGACACACCTCAGAGTGTTATAGAGCTCTAAAGACAAACCTGAGAGTGTGTAAAGCTCTAAAGACACACCTCAGAGTGGTAAAAAGCTCTAAAGACTCACCTCAGAGTGTTATAGAGCTCTAAAGACAAACCTCAGAGTGTTATGGAGCTCTAAAGACACACCTCAGAGTTTTATAGAGCTCTAAAGACAAACCTCAGAGTGTTATGGAGCTCTAAAGACACACCTCAGAGTTTTATAGAGCTCTAAAAACATACCTCAGAGTGTATAAAGCTCTAAAGACACACCTCAGAGTGTATGAAGCTCTAAAGACACAGCTCAGAGTGTATAAAGCTCTAAAGACACACCTGAGAGTTTTATAAAGCTCTAAAGACACACCTTAGAGTGTTATAAAGCTCTAAAGACACACCTTAGAGTGTATAAATCTTTAAAGACGCACCTTAGAGTGTATAAAGCTCTAAAGACACACCTCAGAGTGTATAAATCTCTAAAGACGCACCTTAGAGTGTCTAAAGCTCTAAAGACACGCCTCAGAGTGTTATAAAGCTCTAAAGACACACCTCAGAGTGTTATAAAGCTCTAAAGACACACCTCAGAGTGTTATAGAGCTCTAAAGACATACCTCAGAGTGGTAAAATGCTCTAAAGACACACCTCAGAGTGTATAAAGCTCTAAAGACATACCGCAGAGTGTATAAAGCTCTAAAGACGCACATTAGAGTGTTATAAAGCTCTAAAGACACATCTCAGAGTGTTATAAAGCTCTAAAGACAAACCTCAGAGATTACAAAGCTCTAAAGACACACCTCAGAGTGTATAAAGCTCTAAAGACAAACCTCAGAGTGTATAAAGCTCTAAAGACGCACCTCAGAGTGTTAAAAGCTCTAAAGACACATCTCAGAGTGTTATAAAGCTCTAAAGACACACCTCAGAGTGTATAAAGCTCTAAAGACACACCTGAGAGTTTTATAAAGCTCTAAAGACACACCTTAGAGTGTTATAAAGCTCTAAAGACACACCTTAGAGTGTATAAATCTTTAAAGACGCACCTTAGAGTGTATAAATCTCTAAAGACAGACCTCAGTGTGTTATAAAGCTCTAAAGACACACCTCAGATTCTTATACAGCTCTAAAGACACACCTCAAAGTTTTATAAAGCTCTAAAGACACACCTTAGAGTTTTAAAAAGCTCTAAAAACACACCTTAGAGTGTTAAAAAGCTCTAAAAACACACCTCAGAGTGTACAAAGCTCTAAAGACACACCTCAGAGTGTTATGGAGCTCTAAAGACACACCTCAGAGTTTTATAGAGCTCTAAAGACACACCTCAGAGTGGTATAAAGCTCTAAAAAACACACCTCAGAGTGTTATAAAGCTCTAAAGACACACTTCAGAGTGTATAAAGCTCTAAAGACACACTTCAGAGTGTATAAAGCTATAAAGACGCACCTCAGAGTGTTATAAAGCTCTAAAGACACATCTCAGAGTGTATAAAGCTCTAAAGACGCACCTCAGAGTTTTATAAAGGTCTAAAGACACACCTCAGAGTGTTATAAAGCTCTAAAGACACACCTCAGATTGTGTAAAGCTCTAAAGACACACCTCAGAGTGTACAAAGCTCTAAAGACACACCTCAGAGTGTTATAGAGCTCTAAAGACAAACCTGAGAGTGTGTAAAGCTCTAAAGACACACCTCAGAGTGGTAAAAAGCTCTAAAGACTCACCTCAGAGTGTTATAGAGCTCTAAAGACAAACCTCAGAGTGTTATGGAGCTCTAAAGACACACCTCAGAGTGTATAAAGCTCTAAAGACAAACCTCAGAGTGTATAAAGCTCTAAAGACGCACCTCAGAGTGTTAAAAGCTCTAAAGACACATCTCAGAGTGTTATAAAGCTCTAAAGACACACCTCAGAGTGTATAAAGCTCTAAAGACACACCTGAGAGTTTTATAAAGCTCTAAAGACACACCTTAGAGTGTTATAAAGCTCTAAAGACACACCTTAGAGTGTATAAATCTTTAAAGACGCACCTTAGAGTGTATAAATCTCTAAAGACAGACCTCAGTGTGTTATAAAGCTCTAAAGACACACCTCAGATTCTTATACAGCTCTAAAGACACACCTCAAAGTTTTATAAAGCTCTAAAGACACACCTTAGAGTTTTAAAAAGCTCTAAAAACACACCTTAGAGTGTTAAAAAGCTCTAAAAACACACCTCAGAGTGTACAAAGCTCTAAAGACACACCTCAGAGTGTTATGGAGCTCTAAAGACACACCTCAGAGTTTTATAGAGCTCTAAAGACACACCTCAGAGTGGTATAAAGCTCTAAAAAACACACCTCAGAGTGTTATAAAGCTCTAAAGACACACTTCAGAGTGTATAAAGCTCTAAAGACACACTTCAGAGTGTATAAAGCTATAAAGACGCACTTCAGAGTGTTATAAAGCTCTAAAGACACATCTCAGAGTGTATAAAGCTCTAAAGACGCACCTCAGAGTTTTATAAAGGTCTAAAGACACACCTCAGAGTGTTATAAAGCTCTAAAGACACACCTCAGATTGTGTAAAGCTCTAAAGACACACCTCAGAGTGTACAAAGCTCTAAAGACACACCTCAGAGTGTTATAGAGCTCTAAAGACAAACCTGAGAGTGTGTAAAGCTCTAAAGACACACCTCAGAGTGGTAAAAAGCTCTAAAGACTCACCTCAGAGTGTTATAGAGCTCTAAAGACAAACCTCAGAGTGTTATGGAGCTCTAAAGACACACCTCAGAGTTTTATAAAGCTCTAAAGACACACCTTAGAGTGTTATAAAGCTCTAAAGACACACCTTAGAGTGTATAAATCTTTAAAGACGCACCTTAGAGTGTATAAAGCTCTAAAGACACACCTCAGAGTGTATAAATCTCTAAAGACGCACCTTAGAGTGTCTAAAGCTCTAAAGACACGCCTCAGAGTGTTATAAAGCTCTAAAGACACACCTCAGAGTGTTATAAAGCTCTAAAGACACACCTCAGAGTGTTATAGAGCTCTAAAGACATACCTCAGAGTGGTATAATGCTCTAAAGACACACCTCAGAGTGTATAAAGCTCTAAAGACATACCGCAGAGTGTATAAAGCTCTAAAGACGCACATTAGAGTGTTATAAAGCTCTAAAGACACATCTCAGAGTGTTATAAAGCTCTAAAGACAAACCTCAGAGATTACAAAGCTCTAAAGACACACCTCAGAGTGTATAAAGCTCTAAAGACAAACCTCAGAGTGTATAAAGCTCTAAAGACGCACCTCAGAGTGTTAAAAGCTCTAAAGACACATCTCAGAGTGTTATAAAGCTCTAAAGACACACCTCAGAGTGTATAAAGCTCTAAAGACACACCTCAGAGTGTACAAAGCTCTAAAAAAACACACCTCAGAGTGTAAAAGGTCTTAAGACACACCTCAGAGTGTACAAAGCTCTAAAGACACACCTCAGACTGTTAGAAAGCTCTAAAGACACACCTCAGAGTGTTATAAAGCTCTAAAGACACACCTCAGAGTGGTATAGAGCTCTAAAAAACACACCTCAGAGTGTTATAAAGCTCTAATGACACATCTCAGAGTGTTTTAAAGCTCTAAAGACACACCTCACAGTGTTATAAAGCTCTAAAGACACAATTCAGAGTGTTGTAAAGCTTTAAAGACACACCTCAGAGTTTAAAAAGCTCTAAAGACTCACCTCAGAGTGTATAAAGCTCTAAAGACACACCTCAGAGTGTATAAATCTCTAAAGACGCACCTTAGAGTGTATAAAGCTCTAAAGACACACCTCAGAGTGTTATAAAGCTCTAAAGACAGATCTCAGAGTGTTATAAAGCTCTAAAGACACACCTCAGAGTGTACAAAGCTCTAAAGACACACCTCAGAGTTTTATAAAGCACTAAAGACACACCTCAGAGTGTATAAAGCTCTAAAGACACACCTTAGAGTGTATAAAGCTCTAAAGACACACCTCAGAGTGTACAAAGCTCTAAAGACACACCTCAGAGTTTTATAAAGCACTAAAGACACACCTCAGAGTGTTATAAAGCTCTAAAGACACACCTCAGAGTGGTATAAAGCTCTAAAAAACACACCTCAAAGTGTTATAAATCTCTAAAGACACACCTCAGAGTGTTATAGAGCTCTAAAGACACACCTCAGAGTGTACAAAGCTCTAAAGACACATATCAGAGTGTATAAAGCTCTAAAGACGCACCTTAGAGTGTTATAAAGCTCTAAAGACACATCTCAGAGTGTTATAGAGCTCTAAAGACACACCTCAGAGTGTTATAAAGCTCTAAAGACACACCTCAGAGTGGTATAAAGCTCTAAAAAACACACCTCGGAGTGGTATAAAGCTCTAAAAAACACACCTCAGAGTGTACAAAGCTCTAAAGACACACCTCAGAGTGTACAAAGCTCTAAAGACACATATCAGAGTGTATAAAGCTCTAAAGACGCACCTTAGAGTGTTATAAAGCTCTAAAGACACATCTCAGAGTGTTATAGAGCTCTAAAGACACACCTCAGAGTGGTATAAAGCTCTAAAGACGCACCTCAGAGTGTTAAAAGCTCTAAAGACACATCTCAGAGTGTATAAAGCTCTAAAGACACACCTCAGAGTGGTATAAAGTTCTAAAGACACACCTCAGAGTGCATGAGGCTCTAAAGACACACCTCAGAGTGTTATAAAGCTCTAATGACACATCTCAGAGTGTACAAAGCTCTAAAGACTGACCTCAGAGTGTTTTAAAGCTCTAAATACACAACTCAGTGTGTTATAAAGCTCTAAAGACACATCTCAGAGTGTATAAAGCTATAAAGACACACCTGAGAGTTTTATAAAGCTCTAAAGACACACCTTAGAGTGTTATAAAGCTCCAAAGACACACCTTAGAGTGTATAAATCTCTAAAGACGCACCTTAGAGTGTATAAAGCTCTAAAGACACACCTCAGAGTGTTATAAAGCTCTAAAGACAGATCTCAGAGTGTTATAAAGCTCTAAAGACACACCTCAGAGTGTATAAAGCTCTAAAGACACACCTCAGAGTGTTATAGAGCTCTAAAGACACACCTGAGAGTTTTATAAAGCTCTAAAGACACACCTCAGAGAGGTATAAAGCTCTAAAGACACACCTCAGAGTGGTATGAAGCTCTAAAGACACACCTTAGAGTGTATAAAGCTCTAAAGACACACCTCAGAGTGTTATAAAGCTCTAAAGACACACCTCAGAGTGTATAAAGCTCTAAAGACGCACCTCAGAGTTTTATAGAGCTCTAAAGACAAACCTCAGAGTGTATAAAGCTCTGAAGACACACCTCAGAGTGTATACAGCTCTAAAGACACACCTCAGAGTTTTATAGAGCTCTAAAAATATACCTCAGAGTGTATAAAGCTCTGAAGACACACCTCAGAGTGTATACAGCTCTAAAGACACACCTCAGAGTGTATAAAGCTCTAAAGACACAGCTCAGAGTGTATAAAGCTCTAAAGACACACCTGAGAGTTTTATAAAGCTCTAAAGACACACCTTAGAGTGTTATAAAACTCTAAAGACACACCTTAGAGTGTATAAATCTTTAAAGACGCACCTTAGAGTGTATAGAGCTCTAAAGACACACCTCAGAGTGTTATAAAGCTCTAGAGACACATCTCAGAGTGTATGAAGCTCTAAAGACACACCTTAGAGTGTATAAATCTCTAAAGACGCACCTTTGAGTGTTATAAAGCTCTAAAGACACACCTTAGAGTGTATAAATCTCTAAAGACGCACCTTAGAGTGTATAAAGCTCTAAAGACACACCTCAGAGTGTTATAAAGCTCTAAAGACACACCTCAGAGTGTTATAGAGCTCTAAAGACATACCTCAGAGTGGTATAATGCTCTAAAGACACACCTCAGAGTGTATAAAGCTCTAAAGACACAGCTCAGAGTGTATAAAGCTCTAAAGACACACCTGAGAGTTTTATAAAGCTCTAAAGACACACCTTAGAGTGTTATAAAGCTCTAAAGACACACCTTACAGTGTATAAATCTTTAAAGACGCACCTTAGAGTGTATAAATCTCTAAAGACAGACCTCAGTGTGTTATAAAGCTCTAAAGACACACCTCAGATTCTTATACAGCTCTAAAGACACACCTCAAAGTTTTATAAAGCTCTAAAGACACACCTTAGAGTTTTAAAAAGCTCTAAAGACACACCTTAGACTGTTAAAAAGCTCTAAAAACACACCTCAGAGTGTACAAAGCTCTAAAGACACACCTCAGAGTGTTATGGAGCTCTAAAGACACACCTCAGAGTTTTATAGAGCTCTAAAGACACACTTCAGAGTGTATAAAGCTCTAAAGACTCACCTCAGAGTGTATAAAGCTCTAAAGACATACCTCACAGTGTATAAAGCTATAAAGACGCACCTCAGAGTGTATAAAGCTCTAAAGACTCACCTCAGAGTGTATAAAGCTCTAAAGACGCACCTCAGAGTTTTATAAAGGTCTAAAGACACACCTCAGAGTGTTATAAAGCTCTAAAGACACACCTCAGATTGTGTAAAGCTCTAAAGACACACCTCAGAGTGTACAAAGCTCTAAAGACACACCTCAGAGTGTTATAGAGCTCTAAAGACAAACCTGAGAGTGTGTAAAGCTCTAAAGACACACCTCAGAGTGGTAAAAAGCTCTAAAGACTCACCTCAGAGTGTTATAGAGCTCTAAAGACAAACCTCAGAGTGTTATGGAGCTCTAAAGACACACCTCAGAGTGTATAAAGCTCTAAAGACACACCTCAGAGTGTATAAATCTCTAAAGACGCACCTTAGAGTGTATAAAGCTCTAAAGACACGCCTCAGAGTGTTATAAAGCTCTAAAGACACACCTCAAAGTGTTATAAAGCTCTAAAGACACACCTCAGAGTGTTATAGAGCTCTAAAGACATACCTCAGAGTGGTATAATGCTCTAAAGACACACCTCAGAGTGTATAAAGCTCTAAAGACATACCGCAGAGTGTATAAAGCTCTAAAGACGCACATTAGAGTGTTATAAAGCTCTAAAGACACATCTCAGAGTGTATAAAGCTCTAAAGACACACCTCAGAGTGTAAAAAGCTCTAAAGACATACCGCAGAGTGTATAAAGCTCTAAAGACGCACATTAGAGTGTTATAAAGCTCTAAAGACACACCTCATAGTTTTATAAAGATCTAAAGACACACCTTAGAGTGTTATAAAGCTCTAAAGACACACCTCAGAGTGTACAAAGCTCTAAACACACACCTCAGAGTGTTATAGAGCTCTAAAGACAAACCTCAGCGTGTAAAAAGCTCTAAAAACACACCTCAGGGTGGTAAAAAGCTCTAAAGACTCACCTCAGAGTGTTATAGAGCTCTAAAGACAAACCTCAGAGTGTTATAGAGCTCTAAAGACACACCTCAGAGTTTTATAGAGCTGTAAAAACACACCTCAGAGTGTATAAAGCTCTAAAGACACACCTCAGAGTGTTTTAAAGCTCTAAAGACACACCTTAGAGTATTAAAAAGCTCTAAAGACACACCTTAGAGTGTTATAAAGCTCTAAAAACACACCTCAGAGTGTATAAAGCTCTAAAGACACACCTCAGAGTGTACAAAGCTCTAAACACACACCTCAGAGTGTTATAAAGCTCCAAAGACACACCTCAGAGTGTATAAAGCTCTAAAGACACACCTCAGAGTGCATAAAGCTCTAAAGACACACCTCAGAGTGTATAAAGCTCTAAAGACACACCTCAGAGTGTATAAAGCTCTAAAGACACACCTGAGAGTTTTATAAAGCTCTAAAAACACACCTTAGAGTTTTATAAAGCTCTAAAGACACACCTTAGAGTGCATAAATCTTTAAAGACGCACCTTAGAGTGTATAAAGCTCTAGAGACACATCTCAGAGTGGTATAGAGCTCTAAAGACACTCCTCAGAGTGGTATAAAGCTCTAAAAAACACACCTCAGAGTGTTCTAAAGCTCTAAAGACACACCTCAGAGTTTTATAAAGCACTAAAGACACACCTCAGAGTGGTATAAAGCTCTAAAAAACACACCTCGGAGTGTTATAAATCTCTAAAGACACACCTCAGAGTGTTATAGAGCTCTAAAGACACACCTCCGAGTGGTATAAAGCTCTAAAAAACACACCTCAGAGTGTACAAAGCTCTAAAGACACACCTCAGAGTGTACAAAGCTCTAAAGGCACATATCAGAGTGTATAAAGCTCTAAAGACGCACCTTAGAGTGTTATAAAGCTCTAAAGACACATCTCAGAGTGTTATAGAGCTCTAAAGACACACATCAGAGTGGTATAAAGCTCTAAAGACGCACCTCAGAGTGTTAAAAGCTCTAAAGACACATCTCAGAGTGTATAAAGCTCTAAAGACACACCTCAGAGTGGTATAAAGTTCTAAAGACACACCTCAGAGTGCATGAGGCTCTAAAGACACACCTCAGAGTGTTATAAAGCTCTAATGACACATCTCAGAGTGTACAAAGCTCTAAAGACACACCTTAGAGTGTTATAAAGCTCCAAAGACACACCTTAGAGTGTATAAATCTCTAAAGACGCACCTTAGAGTGTATAAAGCTCTAAAGACACACCTCAGAGTGTTATAAAGCTCTAAAGACAGATCTCAGAGTGTTATAAAGCTCTAAAGACACACCTCAGAGTGTATAAAGCTCTAAAGACACACCTCAGAGTGTTATAGAGCTCTAAAGACACACCTGAGAGTTTTATAAAGCTCTAAAGACACACCTTAGAGTGTATAAATCTTTAAAGACGCACCTTAGAGTGTATAGAGCTCTAAAGACACACCTCAGAGTGTTATAAAGCTCTAGAGACACATCTCAGAGTGTATGAAGCTCTAAAGACACACCTTAGAGTGTATAAATCTCTAAAGACACACCTTAGAGTGTATAAAGCTCTAAAGACACACCTCAGAGTGTTATAAAGCTCTAAAGACACACCTCAGAGTGTTATAGAGCTCTAAAGACATACCTCAGAGTGGTATAATGCTCTAAAGACACACCTCAGAGTGTATAAAGCTCTAAAGACACAGCTCAGAGTGTATAAAGCTCTAAAGACACACCTGAGAGTTTTATAAAGCTCTAAAGACACACCTTAGAGTGTTATAAAGCTCTAAAGACACACCTTACAGTGTATAAATCTTTAAAGACGCACCTTAGAGTGTATAAATCTCTAAAGACAGACCTCAGTGTGTTATAACGCTCTAAAGACACACGTCAGATTCTTATACAGCTCTAAAGACACACCTCAAAGTTTTATAAAGCTCTAAAGACACACCTTAGAGTTTTAAAAAGCTCTAAAGACACACCTTAGAGTGTTAAAAAGCTCTAAAAACACACCTCAGAGTGTACAAAGCTCTAAAGACACACCTCAGAGTGTTATGGAGCTCTAAAGACACACCTCAGAGTTTTATAGAGCTCTAAAGACACACTTCAGAGTGTATAAAGCTCTAAAGACTCACCTCACAGTGTATAAAGCTATAAAGACGCACCTCAGAGTGTATAAAGCTCTAAAGACTCACCTCAGAGTGTATAAAGCTCTAAAGACGCACCTCAGAGTTTTATAAAGGTCTAAAGACACACCTCAGAGTGTTATAAAGCTCTAAAGACACACCTCAGATTGTGTAAAGCTCTAAAGACACACCTCAGAGTGTACAAAGCTCTAAAGACACACCTCAGAGTGTTATAGAGCTCTAAAGACAAACCTGAGAGTGTGTAAAGCTCTAAAGACACACCTCAGAGTGGTAAAAAGCTCTAAAGACTCACCTCAGAGTTTTATAGAGCTCTAAAGACAAACCTCAGAGTGTTATGGAGCTCTAAAGACACACCTCAGAGTGTATAAAGCTCTAAAGACACAGCTCAGAGTGTACAAAGCTCTAAAGACACACCTGAGAGTTTTATAAAGCTCTAAAGACACACCTTAGAGTGTTATAAAGCTCTAAAGACACACCTTAGAGTGTATAAATCTTTAAAGACGCACCTTAGAGTGTATAAAGCTCTAAAGACACACCTCAGAGTGTATAAATCTCTAAAGACGCACCTTAGAGTGTATAAAGCTCTAAACACACGCCTCAGAGTGTTATAAAGCTCTAAAGACACACCTCAAAGTGTTATAAAGCTCTAAAGACACACCTCAGAGTGTTATAGAGCTCTAAAGACATACCTCAGAGTGGTATAATGCTCTAAAGACACACCTCAGAGTGTATAAAGCTCTAAAGACATACCGCAGAGTGTATAAAGCTCTAAAGACGCACATTAGAGTGTTATAAAGCTCTAAAGACACATCTCAGAGTGTATAAAGCTCTAAAGACACACCTCAGAGTGTAAAAAGCTCTAAAGACTCACCTCAGAGTGTATAAAGCTCTAAAGACATACCGCAGAGTGTATAAAGCTCTAAAGACGCACATTAGAGTGTTATAAAGCTCTAAAGACACACCTCAGAGTTTTATAAAGATCTAAAGACACACCTTAGAGTGTTATAAAGCTCTAAAGACACACCTCAGAGTGTACAAAGCTCTAAACACACACCTCAGAGTGTTATAGAGCTCTAAAGACAAACCTCAGAGTGTAAAAAGCTCTAAAAACACACCTCAGGGTGGTAAAAAGCTCTAAAGACTCACCTCAGAGTGTTATAGAGCTCTAAAGACAAACCTCAGAGTGTTATAGAGCTCTAAAGACACACCTCAGAGTTTTATAGAGCTGTAAAAACACACCTCAGAGTGTATAAAGCTCTAAAGACACACCTCAGAGTGTTTTAAAGCTCTAAAGACACACCTTAGAGTGTTAAAAAGCTCTAAAGACACACCTTAGAGTGTTATAAAGCTCTAAAAACACACCTCAGAGTGTATAAAGCTCTAAAGACACACCTCAGAGTGTACAAAGCTCTAAACACACACCTCAGAGTGTTATAAAGCTCCAAAGACACACCTCAGAGTGTATAAAGCTCTAAAGACACACCTCAGAGTGCATAAAGCTCTAAAGACACACCTCAGAGTGTATAAAGCTCTAAAGACACACCTCAGAGTGTTATAGAGCTCTAAAGACACACCTGAGAGTTTTATAAAGCTCTAAAAACACACCTTAGAGTGTTATAAAGCTCTAAAGACACACCTTAGAGTGCATAAATCTTTAAAGACGCACCTTAGAGTGTATAAAGCTCTAGAGACACATCTCAGAGTGGTATAGAGCTCTAAAGACATACCTCAGAGTGGAATAAAGCTCTAAAGACACTCCTCAGAGTGTATAAAGCTCTAAAGACACACCTCAGAGTGTACAAAGCTCTAAACACACACCTCAGAGTGTATAAAGCTCTAAAGACACAGTTCAGAGTGTATAAAGCTCTAAAGACACACCTCAGATTCTTATACAGCTCTAAAGACACACCTCAAAGTTTTATAAAGCTCTAAAGACACACCTTAGAGTTTTAAAAACCTCTAAAGACACACCTTAGAGTGTTAAAAAGCTCTAAAAACACACCTCAGAGTGTACAAAGCTCTAAAGACACACCTCAGAGTGTTATGGAGCTCTAAAGACACACCTCAGAGTTTTATAGAGCTCTAAAGACACACTTCAGAGTGTATAAAGCTCTAAAGACTCACCTCACAGTGTATAAAGCTATAAAGACGCACCTCAGAGTGTATAAAGCTCTAAAGACTCACCTCAGAGTGTATAAAGCTCTAAAGACGCACCTCAGAGTTTTATAAAGGTCTAAAGACACACCTCAGAGTGTTATAAAGCTCTAAAGACACACCTCAGATTGTGTAAAGCTCTAAAGACACACCTCAGAGTGTACAAAGCTCTAAAGACACACCTCAGAGTGTTAAAGAGCTCTAAAGACAAACCTGAGAGTGTGTAAAGCTCTAAAGACACACCTCAGAGTGGTAAAAAGCTCTAAAGACTCACCTCAGAGTTTTATAGAGCTCTAAAGACAAACCTCAGAGTGTTATGGAGCTCTAAAGACACACCTCAGAGTGTATAAAGCTCTAAAGACACAGCTCAGAGTGTACAAAGCTCTAAAGACACACCTGAGAGTTTTATAAAGCTCTAAAGACACACCTTAGAGTGTTATAAAGCTCTAAAGACACACCTTAGAGTGTATAAATCTTTAAAGACGCACCTTAGAGTGTATAAAGCTCTAAAGACACACCTCAGAGTGTATAAATCTCTAAAGACGCACCTTAGAGTGTATAAAGCTCTAAACACACGCCTCAGAGTGTTATAAAGCTCTAAAGACACACCTCAAAGTGTTATAAAGCTCTAAAGACACACCTCAGAGTGTTATAGAGCTCTAAAGACATACCTCAGAGTGGTATAATGCTCTAAAGACACACCTCAGAGTGTATAAAGCTCTAAAGACATACCGCAGAGTGTATAAAGCTCTAAAGACGCACATTAGAGTGTTATAAAGCTCTAAAGACACATCTCAGAGTGTATAAAGCTCTAAAGACACACCTCAGAGTGTAAAAAGCTCTAAAGACTCACCTCAGAGTGTATAAAGCTCTAAAGACATACCGCAGAGTGTATAAAGCTCTAAAGACGCACATTAGAGTGTTATAAAGCTCTAAAGACACACCTCAGAGTTTTATAAAGATCTAAAGACACACCTTAGAGTGTTATAAAGCTCTAAAGACACACCTCAGAGTGTACAAAGCTCTAAACACACACCTCAGAGTGTTATAGAGCTCTAAAGACAAACCTCAGAGTGTAAAAAGCTCTAAAAACACACCTCAGGGTGGTAAAAAGCTCTAAAGACTCACCTCAGAGTGTTATAGAGCTCTAAAGACAAACCTCAGAGTGTTATAGAGCTCTAAAGACACACCTCAGAGTTTTATAGAGCTGTAAAAACACACCTCAGAGTGTATAAAGCTCTAAAGACACACCTCAGAGTGTTTTAAAGCTCTAAAGACACACCTTAGAGTGTTAAAAAGCTCTAAAGACACACCTTAGAGTGTTATAAAGCTCTAAAAACACACCTCAGAGTGTATAAAGCTCTAAAGACACACCTCAGAGTGTACAAAGCTCTAAACACACACCTCAGAGTGTTATAAAGCTCCAAAGACACACCTCAGAGTGTATAAAGCTCTAAAGACACACCTCAGAGTGCATAAAGCTCTAAAGACACACCTCAGAGTGTATAAAGCTCTAAAGACACACCTCAGAGTGTTATAGAGCTCTAAAGACACACCTGAGAGTTTTATAAAGCTCTAAAAACACACCTTAGAGTGTTATAAAGCTCTAAAGACACACCTTAGAGTGCATAAATCTTTAAAGACGCACCTTAGAGTGTATAAAGCTCTAGAGACACATCTCAGAGTGGTATAGAGCTCTAAAGACATACCTCAGAGTGGAATAAAGCTCTAAAGACACTCCTCAGAGTGTATAAAGCTCTAAAGACACACCTCAGAGTGTACAAAGCTCTAAACACACACCTCAGAGTGTATAAAGCTCTAAAGACACAGCTCAGAGTGTATAAAGCTCTAAAGACACACCTGAGAGTTTTATAAAGCTCTAAAGACACACCTTAGAGTGTTATAAAGCTCTAAAGACACACCTTAGAGTGTATAAATCTTTAAAGACGCACCTTAGAGTGTACAAAGCTCTAAAGACACACCTCAGAGTGTTATAAAGCTCTAGAGACACATCTCAGAGTGTATAAAGCTCTAAAGACACACCTTAGAGTGTATAAATCTCTAAAGACGCACCTTAGAGTGTTATAAAGCTCTAAAGACACACCTCAGAGTGTTATAAAGCTCTAAAAAACACAACTCAGAGTGTTATAAAGCTCTAAAGACACAACTCAGAGTGTATAAAGCTCTAAAGACACACCTCAGAGTTTACAAAGCTCTAAAGACAAACCTCAGTGTATAAAGCTCTAAAGACACACCTCAGAGTGTATAAAGCTCTAAAGACACACCTCAGAGTGTACAAAGCTCTAAAGACACATCTCAGAGTGTTATAAAGCTCTAAAGACAAACCTCAGAGTGTAAAAGGTCTTAAGACACACCTCAGAGTGGTATAAAGCTCTAAAGACAAACCTCAGAGTGTACAAAGCTCTAAAGACACACCTCAGACTGTTAGAAAGCTCTAAAGACACACCTCAGAGTGTTATAAAGCTCTAAAGACACACCTCAGAGTTTTATAAAGATCTAAAGACACACCTTAGAGTGTTATAAAGCTCTAAAGACACACCTCAGAGTGTACAAAGCTCTAAACACACACCTCAGAGTGTTATAGAGCTCTAAAGACAAACCTCAGAGTGTAAAAAGCTCTAAAAACACACCTCAGGGTGGTAAAAAGCTCTAAAGACTCACCTCAGAGTGTTATAGAGCTCTAAAGACAAACCTCAGAGTGTTATAGAGCTCTAAAGACACACCTCAGAGTTTTATAGAGCTGTAAAAACACACCTCAGAGTGTATAAAGCTCTAAAGACACACCTCAGAGTGTTTTAAAGCTCTAAAGACACACCTTAGAGTGTTAAAAAGCTCTAAAGACACACCTTAGAGTGTTATAAAGCTCTAAAAACACACCTCAGAGTGTATAAAGCTCTAAAGACACACCTCAGAGTGTACAAAGCTCTAAACACACACCTCAGAGTGTTATAAAGCTCCAAAGACACACCTCAGAGTGTATAAAGCTCTAAAGACACACCTCAGAGTGCATAAAGCTCTAAAGACACACCTCAGAGTGTATAAAGCTCTAAAGACACACCTCAGAGTGTTATAGAGCTCTAAAGACACACCTGAGAGTTTTATAAAGCTCTAAAAACACACCTTAGAGTGTTATAAAGCTCTAAAGACACACCTTAGAGTGCATAAATCTTTAAAGACGCACCTTAGAGTGTATAAAGCTCTAGAGACACATCTCAGAGTGGTATAGAGCTCTAAAGACATACCTCAGAGTGGAATAAAGCTCTAAAGACACTCCTCAGAGTGTATAAAGCTCTAAAGACACACCTCAGAGTGTACAAAGCTCTAAACACACACCTCAGAGTGTATAAAGCTCTAAAGACACAGCTCAGAGTGTATAAAGCTCTAAAGACACACCTGAGAGTTTTATAAAGCTCTAAAGACACACCTTAGAGTGTTATAAAGCTCTAAAGACACACCTTAGAGTGTATAAATCTTTAAAGACGCACCTTAGAGTGTACAAAGCTCTAAAGACACACCTCAGAGTGTTATAAAGCTCTAGAGACACATCTCAGAGTGTATAAAGCTCTAAAGACACACCTTAGAGTGTATAAATCTCTAAAGACGCACCTTAGAGTGTTATAAAGCTCTAAAGACACACCTCAGAGTGTTATAAAGCTCTAAAAAACACAACTCAGAGTGTTATAAAGCTCTAAAGACACAACTCAGAGTGTATAAAGCTCTAAAGACACACCTCAGAGTTTACAAAGCTCTAAAGACAAACCTCAGTGTATAAAGCTGTAAAGACACACCTCAGAGTGGTATAAAGCTCTAAAGACACACCTCAGAGTGTATAAAGCTCTAAAGACACACCTCAGAGTGTACAAAGCTCTAAAGACACATCTCAGAGTGTTATAAAGCTCTAAAGACAAACCTCAGAGTGTAAAAGGTCTTAAGACACACCTCAGAGTGGTATAAAGCTCTAAAGACAAACCTCAGAGTGTACAAAGCTCTAAAGACACACCTCAGAGTGGTATAGAGCTCTAAAAAACACACCTCAGAGTGTTATAAAGCTCTAATGATACATCTCAGAGTGTATAAAGCTCTAAAGACGCACCTCAGAGTGTTTTAAAGCTCTAAAGACACACCTCAGAGCCTTATACAGCTCTAAAGACACACCTTAGAGTGTTATAAAGCTCTAAAGACACAATTCAGAGTGTTGTAAAGCTTTAAAGACACACCTCAGAGTTTAAAAAGCTCTAAAGACTCACCTCAGAGTGTATAAAGCTCTAAAGACACACCTTAGAGTGTTATAAAGCTCTAAAGACACACCTCATAGTGTATAAAGCTCTAAAGACACACCTTAGAGTGTTATAAAGCTCTAAAGACACACCTCAGAGTGTATAAAGCTCTAAAGACGCACCTCAGAGTGTATAAAGCTCTAAAGACACACCTCACAGTGTTATAAAGCTCTAAAGACACATCCCAGAGTGTATAAAGCTCTAAAGACACACCTTAGAGTGTTATAAAGCTCTAAAGACACACCTCAGAGTGTATAAAGCTCTAAAGACGCACCTCAGAGTGTATAAAGCTCTAAAGACACACCTCACAGTGTTATAAAGCTCTAAAGACACATCCCAGAGTGTATAAAGCTCTAAAGACGCACCTCAGAGTGTATAAAGCTCTAAAGACACACCTCACAGTGTTATAAAGCTCTAAAGACACACCTCAGAGTGTTATAGAGCTCTAAAGACACACCTGAGAGTTTTATAAAGCTCTAAAAACACACCTTAGAGTGTTATAAAGCTCTAAAGACACATCTCAGAGTGGTATAGAGCTCTAAAGACATACCTCAGAGTGGAATAAAGCTCTAAAGACACTCCTCAGAGTGTATAAAGCTCTAAAGACACACCTCAGAGTGTACAAAGCTCTAGAGACACATCTCAGAGTGGTATAGAGCTCTAAAGACATACCTCAGAGTGGAATAAAGCTCTAAAGACACTCCTCAGAGTGTATAAAGCTCTAAAGACACACCTCAGAGTGTAAAAAGCTCTAAACACACACCTCAGAGTGTATAAAGCTCTAAAGACACAGCTCAGAGTGTATAAAGCTCTAAAGACACACCTGAGAGTTTTATAAAGCTCTAAAGACACACCTTAGAGTGTTATAAAGCTCTAAAGACACACCTTAGAGTGTATAAATCTTTAAAGACGCACCTTAGAGTGTACAAAGCTCTAAAGACACACCTCAGAGTGTTATAAAGCTCTAGAGACACATCTCAGAGTGTATAAAGCTCTAAAGACACACCTTAGAGTGTATAAATCTCTAAAGACGCACCTTAGAGTGTTATAAAGCTCTAAAGACACACCTCAGAGTGTTATAAAGCTCTAAAAAACACAACTCAGAGTGTTATAAAGCTCTAAAGACACAACTCAGAGTGTATAAAGCTCTAAAGACACACCTCAGAGTTTACAAAGCTCTAAAGACAAACCTCAGTGTATAAAGCTGTAAAGACACACCTCAGAGTGGTATAAAGCTCTAAAGACACACCTCAGAGTGTATAAAGCTCTAAAGACACACCTCAGAGTGTACAAAGCTCTAAAGACACATCTCAGAGTGTTATAAAGCTCTAAAGACAAACCTCAGAGTGTAAAAGGTCTTAAGACACACCTCAGAGTGGTATAAAGCTCTAAAGACAAACCTCAGAGTGTACAAAGCTCTAAAGACACACCTCAGACTGTTAGAAAGCTCTAAAGACACACCTCAGAGTGTTATAAAGCTCTAAAGACACACCTCAGAGTGGTATAGAGCTCTAAAAAACACACCTCAGAGTGTTATAAAGCTCTAATGATACATCTCAGAGTGTATAAAGCTCTAAAGACGCACCTCAGAGTGTTTTAAAGCTCTAAAGACACACCTCAGAGCCTTATACAGCTCTAAAGACACACCTTAGAGTGTTATAAAGCTCTAAAGACACAATTCAGAGTGTTGTAAAGCTTTAAAGACACACCTCAGAGTTTAAAAAGCTCTAAAGACTCACCTCAGAGTGTATAAAGCTCTAAAGACACACCTTAGAGTGTTATAAAGCTCTAAAGACACACCTCATAGTGTATAAAGCTCTAAAGACACACCTTAGAGTGTTATAAAGCTCTAAAGACACACCTCAGAGTGTATAAAGCTCTAAAGACGCACCTCAGAGTGTATAAAGCTCTAAAGACACACCTCACAGTGTTATAAAGCTCTAAAGACACATCCCAGAGTGTATAAAGCTCTAAAGACACACCTTAGAGTGTTATAAAGCTCTAAAGACACACCTCAGAGTGTATAAAGCTCTAAAGACGCACCTCAGAGTGTATAAAGCTCTAAAGACACACCTCACAGTGTTATAAAGCTCTAAAGACACATCCCAGAGCCTTATACAGCTCTAAAGACACACCTTAGAGTGTTATAAAGCTCTAAAGACACAATTCAGAGTGTTGTAAAGCTTTAAAGACACACCTCAGAGTTTAAAAAGCTCTAAAGACTCACCTCAGAGTGTATAAAGCTCTAAAGACACACCTTAGAGTGTTATAAAGCTCTAAAGACACACCTCATAGTGTATAAAGCTCTAAAGACACACCTTAGAGTGTTATAAAGCTCTAAAGACACACCTCAGAGTGTATAAAGCTCTAAAGACGCACCTCAGAGTGTATAAAGCTCTAAAGACACACCTCACAGTGTTATAAAGCTCTAAAGACACATCCCAGAGTGTATAAAGCTCTAAAGACACACCTTAGAGTGTTATAAAGCTCTAAAGACACACCTCAGAGTGTATAAAGCTCTAAAGACGCACCTCAGAGTGTATAAAGCTCTAAAGACACACCTCACAGTGTTATAAAGCTCTAAAGACACATCCCAGAGTGTATAAAGCTCTAAAGACGCACCTCAGAGTGTATAAAGCTCTAAAGACACACCTCACAGTGTTATAAAGCTCTAAAGACACATCCCAGAGTGTATAAAGCTCTAAAGACACACCTTAGAGTGTATAAATCTTTAAAGACGCACCTTAGAGTGTATAAATCTCTAAAGACACACCTCAGATTCTTATACAGCTCTAAAGACACACCTTAGAGTTTTAAAAAGCTCTAAAGACACACCTTAGAGTGTTAAAAAGCTCTAAAAACACACCTCAGAGTGTACAAAGCTCTAAAGACACACCTCAGAGTGTTATGGAGCTCTAAAGACACACCTCAGAGTGGTATAAAGCTCTAAAAAACACACCTCAGAGTGTTATAAAGCTCTAAAGACACACTTAAGAGTGTATAAAGCTCTAAAGACTCACCTCAGAGTGTATAAAGCTCTAAAGACATACCTCAGAGTGTATAAAGCTATAAAGACGCACATCAGAGTGTTATAAAGCTCTAAAGACACATCTCAGAGTGTATAAAGCTCTAAAGACGCACCTCAGAGTTTTATAAAGGTCTAAACACACACCTTAGAGTGTTATAAAGCTCTAAAGACACACCTCAGATTGTATAAAGCTCTAAAGACACACCTCAGAGTGTACAAAGCTCTAAAGACACACCTCAGAGTGTTATAGAGCTCTAAAGACAAACCTGAGAGTGTGTAAAGCTCTAAAGACACACCTCAGAGTGGTAAAAAGCTCTAAAGACTCACCTCAGTGTTATAGAGCTCTAAAGACAAACCTCAGAGTGTTATGGAGCTCTAAAGACACACCTCAGAGTTTTATAGAGCTCTAAAGACAAACCTCAGAGTGTTATGGAGCTCTAAAGACACACCTCAGAGTTTTATAGAGCTCTAAAAACATACCTCAGAGTGTATAAAGCTCTAAAGACACACCTCAGAGTGTATAAAGCTCTAAAGACACACCTCAGAGTGTATAAAGCTCTAAAGACACAGCTCAGAGTGTATAAAGCTCTAAAGACACACCTGAGAGTTTTATAAAGCTCTAAAGACACACCTTAGAGTGTTATAAAGCTCTAAAGACACACCTTAGAGTGTATAAATCTTTAAAGACTCACCTTAGAGTGTATAAAGCTCTAAAGACACACCTCAGAGTGTTATAAAGCTCTAGAGACACATCTCAGAGTGTATGAAGCTCTAAAGACACACCTTAGAGTGTATAAATCTCTAAAGACGCACCTTAGAGTGTTATAAAGCTCTAAAGACACACCTTAGAGTGTATAAATCTCTAAAGACGCACCTTAGAGTGTTATAAAGCTCTAAAGACACACCTCAGAGTGTTATAGAGCTCTAAAGACATACCGCAGAGTGGTATAATGCTCTAAAGACACACCTCAGAGTGTATAAAGCTCTAAAGACACAGCTCAGAGTGTATAAAGCTCTAAAGACACACCTGAGAGTTTTATAAAGCTCTAAAGACACACCTTAGAGTGTTATAAAGCTCTAAAGACACACCTTAGAGTGTATAAATCTTTAAAGACGCACCTTAGAGTGTATAAATCTCTAAAGACAGACCTCAGTGTGTTATAAAGCTCTAAAGACACAGCTCAGAGTGTATAAAGCTCTAAAGACACACCTCAGATTCTTATACAGCTCTAAAGACACACCTCAGAGTGTATAAAGCTCTAAAGACACAGCTCAGAGTGTATAAAGCTCTAAAGACACACCTCAGATTCTTATACAGCTCTAAAGACACACCTCAAAGTTTTATAAAGCTCTAAAGACACACCTTAGAGTTTTAAAAAGCTCTAAAGACACACCTTAGAGTGTTAAAAAGCTCCAAAAACACACCTCAGAGTGTACAAAGCTCTAAAGACACACCTCAGAGTGTTATGGAGCTCTAAAGACACACCTCAGAGTTTTATAGAGCTCTAAAGACACACCTCAGAGTGGTATAAAGCTCTAAAAAACACACCTCAGAGTGTTATAAAGCTCTAAAGACACAGCTCAGAGTGTATAAAGCTCTAAAGACACACCTGAGAGTTTTATAAAGCTCTAAAGACACACCTTAGAGTGTTATAAAGCTCTAAAGACACACCTTAGAGTGTATAAATCTTTAAAGACGCACCTTAGAGTGTATAAAGCTCTAAAGACACACCTCAGAGTGTTATAAAGCTCTAGAGACACATCTCAGAGTGTATAAAGCTCTAAAGACACACCTTAGAGTGTATAAATCTCTAAAGACGCACCTTAGAGTGTTATAAAGCTCTAAAGACACACCTCAGAGTGTTATAAAGCTCTAAAAAACACAACTCAGAGTGTTATAAAGCTCTAAAGACACACCTCAGAGTGTATAAAGCTCTAAAGACACACCTCAGAGTTTACAAAGCTCTAAAGACAAACCTCAGTGTATAAAGCTGTAAAGACACACCTCAGAGTGGTATAAAGCTCTAAAGACACACCTCAGAGTGTACAAAGCTCTAAAGACACATCTCAGAGTGTTATAAAGCTCTAAAGACAAACCTCAGAGATTACAAAGCTCTAAAGACACACCTCAGAGTGTATAAAGCTCTAAAGACAAACCTCAGAGTGTATATAGCTCTAAAGACGCACCTCAGAGTGTTAAAAGCTCTAAAGACACATCTCAGAGTGTTATAAAGCTCCAAAGACACACCTCAGAGTGTATAAAGCTCTAAAGACACACCTCAGAGTGTACAAAGCTCTAAAAAAACACACCTCAGAGTGTTATAAAGCTCTAAAGACACACCTCAGAGTGGTATAAAGCTCTAAAGACAAACCTCAGAGTGTACAAAGCTCTAAAGACACACCTCAGACTGTTAGAAAGCTCTAAAGACACACCTCAGAGTGTTATAAAGCTCTAAAGACACACCTCAGAGTGGTATAGAGCTCTAAAAAACACACCTCAGAGTGTTATAAAGCTCTAATGACACATCTCAGAGTGTATAAAGCTCTAAAGACGCACCTCAGAGTGTTTTAAAGCTCTAAAGACACACCTCAGAGCCTTATACAGCTCTAAAGACACACCTTAGAGTGTTATAAAGCTCTAAAGACACAATTCAGAGTGTTGTAAAGCTTTAAAGACACACCTCAGAGTTTAAAAAGCTCTAAAGACTCACCTCAGAGTGTATAAAGCTCTAAAGACACACCTTAGAGTGTTATAAAGCTCTAAAGACACACCTCATAGTGTATAAAGCTCTAAAGACACACCTCACAGTGTTATAAAGCTTTAAAGACACACCTGAGAGTTTTATAAAGCTCTAAAGACACACCTTAGAGTGTTATAAAGCTCTAAAGACACACCTCAGAGTGTATAAAGCTCTAAAGACGCACCTCAGAGTGTATAAAGCTCTAAAGACACACCTCACAGTGTTATAAAGCTCTAAAGACACATCCCAGAGTGTATAAAGCTCTAAAGACACACCTTAGAGTGTTATAAAGCTCTAAAGACACACCTCAGAGTGTATAAAGCTCTAAAGACACACCTCAGAGTGTATAAAGCTCTAAAGACACACCTCACAGTGTTATAAAGCTCTAAAGACACATCCCAGAGTGTATAAAGCTCTAAAGACGCACCTCAGAGTGTATAAAGCTCTAAAGACACACCTCACAGTGTTATAAAGCTCTAAAGACACATCCCAGAGTGTATAAAGCTCTAAAGACACACCTTAGAGTGTATAAATCTTTAAAGACGCACCTTAGAGTGTATAAATCTCTAAAGACACACCTCAGATTCTTATACAGCTCTAAAGACACACCTTAGAGTTTTAAAAAGCTCTAAAGACACACCTTAGAGTGTTAAAAAGCTCTAAAAACACACCTCAGAGTGTACAAAGCTCTAAAGACACACCTCAGAGTGTTATGGAGCTCTAAAGACACACTTAAGAGTGTATAAAGCTCTAAAGACTCACCTCAGAGTGTATAAAGCTCTAAAGACATACCTCAGAGTGTATAAAGCTATAAAGACGCACATCAGAGTGTTATAAAGCTCTAAAGACACATCTCAGAGTGTATAAAGCTCTAAAGACGCACCTCAGAGTTTTATAAAGGTCTAAAGACACACCTTAGAGTGTTATAAAGCTCTAAAGACACACCTCAGATTGTATAAAGCTCTAAAGACACACCTCAGAGTGTACAAAGCTCTAAAGACACACCTCAGAGTGTTATAGAGCTCTAAAGACAAACCTGAGAGTGTGTAAAGCTCTAAAGACACACCTCAGAGTGGTAAAAAGCTCTAAAGACTCACCTCAGAGTGTTATAGAGCTCTAAAGACAAACCTCAGAGTGTTATGGAGCTCTAAAGACACACCTCAGAGTTTTATAGAGCTCTAAAGACAAACCTCAGAGTGTTATGGAGCTCTAAAGACACACCTCAGAGTTTTATAGAGCTCTAAAAACATACCTCAGAGTGTATAAAGCTCTAAAGACACACCTCAGAGTGTATAAAGCTCTAAAGACACAGCTCAGAGTGTATAAAGCTCTAAAGACACACCTGAGAGTTTTATAAAGCTCTAAAGACACACCTCAGAGTGGTAAAAAGCTCTAAAGACTCACCTCAGAGTGTATAAAGCTCTAAAGACACACCTCAGAGTGTTATAAAGCTCTAGAGACACATCTCAGAGTGTATGAAGCTCTAAAGACACACCTTAGAGTGTATAAATCTCTAAAGACGCACCTTAGAGTGTTATAAAGCTCTAAAGACACACCTTAGAGTGTATAAATCTCTAAAGACGCACCTTAGAGTGTTATAAAGCTCTAAAGACACACCTCAGAGTGTTATAGAGCTCTAAAGACATACCGCAGAGTGGTATAATGCTCTAAAGACACACCTCAGAGTGTATAAAGCTCTAAAGACACAGCTCAGAGTGTATAAAGCTCTAAAGACACACCTGAGAGTTTTATAAAGCTCTAAAGACACACCTTAGAGTGTTATAAAGCTCTAAAGACACACCTTAGAGTGTATAAATCTTTAAAGACGCACCTTAGAGTGTATAAATCTCTAAAGACAGACCTCAGTGTGTTATAAAGCTCTAAAGACACACCTCAGATTCTTATACAGCTCTAAAGACACACCTCAAAGTTTTATAAAGCTCTAAAGACACACCTTAGAGTTTTAAAAAGCTCTAAAGACACACCTTAGAGTGTTAAAAAGCTCTAAAAACACACCTCAGAGTGTACAAAGCTCTAAAGACACACCTCAGAGTGTTATGGAGCTCTAAAGACACACCTCAGAGTTTTATAGAGCTCTAAAGACACACCTCAGAGTGGTATAAAGCTCTAAAAAACACACCTCAGAGTGTTATAAAGCTCTGAAGACACACTTCAGAGTGTATAAAGCTCTAAAGACGCACCTCAGAGTGTTATAAAGCTCTAAAGACACATCTCAGAGTGTATAAAGCTCTAAAGACGCACCTCAGAGTTTTATAAAGGTCTAAAGACACACCTCAGAGTGTTATAAAGCTCTAAAGACACACCTCAGATTGTGTAAAGCTCTAAAGACACACCTCAGAGTGTACAAAGCTCTAAAGACACACCTCAGAGTGGTATAAAGCTCTAAAGACATACCTCAGAGTGTATAAAGCTATAAAGACGCACATCAGAGTGTTATAAAGCTCTAAAGACACATCTCAGAGTGTATAAAGCTCTAAAGACGCACCTCAGAGTTTTATAAAGGTCTAAACACACACCTTAGAGTGTTATAAAGCTCTAAAGACACACCTCAGATTGTATAAAGCTCTAAAGACACACCTCAGAGTGTACAAAGCTCTAAAGACACACCTCAGAGTGTTATAGAGCTCTAAAGACAAACCTGAGAGTGTGTAAAGCTCTAAAGACACACCTCAGAGTGGTAAAAAGCTCTAAAGACTCACCTCAGTGTTATAGAGCTCTAAAGACAAACCTCAGAGTGTTATGGAGCTCTAAAGACACACCTCAGAGTTTTATAGAGCTCTAAAGACAAACCTCAGAGTGTTATGGAGCTCTAAAGACACACCTCAGAGTTTTATAGAGCTCTAAAAACATACCTCAGAGTGTATAAAGCTCTAAAGACACACCTCAGAGTGTATAAAGCTCTAAAGACACACCTCAGAGTGTATAAAGCTCTAAAGACACAGCTCAGAGTGTATAAAGCTCTAAAGACACACCTGAGAGTTTTATAAAGCTCTAAAGACACACCTTAGAGTGTTATAAAGCTCTAAAGACACACCTTAGAGTGTATAAATCTTTAAAGACTCACCTTAGAGTGTATAAAGCTCTAAAGACACACCTCAGAGTGTTATAAAGCTCTAGAGACACATCTCAGAGTGTATGAAGCTCTAAAGACACACCTTAGAGTGTATAAATCTCTAAAGACGCACCTTAGAGTGTTATAAAGCTCTAAAGACACACCTTAGAGTGTATAAATCTCTAAAGACGCACCTTAGAGTGTTATAAAGCTCTAAAGACACACCTCAGAGTGTTATAGAGCTCTAAAGACATACCGCAGAGTGGTATAATGCTCTAAAGACACACCTCAGAGTGTATAAAGCTCTAAAGACACAGCTCAGAGTGTATAAAGCTCTAAAGACACACCTGAGAGTTTTATAAAGCTCTAAAGACACACCTTAGAGTGTTATAAAGCTCTAAAGACACACCTTAGAGTGTATAAATCTTTAAAGACGCACCTTAGAGTGTATAAATCTCTAAAGACAGACCTCAGTGTGTTATAAAGCTCTAAAGACACAGCTCAGAGTGTATAAAGCTCTAAAGACACACCTCAGATTCTTATACAGCTCTAAAGACACACCTCAGAGTGTATAAAGCTCTAAAGACACAGCTCAGAGTGTATAAAGCTCTAAAGACACACCTCAGATTCTTATACAGCTCTAAAGACACACCTCAAAGTTTTATAAAGCTCTAAAGACACACCTTAGAGTTTTAAAAAGCTCTAAAGACACACCTTAGAGTGTTAAAAAGCTCCAAAAACACACCTCAGAGTGTACAAAGCTCTAAAGACACACCTCAGAGTGTTATGGAGCTCTAAAGACACACCTCAGAGTTTTATAGAGCTCTAAAGACACACCTCAGAGTGGTATAAAGCTCTAAAAAACACACCTCAGAGTGTTATAAAGCTCTAAAGACACAGCTCAGAGTGTATAAAGCTCTAAAGACACACCTGAGAGTTTTATAAAGCTCTAAAGACACACCTTAGAGTGTTATAAAGCTCTAAAGACACACCTTAGAGTGTATAAATCTTTAAAGACGCACCTTAGAGTGTATAAAGCTCTAAAGACACACCTCAGAGTGTTATAAAGCTCTAGAGACACATCTCAGAGTGTATAAAGCTCTAAAGACACACCTTAGAGTGTATAAATCTCTAAAGACGCACCTTAGAGTGTTATAAAGCTCTAAAGACACACCTCAGAGTGTTATAAAGCTCTAAAAAACACAACTCAGAGTGTTATAAAGCTCTAAAGACACACCTCAGAGTGTATAAAGCTCTAAAGACACACCTCAGAGTTTACAAAGCTCTAAAGACAAACCTCAGTGTATAAAGCTGTAAAGACACACCTCAGAGTGGTATAAAGCTCTAAAGACACACCTCAGAGTGTACAAAGCTCTAAAGACACATCTCAGAGTGTTATAAAGCTCTAAAGACAAACCTCAGAGATTACAAAGCTCTAAAGACACACCTCAGAGTGTATAAAGCTCTAAAGACAAACCTCAGAGTGTATATAGCTCTAAAGACGCACCTCAGAGTGTTAAAAGCTCTAAAGACACATCTCAGAGTGTTATAAAGCTCCAAAGACACACCTCAGAGTGTATAAAGCTCTAAAGACACACCTCAGAGTGTACAAAGCTCTAAAAAAACACACCTCAGAGTGTTATAAAGCTCTAAAGACACACCTCAGAGTGGTATAAAGCTCTAAAGACAAACCTCAGAGTGTACAAAGCTCTAAAGACACACCTCAGACTGTTAGAAAGCTCTAAAGACACACCTCAGAGTGTTATAAAGCTCTAAAGACACACCTCAGAGTGGTATAGAGCTCTAAAAAACACACCTCAGAGTGTTATAAAGCTCTAATGACACATCTCAGAGTGTATAAAGCTCTAAAGACGCACCTCAGAGTGTTTTAAAGCTCTAAAGACACACCTCAGAGCCTTATACAGCTCTAAAGACACACCTTAGAGTGTTATAAAGCTCTAAAGACACAATTCAGAGTGTTGTAAAGCTTTAAAGACACACCTCAGAGTTTAAAAAGCTCTAAAGACTCACCTCAGAGTGTATAAAGCTCTAAAGACACACCTTAGAGTGTTATAAAGCTCTAAAGACACACCTCATAGTGTATAAAGCTCTAAAGACACACCTCACAGTGTTATAAAGCTTTAAAGACACACCTGAGAGTTTTATAAAGCTCTAAAGACACACCTTAGAGTGTTATAAAGCTCTAAAGACACACCTCAGAGTGTATAAAGCTCTAAAGACGCACCTCAGAGTGTATAAAGCTCTAAAGACACACCTCACAGTGTTATAAAGCTCTAAAGACACATCCCAGAGTGTATAAAGCTCTAAAGACACACCTTAGAGTGTTATAAAGCTCTAAAGACACACCTCAGAGTGTATAAAGCTCTAAAGACGCACCTCAGAGTGTATAAAGCTCTAAAGACACACCTCACAGTGTTATAAAGCTCTAAAGACACATCCCAGAGTGTATAAAGCTCTAAAGACGCACCTCAGAGTGTATAAAGCTCTAAAGACACACCTCACAGTGTTATAAAGCTCTAAAGACACATCCCAGAGTGTATAAAGCTCTAAAGACACACCTTAGAGTGTATAAATCTTTAAAGACGCACCTTAGAGTGTATAAATCTCTAAAGACACACCTCAGATTCTTATACAGCTCTAAAGACACACCTTAGAGTTTTAAAAAGCTCTAAAGACACACCTTAGAGTGTTAAAAAGCTCTAAAAACACACCTCAGAGTGTACAAAGCTCTAAAGACACACCTCAGAGTGTTATGGAGCTCTAAAGACACACTTAAGAGTGTATAAAGCTCTAAAGACTCACCTCAGAGTGTATAAAGCTCTAAAGACATACCTCAGAGTGTATAAAGCTATAAAGACGCACATCAGAGTGTTATAAAGCTCTAAAGACACATCTCAGAGTGTATAAAGCTCTAAAGACGCACCTCAGAGTTTTATAAAGGTCTAAAGACACACCTTAGAGTGTTATAAAGCTCTAAAGACACACCTCAGATTGTATAAAGCTCTAAAGACACACCTCAGAGTGTACAAAGCTCTAAAGACACACCTCAGAGTGTTATAGAGCTCTAAAGACAAACCTGAGAGTGTGTAAAGCTCTAAAGACACACCTCAGAGTGGTAAAAAGCTCTAAAGACTCACCTCAGAGTGTTATAGAGCTCTAAAGACAAACCTCAGAGTGTTATGGAGCTCTAAAGACACACCTCAGAGTTTTATAGAGCTCTAAAGACAAACCTCAGAGTGTTATGGAGCTCTAAAGACACACCTCAGAGTTTTATAGAGCTCTAAAAACATACCTCAGAGTGTATAAAGCTCTAAAGACACACCTCAGAGTGTATAAAGCTCTAAAGACACACCTCAGAGTGTATAAAGCTCTAAAGACACAGCTCAGAGTGTATAAAGCTCTAAAGACACACCTGAGAGTTTTATAAAGCTCTAAAGACACACCTCAGAGTGGTAAAAAGCTCTAAAGACTCACCTCAGAGTGTATAAAGCTCTAAAGACACACCTCAGAGTGTTATAAAGCTCTAGAGACACATCTCAGAGTGTATGAAGCTCTAAAGACACACCTTAGAGTGTATAAATCTCTAAAGACGCACCTTAGAGTGTTATAAAGCTCTAAAGACACACCTTAGAGTGTATAAATCTCTAAAGACGCACCTTAGAGTGTTATAAAGCTCTAAAGACACACCTCAGAGTGTTATAGAGCTCTAAAGACATACCGCAGAGTGGTATAATGCTCTAAAGACACACCTCAGAGTGTATAAAGCTCTAAAGACACAGCTCAGAGTGTATAAAGCTCTAAAGACACACCTGAGAGTTTTATAAAGCTCTAAAGACACACCTTAGAGTGTTATAAAGCTCTAAAGACACACCTTAGAGTGTATAAATCTTTAAAGACGCACCTTAGAGTGTATAAATCTCTAAAGACAGACCTCAGTGTGTTATAAAGCTCTAAAGACACACCTCAGATTCTTATACAGCTCTAAAGACACACCTCAAAGTTTTATAAAGCTCTAAAGACACACCTTAGAGTTTTAAAAAGCTCTAAAGACACACCTTAGAGTGTTAAAAAGCTCTAAAAACACACCTCAGAGTGTACAAAGCTCTAAAGACACACCTCAGAGTGTTATGGAGCTCTAAAGACACACCTCAGAGTTTTATAGAGCTCTAAAGACACACCTCAGAGTGGTATAAAGCTCTAAAAAACACACCTCAGAGTGTTATAAAGCTCTGAAGACACACTTCAGAGTGTATAAAGCTCTAAAGACGCACCTCAGAGTGTTATAAAGCTCTAAAGACACATCTCAGAGTGTATAAAGCTCTAAAGACGCACCTCAGAGTTTTATAAAGGTCTAAAGACACACCTCAGAGTGTTATAAAGCTCTAAAGACACACCTCAGATTGTGTAAAGCTCTAAAGACACACCTCAGAGTGTACAAAGCTCTAAAGACACACCTCAGAGTGGTAAAAAGCTCTAAAGACTCACCTCAGAGTGTTATAGAGCTCTAAAGACAAACCTCAGAGTGTTATGGAGCTCTAAAGACACACCTCAGAGTTTTATAGAGCTCTAAAGACAAACCTCAGAGTGTTATGGAGCTCTAAAGACACACCTCAGAGTTTTATAGAGCTCTAAAAACATACCTCAGAGTGTATAAAGCTCTAAAGACACACCTCAGAGTGTATAAAGCTCTAAAGACACACCTCAGAGTGTATAAAGCTCTAAAGACACAGCTCAGAGTGTATAAAGCTCTAAAGACACACCTGAGAGTTTTATAAAGCTCTAAAGACACACCTTAGAGTGTTATAAAGCTCTAAAGACACACCTTAGAGTGTATAAAGCTCTAAAGACACACCTTAGAGTGTTATAAAGCTCTACAGACACACCTTAGAGTGTATAAATCTTTAAAGACGCACCTTAGAGTGTATAAAGCTCTAAAGACACACCTCAGAGTGTATAAATCTCTAAAGACGCACCTTAGAGTGTATAAAGCTCTAAAGACACACCTCAGAGTGTTATAAAGCTCTAAAGACACACCTCAGAGTGTTATAGAGCTCTAAAGACATACCTCAGAGTGGTATAATGCTCTAAAGACACACCTCAGAGTGTATAAAGCTCTAAAGACATACCGCAGAGTGTATAAAGCTCTAAAGACGCACATTAGAGTGTTATAAAGCTCTAAAGACACATCTCAGAGTGTATAAAGCTCTAAAGACACACCTCAGAGTGTAAAAAGCTCTAAAGACACACCGCAGAGTGTATAAAGCTCTAAAGACTCACCTCAGAGTGTATAAAGCTCTAAAGACATACCGCAGAGTGTATAAAGCTCTAAAGACGCACATTAGAGTGTTATAAAGCTCTAAAGACACATCTCAGAGTGGTATAAAGCTCTAAAGACGCACCTCAGAGTGTAAAAAGCTCTAAAGACACACCTCAGAGTGTAAAAAGCTCTAAAGACACACCTCAGAGTGTATAAAGCTCTAAAGACATACCGCAGAGTGTATAAAGCTCTAAAGACGCACATTAGAGTGTTATAAAGCTCTAAAGACACATCTCAGAGTGTATAAAGCTCTAAAGACACACCTCAGAGTTTTATAAAGATCTAAAGACACACCTTAGAGTGTTATAAAGCTCTAAAGACACACCTCAGAGTGTACAAAGCTCTAAACACACACCTCAGAGTGTTATAGAGCTCTAAAGACAAACCTCAGAGTGTAAAAAGCTCTAAAAACACACCTCAGTATGGTAAAAAGCTCTAAAGACTCACCTCAGAGTGTTATAGAGCTCTAAAGACAAACCTCAGAGTGTTATAGAGCTCTAAAGACACACCTCAGAGTTTTATAGAGCTGTAAAAACACACCTCAGAGTGTATAAAGCTCTAAAGACACACCTCAGAGTGTTTTAAAGCTCTAAAGACACACCTTAGAGTGTTAAAAAGCTCTAAAGACACACCTTAGAGTGTTATAAAGCTCTAAAAACACACCTCAGAGTGTATAAAGCTCTATAGACATACCGCAGAGTGTATAAAGCTCTAAAGACGCACATTAGAGTGTTATAAAGCTCTAAAGACACACCTTAGAGTGTTATAAAGCTCTAAAAACACACCTCAGAGTGTATAAAGCTCTAAAGACACACCTCAGAGTGTATAAAGCTCTAAAGACACACCTCAGAGTGTACAAAGCTCTAAACACACACCTCAGAGTGTTATAGAGCTCTAAAGACAAACCTCAGAGTGTAAAAAGCTCTAAAAACACACCTCAGGGTGGTAAAAAGCTCTAAAGACTCACCTCAGCGTGTTATAGAGCTCTAAAGACAAACCTCAGAGTGTTATAGAGCTCTAAAGACACACCTCAGAGTTTTATAGAGCTGTAAAACACACCTCAGAGTGTATAAAGCTCTAAAGACACACCTCAGAGTGTTTTAAAGCTCTAAAGACACACCTTAGAGTGTTAAAAAGCTCTAAAGACACACCTTAGAGTGTTATAAAGCTCTAAAAACACACCTCAGAGTGTATAAAGCTCTAAAGACACACCTCAGAGTGTATAAAGCTCTAAAGACACACCTCAGAGTGTACAAAGCTCTAAACAAACACCTCAGAGTGTTATAAAGCTCTAAAGACACACCTCAGAGTGTATAAAGCTCTAAAGACACACCTCAGAGTGCATAAAGCTCTAAAGACACACCTCAGAGTGTATAAAGCTCTAAATACACACCTGAGAGTTTTATAAAGCTCTAAAGACACACCTTAGAGTGTTATAAAGCTCTAAAGACACACCTTAGAGTGCATAAATCTTTAAAGACGCACCTTAGAGTGTATAAAGCTCTAAAGACACACCTTTAGAGTGTTATAAAGCTCTAGAGACACATCTCAGAGTGGTATAGAGCTCTAAAGACATACCTCAGAGTGGAATAAAGCTCTAAAGACACTCCTCAGAGTGGTATAAAGCTCTAAAAAACACACCTCAGAGTGTTCTAAAGCTCTAAAGACACACCTCAGAGTGTATAAAGCTCTAAAGACACACCTCAGAGTGTATAAATCTCTAAAGACGCACCTTAGAGTGTATAAAGCTCTAAATACACACCTCAGAGTGTTATAAAGCTCTAAAGACACACCTCAGAGTGTTATAGAGCTCTAAAGACATACCTCAGAGTGGTATAATGCTCTAAAGACACAACTCAGAGTGTATAAAGCTCTAAAGACATACCGCAGAGTGTATAAAGCTCTAAAGACGCACATTAGAGTGTTATAAAGCTCTAAAGACACATCTCAGAGTGTATAAAGCTCTAAAGACACAGCTCAGAGTGTATAAAGCTCTAAAGACACACCTGAGAGTTTTATAAAGCTCTAAAGACACACCTTAGAGTGTTATAAAGCTCTAAAGACACACCTTAGAGTGTATAAATCTTTAAAGACGCACCTTAGAGTGTATAAATCTCTAAAGACAGACCTCAGTGTGTTATAAAGCTCTAAAGACACACCTCAGATTCTTATACAGCTCTAAAGACACACCTCAAAGTTTTATAAAGCTCTAAAGACACACCTTAGAGTTTTAAAAAGCTCTAAAGACACACCTTAGAGTGTTAAAAAGCTCTAAAAACACACCTCAGAGTGTACAAAGCTCTAAAGACACACCTCAGAGTGTTATGGAGCTCTAAAGACACACCTCAGAGTTTTATAGAGCTCTAAAGACACACCTCAGAGTGGTATAAAGCTCTAAAAAACACACCTCAGAGTGTTATAAAGCTCTGAAGACACACTTCAGAGTGTATAAAGCTCTAAAGACGCACCTCAGAGTGTTATAAAGCTCTAAAGACACATCTCAGAGTGTATAAAGCTCTAAAGACGCACCTCAGAGTTTTATAAAGGTCTAAAGACACACCTCAGAGTGTTATAAAGCTCTAAAGACACACCTCAGATTGTGTAAAGCTCTAAAGACACACCTCAGAGTGTACAAAGCTCTAAAGACACACCTCAGAGTGGTAAAAAGCTCTAAAGACTCACCTCAGAGTGTTATAGAGCTCTAAAGACAAACCTCAGAGTGTTATGGAGCTCTAAAGACACACCTCAGAGTTTTATAGAGCTCTAAAGACAAACCTCAGAGTGTTATGGAGCTCTAAAGACACACCTCAGAGTTTTATAGAGCTCTAAAAACATACCTCAGAGTGTATAAAGCTCTAAAGACACACCTCAGAGTGTATAAAGCTCTAAAGACACACCTCAGAGTGTATAAAGCTCTAAAGACACAGCTCAGAGTGTATAAAGCTCTAAAGACACACCTGAGAGTTTTATAAAGCTCTAAAGACACACCTTAGAGTGTTATAAAGCTCTAAAGACACACCTTAGAGTGTATAAAGCTCTAAAGACACACCTTAGAGTGTTATAAAGCTCTACAGACACACCTTAGAGTGTATAAATCTTTAAAGACGCACCTTAGAGTGTATAAAGCTCTAAAGACACACCTCAGAGTGTATAAATCTCTAAAGACGCACCTTAGAGTGTATAAAGCTCTAAAGACACACCTCAGAGTGTTATAAAGCTCTAAAGACACACCTCAGAGTGTTATAGAGCTCTAAAGACATACCTCAGAGTGGTATAATGCTCTAAAGACACACCTCAGAGTGTATAAAGCTCTAAAGACATACCGCAGAGTGTATAAAGCTCTAAAGACGCACATTAGAGTGTTATAAAGCTCTAAAGACACATCTCAGAGTGTATAAAGCTCTAAAGACACACCTCAGAGTGTAAAAAGCTCTAAAGACACACCGCAGAGTGTATAAAGCTCTAAAGACTCACCTCAGAGTGTATAAAGCTCTAAAGACATACCGCAGAGTGTATAAAGCTCTAAAGACGCACATTAGAGTGTTATAAAGCTCTAAAGACACATCTCAGAGTGGTATAAAGCTCTAAAGACGCACCTCAGAGTGTAAAAAGCTCTAAAGACACACCTCAGAGTGTTATAGAGCTCTAAAGACAAACCTCAGAGTGTTATGGAGCTCTAAAGACACACCTCAGAGTTTTATAGAGCTCTAAAGACAAACCTCAGAGTGTTATGGAGCTCTAAAGACACACCTCAGAGTTTTATAGAGCTCTAAAAACATACCTCAGAGTGTATAAAGCTCTAAAGACACACCTCAGAGTGTATAAAGCTCTAAAGACACACCTCAGAGTGTATAAAGCTCTAAAGACACAGCTCAGAGTGTATAAAGCTCTAAAGACACACCTGAGAGTTTTATAAAGCTCTAAAGACACACCTTAGAGTGTTATAAAGCTCTAAAGACACACCTTAGAGTGTATAAAGCTCTAAAGACACACCTTAGAGTGTTATAAAGCTCTACAGACACACCTTAGAGTGTATAAATCTTTAAAGACGCACCTTAGAGTGTATAAAGCTCTAAAGACACACCTCAGAGTGTATAAATCTCTAAAGACGCACCTTAGAGTGTATAAAGCTCTAAAGACACACCTCAGAGTGTTATAAAGCTCTAAAGACACACCTCAGAGTGTTATAGAGCTCTAAAGACATACCTCAGAGTGGTATAATGCTCTAAAGACACACCTCAGAGTGTATAAAGCTCTAAAGACATACCGCAGAGTGTATAAAGCTCTAAAGACGCACATTAGAGTGTTATAAAGCTCTAAAGACACATCTCAGAGTGTATAAAGCTCTAAAGACACACCTCAGAGTGTAAAAAGCTCTAAAGACACACCGCAGAGTGTATAAAGCTCTAAAGACTCACCTCAGAGTGTATAAAGCTCTAAAGACATACCGCAGAGTGTATAAAGCTCTAAAGACGCACATTAGAGTGTTATAAAGCTCTAAAGACACATCTCAGAGTGGTATAAAGCTCTAAAGACGCACCTCAGAGTGTAAAAAGCTCTAAAGACACACCTCAGAGTGTAAAAAGCTCTAAAGACACACCTCAGAGTGTATAAAGCTCTAAAGACATACCGCAGAGTGTATAAAGCTCTAAAGACGCACATTAGAGTGTTATAAAGCTCTAAAGACACATCTCAGAGTGTATAAAGCTCTAAAGACACACCTCAGAGTTTTATAAAGATCTAAAGACACACCTTAGAGTGTTATAAAGCTCTAAAGACACACCTCAGAGTGTACAAAGCTCTAAACACACACCTCAGAGTGTTATAGAGCTCTAAAGACAAACCTCAGAGTGTAAAAAGCTCTAAAAACACACCTCAGTATGGTAAAAAGCTCTAAAGACTCACCTCAGAGTGTTATAGAGCTCTAAAGACAAACCTCAGAGTGTTATAGAGCTCTAAAGACACACCTCAGAGTTTTATAGAGCTGTAAAAACACACCTCAGAGTGTATAAAGCTCTAAAGACACACCTCAGAGTGTTTTAAAGCTCTAAAGACACACCTTAGAGTGTTAAAAAGCTCTAAAGACACACCTTAGAGTGTTATAAAGCTCTAAAAACACACCTCAGAGTGTATAAAGCTCTATAGACATACCGCAGAGTGTATAAAGCTCTAAAGACGCACATTAGAGTGTTATAAAGCTCTAAAGACACACCTTAGAGTGTTATAAAGCTCTAAAAACACACCTCAGAGTGTATAAAGCTCTAAAGACACACCTCAGAGTGTATAAAGCTCTAAAGACACACCTCAGAGTGTACAAAGCTCTAAACACACACCTCAGAGTGTTATAGAGCTCTAAAGACAAACCTCAGAGTGTAAAAAGCTCTAAAAACACACCTCAGGGTGGTAAAAAGCTCTAAAGACTCACCTCAGCGTGTTATAGAGCTCTAAAGACAAACCTCAGAGTGTTATAGAGCTCTAAAGACACACCTCAGAGTTTTATAGAGCTGTAAAACACACCTCAGAGTGTATAAAGCTCTAAAGACACACCTCAGAGTGTTTTAAAGCTCTAAAGACACACCTTAGAGTGTTAAAAAGCTCTAAAGACACACCTTAGAGTGTTATAAAGCTCTAAAAACACACCTCAGAGTGTATAAAGCTCTAAAGACACACCTCAGAGTGTATAAAGCTCTAAAGACACACCTCAGAGTGTACAAAGCTCTAAACAAACACCTCAGAGTGTTATAAAGCTCTAAAGACACACCTCAGAGTGTATAAAGCTCTAAAGACACACCTCAGAGTGCATAAAGCTCTAAAGACACACCTCAGAGTGTATAAAGCTCTAAATACACACCTGAGAGTTTTATAAAGCTCTAAAGACACACCTTAGAGTGTTATAAAGCTCTAAAGACACACCTTAGAGTGCATAAATCTTTAAAGACGCACCTTAGAGTGTATAAAGCTCTAAAGACACACCTTTAGAGTGTTATAAAGCTCTAGAGACACATCTCAGAGTGGTATAGAGCTCTAAAGACATACCTCAGAGTGGAATAAAGCTCTAAAGACACTCCTCAGAGTGGTATAAAGCTCTAAAAAACACACCTCAGAGTGTTCTAAAGCTCTAAAGACACACCTCAGAGTGTATAAAGCTCTAAAGACACACCTCAGAGTGTATAAATCTCTAAAGACGCACCTTAGAGTGTATAAAGCTCTAAATACACACCTCAGAGTGTTATAAAGCTCTAAAGACACACCTCAGAGTGTTATAGAGCTCTAAAGACATACCTCAGAGTGGTATAATGCTCTAAAGACACAACTCAGAGTGTATAAAGCTCTAAAGACATACCGCAGAGTGTATAAAGCTCTAAAGACGCACATTAGAGTGTTATAAAGCTCTAAAGACACATCTCAGAGTGTATAAAGCTCTAAAGACACACCTCAGAGTTTAAAAAGCTCTAAAGACATACCGCAGAGTGTATAAAGCTCTAAAGACTCACCTCAGAGTGTATAAAGCTCTAAAGACGCACCTCAGAGTTTTATAAAGGTCTAAAGACACACCTCAGAGTGTTATAAAGCTCTAAAGACACACCTCAGATTGTGTAAAGCTCTAAAGACACACCTCAGAGTGTACAAAGCTCTAAAGACACACCTCAGAGTGTTATAGAGCTCTAAAGACAAACCTGAGAGTGTGTAAAGCTCTAAAGACACACCTCAGAGTGGTAAAAAGCTCTAAAGACTCACCTCAGAGTGTTATAGAGCTCTAAAGACAAACCTCAGAGTGTTATGGAGCTCTAAAGACACACCTCAGAGTTTTATAGAGCTCTAAAGACAAACCTCAGAGTGTTATGGAGCTCTAAAGACACACCTCAGAGTTTTATAGAGCTCTAAAAACATACCTCAGAGTGTATAAAGCTCTAAAGACACACCTCAGAGTGTATAAAGCTCTAAAGACACACCTCAGAGTGTATAAAGCTCTAAAGACACAGCTCAGAGTGTATAAAGCTCTAAAGACACACCTGAGAGTTTTATAAAGCTCTAAAGACACACCTTAGAGTGTTATAAAGCTCTAAAGACACACCTTAGAGTGTATAAAGCTCTAAAGACACACCTTAGAGTGTTATAAAGCTCTAAAGACACACCTTAGAGTGTATAAATCTTTAAAGACGCACCTTAGAGTGTACAAAGCTCTAAAGACACACCTCAGAGTGTATAAATCTCTAAAGACGCACCTTAGAGTGTATAAAGCTCTAAAGACACACCTCAGAGTGTTATAAAGCTCTAAAGACACACCTCAGAGTGTTATAGAGCTCTAAAGACATACCTCAGAGTGTATAAAGCTCTAAAGACATACCGCAGAGTGTATAAAGCTCTAAAGACATACCGCAGAGTGTATAAAGCTCTAAAGACGCACATTAGAGTGTTATAAAGCTCTAAAGACACATCTCAGAGTGTATAAAGCTCTAAAGACACACCTCAGAGTGTAAAAAGCTCTAAAGACATACCGCAGAGTGTATAAAGCTCTAAAGACTCACCTCAGAGTGTATAAAGCTCTAAAGACATACCGCAGAGTGTATAAAGCTCTAAAGACGCACATTAGAGTGTTATAAAGCTCTAAAGACACATCTCAGAGTGGTATAAAGCTCTAAAGACGCACCTCAGAGTGTAAAAAGCTCTAAAGACACACCTCAGAGTGTAAAAAGCTCTAAAGACACACCTCAGAGTGTATAAAGCTCTAAAGACATACCGCAGAGTGTATAAAGCTCTAAAGACGCACATTAGAGTGTTATAAAGCTCTAAAGACACATCTCAGAGTGTATAAAGCTCTAAAGACACACCTCAGAGTTTTATAAAGATCTAAAGACACACCTTAGAGTGTTATAAAGCTCTAAAGATACACCTCAGAGTGTACAAAGCTCTAAACACACACCTCAGAGTGTTATAGAGCTCTAAAGACAAACCTCAGAGTGTAAAAAGCTCTAAAGACACACCTCAGAGTGTTATAGAGCTCTAAAGACAAACCTCAGAGTGTTATAGAGCTCTAAAGACACACCTCAGAGTTTTATAGAGCTGTAAAAACACACCTCAGAGTGTATAAAGCTCTAAAGACACACCTCAGAGTGTTTTAAAGCTCTAAAGACACACCTTAGAGTGTTAAAAAGCTCTAAAGACACACCTTAGAGTGTTATAAAGCTCTAAAAACACACCTCAGAGTGTATAAAGCTCTATAGACATACCGCAGAGTGTATAAAGCTCTAAAGACGCACATTAGAGTGTTATAAAGCTCTAAAGACACACCTTAGAGTGTTATAAAGCTCTAAAAACACACCTCAGAGTGTATAAAGCTCTAAAGACACACCTCAGAGTGTATAAAGCTCTAAAGACACACCTCAGAGTGTACAAAGCTCTAAACACACACCTCAGAGTGTTATAGAGCTCTAAAGACAAACCTCAGAGTGTAAAAAGCTCTAAAAACACACCTCAGGGTGGTAAAAAGCTCTAAAGACTCACCTCAGCGTGTTATAGAGCTCTAAAGACAAACCTCAGAGTGTTATAGAGCTCTAAAGACACACCTCAGAGTTTTATAGAGCTGTAAAACACACCTCAGAGTGTATAAAGCTCTAAAGACACACCTCAGAGTGTTTTAAAGCTCTAAAGACACACCTTAGAGTGTTAAAAAGCTCTAAAGACACACCTTAGAGTGTTATAAAGCTCTAAAAACACACCTCAGAGTGTATAAAGCTCTAAAGACACACCTCAGAGTGTATAAAGCTCTAAAGACACACCTCAGAGTGTACAAAGCTCTAAACAAACACCTCAGAGTGTTATAAAGCTCTAAAGACACACCTCAGAGTGTATAAAGCTCTAAAGACACACCTCAGAGTGCATAAAGCTCTAAAGACACACCTCAGAGTGTATAAAGCTCTAAATACACACCTGAGAGTTTTATAAAGCTCTAAAGACACACCTTAGAGTGTTATAAAGCTCTAAAGACACACCTTAGAGTGCATAAATCTTTAAAGACGCACCTTAGAGTGTATAAAGCTCTAAAGACACACCTTTAGAGTGTTATAAAGCTCTAGAGACACATCTCAGAGTGGTATAGAGCTCTAAAGACATACCTCAGAGTGGAATAAAGCTCTAAAGACACTCCTCAGAGTGGTATAAAGCTCTAAAAAACACACCTCAGAGTGTTCTAAAGCTCTAAAGACACACCTCAGAGTGTATAAAGCTCTAAAGACACACCTCAGAGTGTATAAATCTTTAAAGACGCACCTTAGAGTGTTATAAAGCTCTAAAGACACACCTCAGAGTGTATAAATCTCTAAAGACGCACCTTAGAGTGTATAAAGCTCTAAATACACACCTCAGAGTGTTATAAAGCTCTAAAGACACACCTCAGAGTGTTATAGAGCTCTAAAGACATACCTCAGAGTGGTATAATGCTCTAAAGACACAACTCAGAGTGTATAAAGCTCTAAAGACATACCGCAGAGTGTATAAAGCTCTAAAGACGCACATTAGAGTGTTATAAAGCTCTAAAGACACATCTCAGAGTGTATAAAGCTCTAAAGACACACCTCAGAGTGTAAAAAGCTCTAAAGACATACCGCAGAGTGTATAAAGCTCTAAAGACTCACCTCAGAGTGTATAAAGCTCTAAAGACATACCGCAGAGTGTATAAAGCTCTAAAGACGCACATTAGAGTGTTATAAAGCTCTAAAGACACATCTCAGAGTGGTATAAAGCTCTAAAGACACACCTCAGAGTGTAAAAAGCTCTAAAGACACACCTCAGAGTGTATAAAGCTCTAAAGACATACCGCAGAGTGTATAAAGCTCTAAAGACGCACATTAGAGTGTTATAAAGCTCTAAAGACACATCTCAGAGTGTATAAAGCTCTAAAGACACACCTCAGAGTTTTATAAAGATCTAAAGACGCACATTAGAGTGTTATAAAGCTCTAAAGACACATCTCAGAGTGTATAAAGCTCTAAAGACACACCTCAGAGTGTAAAAAGCTCTAAAGACATACCGCAGAGTGTATAAAGCTCTAAAGACTCACCTCAGAGTGTATAAAGCTCTAAAGACATACCGCAGAGTGTATAAAGCTCTAAAGACGCACATTAGAGTGTTATAAAGCTCTAAAGACACATCTCAGAGTGGTATAAAGCTCTAAAGACACACCTCAGAGTGTAAAAAGCTCTAAAGACACACCTCAGAGTGTATAAAGCTCTAAAGACGCACATTAGAGTGTTATAAAGCTCTAAAGACACATCTCAGAGTGTATAAAGCTCTAAAGACACACCTCAGAGTTTTATAAAGATCTAAAGACACACCTTAGAGTGTTATAAAGCTCTAAAGACACACCTCAGAGTGTACAAAGCTCTAAACACACACCTCAGAGTGTTATAGAGCTCTAAAGACAAACCTCAGAGTGTAAAAAGCTCTAAAAACACACCTCAGGGTGGTAAAAAGCTCTAAAGACTCACCTCAGAGTGTTATAGAGCTCTAAAGACAAACCTCAGAGTGTTATAGAGCTCTAAAGACACACCTCAGAGTTTTTTAGAGCTGTAAAAACACACCTCAGAGTGTATAAAGCTCTAAAGACACACCTCAGAGTGTTTAAAGCTCTAAAGACACACCTTAGAGTGTTAAAAAGCTCTAAAGACACACCTTAGAGTGTTATAAAGCTCTAAAAACACACCTCAGAGTGTATAAAACTCTAAAGACACACCTCAGAGTGTATAAAGCTCTAAACACACACCTCAGAGTGTTATAAAGCTCTAAAGACACACCTCAGAGTGTATAAAGCTCTAAAGACACACCTCAGAGTGCATAAAGCTCTAAAGACACACCTCAGAGTGTATAAAGCTCTAAAGACACACCTTAGAGTGCATAAATCTTTAAAGACGCACCTTAGAGTGTATAAAGCTCTAAAGACACACCTCAGAGTGTTATAAAGCTCTAGAGACACATCTCAGAGTGGTATAGAGCTCTAAAGACATACCTTAGAGTGTATAAAGCTCTAAAGACACACCTCAGAGTGTTATAAAGCTCTAGAGACACATCTCAGAGTGGTATAGAGCTCTAAAGACATACCTCAGAGTGGTAAAAAGCTCTAAAAAACACACCTTAGAGTGTATAAATCTTTAAAGACGCACCTTAGAGTGTATAAAGCTCTAAAGACACACCTCAGAGTGTTATAAAGCTCTAGAGACACATCTCAGAGTGTATAAAGCTCTAAAGACACACCTTAGAGTGTATAAATCTCTAAAGACGCACCTTAGAGTGTTATAAAGCTCTAAAGACACACCTCAGAGTGTTATAAAGCTCTAAAAAACACAACTCAGAGTGTTATAAAGCTCTAAAGACACACCTCAGAGTGTATAAAGCTCTAAAGACACACCTCAGAGTTTACAAAGCTCTAAAGACAAACCTCAGTGTATAAAGCTGTAAAGACACACCTCAGAGTGGTATAAAGCTCTAAAGACACACCTCAGAGTGTATAAAGCTCTAAAGACACACCTCAGAGTGTACAAAGCTCTAAAGACACATCTTAGAGTGTTATAAAGCTCTAAAGACAAACCTCAGAGATTACAAAGCTCTAAAGACACACCTCAGAGTGTTATATAGCTCTAAAGACAAACCTCAGAGTGTTATATAGCTCTAAAGACAAACCTCAGAGTGTATAAAGCTCTAAAGACGCACCTCAGAGTGTTAAAAGCTCTAAAGACACATCTCAGAGTGTTATAACGCTCTAAAGACACACCTCAGAGTGTATAAAGCTCTAAAGACACACCTCAGAGTGTACAAAGCTCTAAAAAAACACACCTCAGAGTGTAAAAGGTCTTAAGACACACCTCAGAGTGGTATAAAGCTCTAAAGACAAACCTCAGAGTGTACAAAGCTCTAAAGACACACCTCAGACTGTTAGAAAGCTCTAAAGACACACCTCAGAGTGTTATAAAGCTCTAAAGACACACCTCAGAGTGGTATAGAGCTCTAAAAAACACACCTCAGAGTGTTATAAAGCTCTAATGACACATCTCAGAGTGTATAAAGCTCTAAAGACGCACCTCAGAGTGTTTTAAAGCTCTAAAGACACACCTCAGAGCCTTATACAGCTCTAAAGACACACCTTAGAGTGTTATAAAGCTCTAAAGACACAATTCAGAGTGTTGTAAAGCTTTAAAGACACACCTCAGAGTTTAAAAAGCTCTAAAGACTCACCTCAGAGTGTATAAAGCTCTAAAGACATACCTCAGAGTTTTATAAAGCTCTAAAGACACACCACAGAGTGTTATAAAGCTCTAAAGACACACCTCACAGTGTTATAAAGCTCTAAAGACACACCTGAGAGTTTTATAAAGCTCTAAAGACACACCTCAGAGCCTTGTACAGCTCTAAAGACACACCTCAAAGTTTTATAAAGCTCTAAAGACACATCTCAGAGTGTATAAAGCTCTAAAGACACACCTGAGAGTTTTAAAAAGCTCTAAAGACACACCTTGGAGTGTATAAATCTCTAAAGACGCAAATTAGAGTGTATAAAGCTCTAAAGACACACCTCAGAGTGTTAAAAAGCTCTGAAGACACACCTCAGAGTGTTATAAAGCTCTAAAGACACACCTCAGAGTGGTATAAAGCTCTAAAAAACACACCTCAGAGTGTTATAAAGCTCTAAAGACACATCTCAGAGTGTATAAAGCTCTAAAGAAGCACCTTAGAGTGTTATAAAGCTCTAAAGACACATCTCAGAGTGTTATAAAGCTCTAAAAAACACAACTCAGAGTGTATAAAGCTCTAAAGACTTACCTCAGAGTGCATACAGCTCTAAAGACGCACCTCAGAGTGTTAAAAGCTCTAAAGACACATCTCAGAGTGTATAAAGCTCTAAAGACACACCTCAGAGTGGTATAAAGCTCTAAAGACACACCTCAGAGTGTATGAGGCTCTAAAGACACACCTCAGAGTGTTATAAAGCTCTAATGACACATCTCAGAGTGTATAAAGCTCTAAAGACTGACCTCAGAGTGTTTTAAAGCTCTAAATACACAACTCAGTGTGTTATAAAGCTATAAAGACACATCTCAGAGTGTATAAAGCTCTAAAGACACACCTCAGAGTGTTATAAAGCTCTAAAGACACACCTCAGAGTGGTATAAAGCTCTAAAAAACACACCTCAGAGTGTTATAAAGCTCTAAAGACACATCTCAGAGTGTATAAAGCTCTAAAGAAGCACCTTAGAGTGTTATAAAGCTCTAAAGACACATCTCAGAGTGTTATAAAGCTCTAAAAAACACAACTCAGAGTGTATAAAGCTCTAAAGACTTACCTCAGAGTGCATACAGCTCTAAAGACGCACCTCAGAGTGTTAAAAGCTCTAAAGACACATCTCAGAGTGTATAAAGCTCTAAAGACACACCTCAGAGTGGTATAAAGCTCTAAAGACACACCTCAGAGTGTATGAGGCTCTAAAGACACACCTCAGAGTGTTATAAAGCTCTAATGACACATCTCAGAGTGTATAAAGCTCTAAAGACTGACCTCAGAGTGTTATAAAGCTCCAAAGACACACCTCAGACTGTACAAAGCTCTTAAGACAAACCTCAGAGTGTACAAAGCTCTAAAAACACACCTCAGAGTGTTATAAAGCTCTAAAGACACACATCAGAGTGTTATAGAGCTCTAAAGACACACTTCAGAGTGATATAGAGCTCTAAAAAACACACCTCAGAGTGTTATAAAGCTCTAAAGACACACCTCAGAGTTTTATAAAGCTTTAAATACACACCTTAGAGTGTTACAAAGCTCTAAAAACACACCTCAGAGTGTTATAAAGCTCTAAAGACACACATCAGAGTGTTATAGAGCTCTAAAGACACACTTCAGAGTGATATAGAGCTCTAAAAAACACACCTCAGAGTGTTATAAAGCTCTAAAGACACACCTCAGAGTTTTATAAAGCTTTAAATACACACCTTAGAGTGTTATAAAGCTCTAAAGACACACCTCATAGTGTATAAAGCTCTAAAGACTGACCTCACAGTGTTTTAAAGCTCTAAAGACACACTTCAGAGTAGTATAAAGCTCTAAATACAAAACTCAGTGTGTTATAAAGCTCTAAAGACACACCTGAGAGTTTTATAAAGCTCTAAAGACACACCTTAGAGTGTTATAAAGCTCTAAAGACACACCTTAAAGTGTATAAATCTCTAAAGATGCACCTTAGAGTGTATAAAGCTCTAAAGACACACCTCAGAGTGTTATAAAGCTCTAAAGACACACCTCAGAGTTTTATAAAGCTTTAAAGACACACCTTAGAGTGTTATAAAGCTCTAAAGACGCACCTCAGAGTGTATAAAGCTCTAAAGACACATCTCAGAGTGTTATAAAGCTCTAAAAACACACCTCAGAGTTTTATAAAGCTTTAAAGACACACCTTAGAGTGTTATAAAGCTCTAAAGACACACCTCAGAGTGTATAAAGCTCTAAAGACGCACCTCAGAGTGTATAAAGCTCTAAAGACACACCTCACAGTGTACAAAGCTCTAAAGACACACCTCAGAGTGTATAAAGCTCTAAAGACGCACCTCAGATTGTTATAAAGCTCTAAAGACTTACCTCAGAGTGTACAAAGCTCTAAAGACACACCTCAGAGTGGTATAAAGCTCTAAAGACACACCTCAGAGTGTTAAAAGCTCTAAAGACACACCTCAGAGTGTACAAAGCTCCTAAGACACACCTCAGAGTGGTAAAAGCTCTTAAGACAAACCTCAGAGTGTTATAGAGCTCTAAAAACACACTTCAGAGTGGTAAAGAGCTCTAAAAAACACACCTCAGAGTGTTATAAAGCTCTAAAGACACACCTCAGAGTGTTATAAAGCTCTAAAGACGCACCTCAGAGTGTTATAAAGCTCTAAAGACACACCTCAGAGTGTTTTAAAGCTCTGGAGACACACCTCAGAGTGTTATAAAGCTCTAAAGACACCTCAGAGTTTTAAAAAGCTCTAAAGACACACCTTAGAGTGTTAAAAAGCTCTAAAGACACACCTCAGAGTGTTTCAAGCTCTAAAGACGCACCTAAGAGTGTATAAAGCTCTAAAGACGCACCTCACAGCTCAGAGTGTTATAAAGCTCTAAAGACACACCTCAAAGTTTTATAAAGCACTAAAGACACACCTCAGAGTTTTATAAAGCTTTAAAGACACACCTTAGAGTATAATGAAGCTCTAAAGACACACCTCAGAGTGTATAAAGCTCTAAAGACGCACCTCAGAGTGTATAAAGCTCTAAAGACACACCTCACAGTGTTATAAAGCTCTAAAGACACATCCCAGAGTGTATAAAGCTCTAAAGACACACCTTAGAGTGTTATAAAGCTCTAAAGAGACACCTTAGAGTGTATAAATCTTTAAAGACGCACCTTAGAGTGTTATAAAGCTCTAAAGACACACCTCAGAGTGTTTTAAAGCTCTAAAGACACACCTCAGAGTGTATAAAGCTCTAAAGACTTACCTCAGAGTGTACAAAGCTCTAAAGACACACCTCAGAGTGTACAAAGCTCTAAAGACACACCTCAGAGTGTACAAAGCTCTTAAGACAAACCTCAGAGTGTTATAAAGCTCTAAAGACACACATCAGAGTGTTATAGAGCTCTAAAAAACACACCTCAGAGTGTTATAAAGCTCTAAAGACACACTTCAGAGTTGTATAAAGCTCTAAATACAAAACTCAGTGTGTTATAAAGCTCTAAAGACACATCTCAGAGTGTATAAAGCTCTAAAGACACACCTGAGAGTTTTATAAAGCTCTAAAGACACACCTTAGAGTGTTATAAAGCTCTAAAGACACACCTTAGAGTGTATAAATCTCTAAAGACGCACCTTAGAGTGTATAAAGCTCTAAAGACACACCTCAGAGTGTTATAAAGCTCTAAAGACACACCTCAGAGTTTTATAAAGCTTTAAAGACACACCTTAGAGTGTTATAAAGCTCTAAAGACACACCTCAGAGTGTATAAAGCTCTAAAGACGTACCTCAGAGTGTATAAAGCTCTAAAGACACATCTCAGAGTGTTATAAAGCTCTAAAAACACACCTCAGAGTTTTATAAAGCTTTAAAGACACACCTTAGAGTGTTATAAAGCTCTAAAGACGCACCTCAGAGTGTATAAAGCTCTAAAGACACAACTCACAGTGTTATAAAGCTCTAAAGACACATCTCAGAGTGTATAAAGCTCTAAAGACACACATCAGAGTGTACAAAGCTCTAAAGACACACCTTAGAGTGTTATAAAGCTCTAAAGACACACCTTAGAGTGTATAAATCTCTAAAGACGCACCTTAGAGTGTATAAAGCTCTAAAGACACACCTCAGAGTGTTATAAAGCTCTATAGACACACCTCAGAGTGTATAAAGCTCTAAAGACACACCTCAGAGCCTTGTACAGCTCTAAAGACACACCTCAAAGTTTTATAAAGCTCTAAAGACACATCTCAGAGTGTATAAAGCTCTAAAGACACACCTCAGAGTTTTATAGAGCTCTAAAGACAAACCTCAGAGTGTTATAGAGCTCTAAAGACACACCTCAGAGTTTTATAGAGCTGTAAAAACACACCTCAGAGTGTATAAAGCTCTAAAGACACACCTCAGAGTGTTTTAAAGCTCTAAAGACACACCTTAGAGTGTTATAAAGCTCTAAAAACACACCTCAGAGTGTATAAAGCTCTATAGACATACCGCAGAGTGTATAAAGCTCTAAAGACGCACATTAGAGTGTTATAAAGCTCTAAAGACACACCTTAGAGTGTTATAAAGCTCTAAAAACACACCTCAGAGTGTATAAAGCTCTAAAGACACACCTCAGAGTGTATAAAGCTCTAAAGACACACCTCAGAGTGTACAAAGCTCTAAACACACACCTCAGAGTGTTATAGAGCTCTAAAGACAAACCTCAGAGTGTAAAAAGCTCTAAAAACACACCTCAGGGTGGTAAAAAGCTCTAAAGACTCACCTCAGCGTGTTATAGAGCTCTAAAGACAAACCTCAGAGTGTTATAGAGCTCTAAAGACACACCTCAGAGTTTTATAGAGCTGTAAAACACACCTCAGAGTGTATAAAGCTCTAAAGACACACCTCAGAGTGTTTTAAAGCTCTAAAGACACACCTTAGAGTGTTAAAAAGCTCTAAAGACACACCTTAGAGTGTTATAAAGCTCTAAAAACACACCTCAGAGTGTATAAAGCTCTAAAGACACACCTCAGAGTGTATAAAGCTCTAAAGACACACCTCAGAGTGTACAAAGCTCTAAACAAACACCTCAGAGTGTTATAAAGCTCTAAAGACACACCTCAGAGTGTATAAAGCTCTAAAGACACACCTCAGAGTGCATAAAGCTCTAAAGACACACCTCAGAGTGTATAAAGCTCTAAATACACACCTGAGAGTTTTATAAAGCTCTAAAGACACACCTTAGAGTGTTATAAAGCTCTAAAGACACACCTTAGAGTGCATAAATCTTTAAAGACGAACCTTAGAGTGTATAAAGCTCTAAAGACACACCTTTAGAGTGTTATAAAGCTCTAGAGACACATCTCAGAGTGGTATAGAGCTCTAAAGACATACCTCAGAGTGGAATAAAGCTCTAAAGACACTCCTCAGAGTGGTATAAAGCTCTAAAAAACACACCTCAGAGTGTTCTAAAGCTCTAAAGACACACCTCAGAGTGTATAAAGCTCTAAAGACACACCTCAGAGTGTATAAATCTCTAAAGACGCACCTTAGAGTGTATAAAGCTCTAAATACACACCTCAGAGTGTTATAAAGCTCTAAAGACACACCTCAGAGTGTTATAGAGCTCTAAAGACATACCTCAGAGTGGTATAATGCTCTAAAGACACAACTCAGAGTGTATAAAGCTCTAAAGACATACCGCAGAGTGTATAAAGCTCTAAAGACGCACATTAGAGTGTTATAAAGCTCTAAAGACACATCTCAGAGTGTATAAAGCTCTAAAGACACACCTCAGAGTTTAAAAAGCTCTAAAGACATACCGCAGAGTGTATAAAGCTCTAAAGACTCACCTCAGAGTGTATAAAGCTCTAAAGACGCACCTCAGAGTTTTATAAAGGTCTAAAGACACACCTCAGAGTGTTATAAAGCTCTAAAGACACACCTCAGGTTGTGTAAAGCTCTAAAGACACACCTCAGAGTGTACAAAGCTCTAAAGACACACCTCAGAGTGTTATAGAGCTCTAAAGACAAACCTGAGAGTGTGTAAAGCTCTAAAGACACACCTCAGAGTGGTAAAAAGCTCTAAAGACTCACCTCAGAGTGTTATAGAGCTCTAAAGACAAACCTCAGAGTGTTATGGAGCTCTAAAGACACACCTCAGAGTTTTATAGAGCTCTAAAGACAAACCTCAGAGTGTTATGGAGCTCTAAAGACACACCTCAGAGTTTTATAGAGCTCTAAAAACATACCTCAGAGTGTATAAAGCTCTAAAGACACACCTCAGAGTGTATAAAGCTCTAAAGACACACCTCAGAGTGTATAAAGCTCTAAAGACACAGCTCAGAGTGTATAAAGCTCTAAAGACACACCTGAGAGTTTTATAAAGCTCTAAAGACACACCTTAGAGTGTTATAAAGCTCTAAAGACACACCTTAGAGTGTATAAAGCTCTAAAGACACAATTTAGAGTGTTATAAAGCTCTAAAGACACACCTTAGAGTGTATAAATCTTTAAAGACGCACCTTAGAGTGTATAAAGCTCTAAAGACACACCTCAGAGTGTATAAATCTCTAAAGACGCACCTTAGAGTGTATAAAGCTCTAAAGACACACCTCAGAGTGTTATAAAGCTCTAAAGACACACCTCAGAGTGTTATAGAGCTCTAAAGACATACCTCAGAGTGTATAAAGCTCTAAAGACATACCGCAGAGTGTATAAAGCTCTAAAGACATACCGCAGAGTGTATAAAGCTCTAAAGACGCACATTAGAGTGTTATAAAGCTCTAAAGACACATCTCAGAGTGTATAAAGCTCTAAAGACACACCTCAGAGTGTAAAAAGCTCTAAAGACATACCGCAGAGTGTATAAAGCTCTAAAGACTCACCTCAGAGTGTATAAAGCTCTAAAGACATACCGCAGAGTGTATAAAGCTCTAAAGACGCACATTAGAGTGTTATAAAGCTCTAAAGACACATCTCAGAGTGGTATAAAGCTCTAAAGACGCACCTCAGAGTGTAAAAAGCTCTAAAGACACACCTCAGAGTGTAAAAAGCTCTAAAGACACACCTCAGAGTGTTTAAAGCTCTAAAGACATACCGCAGAGTGTATAAAGCTCTAAAGACGCACATTAGAGTGTTATAAAGCTCTAAAGACACATCTCAGAGTGTATAAAGCTCTAAAGACACACCTCAGAGTTTTATAAAGATCTAAAGACACACCTTAGAGTGTTATAAAGCTCTAAAGACACACCTCAGAGTGTACAAAGCTCTAAACACACACCTCAGAGTGTTATAGAGCTCTAAAGACAAACCTCAGAGTGTAAAAAGCTCTAAAAACACACCTCAGGGTGGTAAAAAGCTCTAAAGACTCACCTCAGAGTGTTATAGAGCTCTAAAGACAAACCTCAGAGTGTTATAGAGCTCTAAAGACACACCTCAGAGTTTTATAGAGCTGTAAAAACACACCTCAGAGTGTATAAAGCTCTAAAGACACACCTCAGAGTGTATAAAGCTCTAAAGACACACCTCAGAGTGTACAAAGCTCTAAACACACACCTCAGAGTGTTATAGAGCTCTAAAGACAAACCTCAGAGTGTAAAAAGCTCTAAAAACACACCTCAGGGTGGTAAAAAGCTCTAAAGACTCACCTCAGCGTGTTATAGAGCTCTAAAGACAAACCTCAGAGTGTTATAGAGCTCTAAAGACACACCTCAGAGTTTTATAGAGCTGTAAAACACACCTCAGAGTGTATAAAGCTCTAAAGACACACCTCAGAGTGTTTTAAAGCTCTAAAGACACACCTTAGAGTGTTAAAAAGCTCTAAAGACACACCTTAGAGTGTTATAAAGCTCTAAAAACACACCTCAGAGTGTATAAAGCTCTAAAGACACACCTCAGAGTGTATAAAGCTCTAAAGACACACCTCAGAGTGTACAAAGCTCTAAACAAACACCTCAGAGTGTTATAAAGCTCTAAAGACACACCTCAGAGTGTATAAAGCTCTAAAGACACACCTCAGAGTGCATAAAGCTCTAAAGACACACCTCAGAGTGTATAAAGCTCTAAATACACACCTGAGAGTTTTATAAAGCTCTAAAGACACACCTTAGAGTGTTATAAAGCTCTAAAGACACACCTTAGAGTGCATAAATCTTTAAAGACGCACCTTAGAGTGTATAAAGCTCTAAAGACACACCTTTAGAGTGTTATAAAGCTCTAGAGACACATCTCAGAGTGGTATCGAGCTCTAAAGACATACCTCAGAGTGGAATAAAGCTCTAAAGACACTCCTCAGAGTGGTATAAAGCTCTAAAAAACACACCTCAGAGTGTTCTAAAGCTCTAAAGACACACCTCAGAGTGTATAAAGCTCTAAAGACACACCTCAGAGTGTATAAATCTTTAAAGACGCACCTTAGAGTGTTATAAAGCTCTAAAGACACACCTCAGAGTGTATAAATCTCTAAAGACGCACCTTAGAGTGTATAAAGCTCTAAATACACACCTCAGAGTGTTATAAAGCTCTAAAGACACACCTCAGAGTGTTATAGAGCTCTAAAGACATACCTCAGAGTGGTATAATGCTCTAAAGACACAACTCAGAGTGTATAAAGCTCTAAAGACATACCGCAGAGTGTATAAAGCTCTAAAGACGCACATTAGAGTGTTATAAAGCTCTAAAGACACATCTCAGAGTGTATAAAGCTTTAAAGACACACCTCAGAGTGTAAAAAGCTCTAAAGACATACCGCAGAGTGTATAAAGCTCTAAAGACTCACCTCAGAGTGTATAAAGCTCTAAAGACATACCGCAGAGTGTATAAAGCTCTAAAGACGCACATTAGAGTGTTATAAAGCTCTAAAGACACATCTCAGAGTGGTATAAAGCTCTAAAGACACACCTCAGAGTGTAAAAAGCTCTAAAGACACACCTCAGAGTGTATAAAGCTCTAAAGACATACCGCAGAGTGTATAAAGCTCTAAAGACGCACATTAGAGTGTTATAAAGCTCTAAAGACACATCTCAGAGTGTATAAAGCTCTAAAGACACACCGCAGAGTTTTATAAAGATCTAAAGACGCACATTAGAGTGTTATAAAGCTCTAAAGACACATCTCAGAGTGTATAAAGCTCTAAAGACACACCTCAGAGTGTAAAAAGCTCTAAAGACATACCGCAGAGTGTATAAAGCTCTAAAGACTCACCTCAGAGTGTATAAAGCTCTAAAGACATACCGCAGAGTGTATAAAGCTCTAAAGACGCACATTAGAGTGTTATAAAGCTCTAAAGACACATCTCAGAGTGGTATAAAGCTCTAAAGACACACCTCAGAGTGTAAAAAGCTCTAAAGACACACCTCAGAGTGTATAAAGCTCTAAAGACATACCGCAGAGTGTATAAAGCTCTAAAGACGCACATTAGAGTGTTATAAAGCTCTAAAGACACATCTCAGAGTGTATAAAGCTCTAAAGACACACTTCAGAGTTTTATAAAGATCTAAAGACACACCTTAGAGTGTTATAAAGCTCTAAAGACACACCTCAGAGTGTACAAAGCTCTAAACACACACCTCAGAGTGTTATAGAGCTCTAAAGACAAACCTCAGAGTGTAAAAAGCTCTAAAAACACACCTCAGGGTGGTAAAAAGCTCTAAAGACTCACCTCAGAGTGTTATAGAGCTCTAAAGACAAACCTCAGAGTGTTATAGAGCTCTAAAGACACACCTCAGAGTTTTTTAGAGCTGTAAAAACACACCTCAGAGTGTATAAAGCTCTAAAGACACACCTCAGAGTGTTTTAAAGCTCTAAAGACACACCTTAGAGTGTTAAAAAGCTCTAAAGACACACCTTAGAGTGTTATAAAGCTCTAAAAACACACCTCAGAGTGTATAAAACTCTAAAGACACACCTCAGAGTGTATAAAGCTCTAAACACACACCTCAGAGTGTTATAAAGCTCTAAAGACACACCTCAGAGTGTATAAAGCTCTAAAGACACACCTCAGAGTGCATAAAGCTCTAAAGACACACCTCAGAGTGTATAAAGCTCTAAAGACACACCTTAGAGTGCATAAATCTTTAAAGACGCACCTTAGAGTGTATAAAGCTCTAAAGACACACCTCAGAGTGTTATAAAGCTCTAGAGACACATCTCAGAGTGGTATAGAGCTCTAAAGACATACCTTAGAGTGTATAAAGCTCTAAAGACACACCTCAGAGTGTTATAAAGCTCTAGAGACACATCTCAGAGTGGTATAGAGCTCTAAAGACATACCTCAGAGTGGTAAAAAGCTCTAAAAAACACACCTTAGAGTGTATAAATCTTTAAAGACGCACCTTAGAGTGTATAAAGCTCTAAAGACACACCTCAGAGTGTTATAAAGCTCTAGAGACACATCTCAGAGTGTATAAAGCTCTAAAGACACACCTTAGAGTGTATAAATCTCTAAAGACGCACCTTAGAGTGTTATAAAGCTCTAAAGACACACCTCAGAGTGTTATAAAGCTCTAAAAAACACAACTCAGAGTGTTATAAAGCTCTAAAGACACACCTCAGAGTGTATAAAGCTCTAAAGACACACCTCAGAGTTTACAAAGCTCTAAAGACAAACCTCAGTGTATAAAGCTGTAAAGACACACCTCAGAGTGGTATAAAGCTCTAAAGACACACCTCAGAGTGTATAAAGCTCTAAAGACACACCTCAGAGTGTACAAAGCTCTAAAGACACATCTTAGAGTGTTATAAAGCTCTAAAGACAAACCTCAGAGATTACAAAGCTCTAAAGACACACCTCAGAGTGTTATATAGCTCTAAAGACAAACCTCAGAGTGTTATATAGCTCTAAAGACAAACCTCAGAGTGTATAAAGCTCTAAAGACGCACCTCAGAGTGTTAAAAGCTCTAAAGACACATCTCAGAGTGATATAACGCTCTAAACACACACCTCAGAGTGTTATAGAGCTCTAAAGACAAACCTCAGAGTGTAAAAAGCTCTAAAAACACACCTCAGGGTGGTAAAAAGCTCTAAAGACTCACCTCAGAGTGTTATAGAGCTCTAAAGACAAACCTCAGAGTGTTATAGAGCTCTAAAGACACACCTCAGAGTTTTATAGAGCTGTAAAAACACACCTCAGAGTGTATAAAGCTCTAAAGACACACCTCAGAGTGTATAAAGCTCTAAAGACACACCTCAGAGTGTACAAAGCTCTAAACACACACCTCAGAGTGTTATAGAGCTCTAAAGACAAACCTCAGAGTGTAAAAAGCTCTAAAAACACACCTCAGGGTGGTAAAAAGCTCTAAAGACTCACCTCAGCGTGTTATAGAGCTCTAAAGACAAACCTCAGAGTGTTATAGAGCTCTAAAGACACACCTCAGAGTTTTATAGAGCTGTAAAACACACCTCAGAGTGTATAAAGCTCTAAAGACACACCTCAGAGTGTTTTAAAGCTCTAAAGACACACCTTAGAGTGTTAAAAAGCTCTAAAGACACACCTTAGAGTGTTATAAAGCTCTAAAAACACACCTCAGAGTGTATAAAGCTCTAAAGACACACCTCAGAGTGTATAAAGCTCTAAAGACACACCTCAGAGTGTACAAAGCTCTAAACAAACACCTCAGAGTGTTATAAAGCTCTAAAGACACACCTCAGAGTGTATAAAGCTCTAAAGACACACCTCAGAGTGCATAAAGCTCTAAAGACACACCTCAGAGTGTATAAAGCTCTAAATACACACCTGAGAGTTTTATAAAGCTCTAAAGACACACCTTAGAGTGTTATAAAGCTCTAAAGACACACCTTAGAGTGCATAAATCTTTAAAGACGCACCTTAGAGTGTATAAAGCTCTAAAGACACACCTTTAGAGTGTTATAAAGCTCTAGAGACACATCTCAGAGTGGTATCGAGCTCTAAAGACATACCTCAGAGTGGAATAAAGCTCTAAAGACACTCCTCAGAGTGGTATAAAGCTCTAAAAAACACACCTCAGAGTGTTCTAAAGCTCTAAAGACACACCTCAGAGTGTATAAAGCTCTAAAGACACACCTCAGAGTGTATAAATCTTTAAAGACGCACCTTAGAGTGTTATAAAGCTCTAAAGACACACCTCAGAGTGTATAAATCTCTAAAGACGCACCTTAGAGTGTATAAAGCTCTAAATACACACCTCAGAGTGTTATAAAGCTCTAAAGACACACCTCAGAGTGTTATAGAGCTCTAAAGACATACCTCAGAGTGGTATAATGCTCTAAAGACACAACTCAGAGTGTATAAAGCTCTAAAGACATACCGCAGAGTGTATAAAGCTCTAAAGACGCACATTAGAGTGTTATAAAGCTCTAAAGACACATCTCAGAGTGTATAAAGCTTTAAAGACACACCTCAGAGTGTAAAAAGCTCTAAAGACATACCGCAGAGTGTATAAAGCTCTAAAGACTCACCTCAGAGTGTATAAAGCTCTAAAGACATACCGCAGAGTGTATAAAGCTCTAAAGACGCACATTAGAGTGTTATAAAGCTCTAAAGACACATCTCAGAGTGGTATAAAGCTCTAAAGACACACCTCAGAGTGTAAAAAGCTCTAAAGACACACCTCAGAGTGTATAAAGCTCTAAAGACATACCGCAGAGTGTATAAAGCTCTAAAGACGCACATTAGAGTGTTATAAAGCTCTAAAGACACATCTCAGAGTGTATAAAGCTCTAAAGACACACCTCAGAGTTTTATAAAGATCTAAAGACGCACATTAGAGTGTTATAAAGCTCTAAAGACACATCTCAGAGTGTATAAAGCTCTAAAGACACACCTCAGAGTGTAAAAAGCTCTAAAGACATACCGCAGAGTGTATAAAGCTCTAAAGACTCACCTCAGAGTGTATAAAGCTCTAAAGACATACCGCAGAGTGTATAAAGCTCTAAAGACGCACATTAGAGTGTTATAAAGCTCTAAAGACACATCTCAGAGTGGTATAAAGCTCTAAAGACACACCTCAGAGTGTAAAAAGCTCTAAAGACACACCTCAGAGTGTATAAAGCTCTAAAGACATACCGCAGAGTGTATAAAGCTCTAAAGACGCACATTAGAGTGTTATAAAGCTCTAAAGACACATCTCAGAGTGTATAAAGCTCTAAAGACACACCTCAGAGTTTTATAAAGATCTAAAGACACACCTTAGAGTGTTATAAAGCTCTAAAGACACACCTCAGAGTGTACAAAGCTCTAAACACACACCTCAGAGTGTTATAGAGCTCTAAAGACAAACCTCAGAGTGTAAAAAGCTCTAAAAACACACCTCAGGGTGGTAAAAAGCTCTAAAGACTCACCTCAGAGTGTTATAGAGCTCTAAAGACAAACCTCAGAGTGTTATAGAGCTCTAAAGACACACCTCAGAGTTTTTTAGAGCTGTAAAAACACACCTCAGAGTGTATAAAGCTCTAAAGACACACCTCAGAGTGTTTTAAAGCTCTAAAGACACACCTTAGAGTGTTAAAAAGCTCTAAAGACACACCTTAGAGTGTTATAAAGCTCTAAAAACACACCTCAGAGTGTATAAAACTCTAAAGACACACCTCAGAGTGTATAAAGCTCTAAACACACACCTCAGAGTGTTATAAAGCTCTAAAGACACACCTCAGAGTGTATAAAGCTCTAAAGACACACCTCAGAGTGCATAAAGCTCTAAAGACACACCTCAGAGTGTATAAAGCTCTAAAGACACACCTTAGAGTGCATAAATCTTTAAAGACGCACCTTAGAGTGTATAAAGCTCTAAAGACACACCTCAGAGTGTTATAAAGCTCTAGAGACACATCTCAGAGTGGTATAGAGCTCTAAAGACATACCTTAGAGTGTATAAAGCTCTAAAGACACACCTCAGAGTGTTATAAAGCTCTAGAGACACATCTCAGAGTGGTATAGAGCTCTAAAGACATACCTCAGAGTGGTAAAAAGCTCTAAAAAACACACCTTAGAGTGTATAAATCTTTAAAGACGCACCTTAGAGTGTATAAAGCTCTAAAGACACACCTCAGAGTGTTATAAAGCTCTAGAGACACATCTCAGAGTGTATAAAGCTCTAAAGACACACCTTAGAGTGTATAAATCTCTAAAGACGCACCTTAGAGTGTTATAAAGCTCTAAAGACACACCTCAGAGTGTTATAAAGCTCTAAAAAACACAACTCAGAGTGTTATAAAGCTCTAAAGACACACCTCAGAGTGTATAAAGCTCTAAAGACACACCTCAGAGTTTACAAAGCTCTAAAGACAAACCTCAGTGTATAAAGCTGTAAAGACACACCTCAGAGTGGTATAAAGCTCTAAAGACACACCTCAGAGTGTATAAAGCTCTAAAGACACACCTCAGAGTGTACAAAGCTCTAAAGACACATCTTAGAGTGTTATAAAGCTCTAAAGACAAACCTCAGAGATTACAAAGCTCTAAAGACACACCTCAGAGTGTTATATAGCTCTAAAGACAAACCTCAGAGTGTTATATAGCTCTAAAGACAAACCTCAGAGTGTATAAAGCTCTAAAGACGCACCTCAGAGTGTTAAAAGCTCTAAAGACACATCTCAGAGTGATATAACGCTCTAAAGACACACCTCAGAGTGTATAAAGCTCTAAAGACACACCTCAGAGTGTACAAAGCTCTAAAAAAACACACCTCAGAGTGTAAAAGGTCTTAAGACACACCTCAGAGTGGTATAAAGCTCTAAAGACAAACCTCAGAGTGTACAAAGCTCTAAAGACACACCTCAGACTGTTAGAAAGCTCTAAAGACACACCTCAGAGTGTTATAAAGCTCTAAAGACACACCTCAGAGTGGTATAGAGCTCTAAAAAACACACCTCAGAGTGTTATAAAGCTCTAATGACACATCTCAGAGTGTATAAAGCTCTAAAGACGCACCTCAGAGTGTTTTAAAGCTCTAAAGACACACCTCAGAGCCTTATACAGCTCTAAAGACACACCTTAGAGTGTTATAAAGCTCTAAAGACACAATTCAGAGTGTTGTAAAGCTTTAAAGACACACCTCAGAGTTTAAAAAAGCTCTAAAGACTCACCTCAGAGTGTATAAAGCTCTAAAGACATACCTCAGAGTGTTATAAAGCTCTAAAGACACACCACAGAGTGTTATAAAGCTCTAAAGACACACCTCACAGTGTTATAAAGCTCTAAAGACACACCTGAGAGTTTTATAAAGCTCTAAAGACACACCTCAGAGCCTTGTACAGCTCTAAAGACACACCTCAAAGTTTTATAAAGCTCTAAAGACACATCTCAGAGTGTATAAAGCTCTAAAGACTGACCTCAGAGTGTTTTAAAGCTCTAAATACACAACTCAGTGTGTTATAAAGCTATAAAGACACATCTCAGAGTGTATAAAGCTCTAAAGACACACCTCAGAGTGTTATAAAGCTCTAAAGACACACCTCAGAGTGGTATAAAGCTCTAAAAACACACCTCAGAGTGTTATAAAGCTCTAAAGACATATCTCAGAGTGTATAAAGCTCTAAAGAAGCACCTTAGAGTGTTATAAAGCTCTAAAGACACATCTCAGAGTGTTATAAAGCTCTAAAAAACACAACTCAGAGTGTATAAAGCTCTAAAGACTTACCTCAGAGTGCATACAGCTCTAAAGACGCACCTCAGAGTGTTAAAAGCACTAAAGACACATCTCAGAGTGTATAAAGCTCTAAAGACACACCTCAGAGTGGTATAAAGCTCTAAAGACACACCTCAGAGTGTATGAGGCTCTAAAGACACACCTCAGAGTGTTATAAAGCTCTAATGACACATCTCAGAGTGTATAAAGCTCTAAAGACTGATCTCAGAGTGTTATAAAGCTCCAAAGACACACCTTAGAGTGTATAAATCTCTAAAGACGCACCTTAGAGTGTATAAAGCTCTAAAGACACACCTCAGACTGTACAAAGCTCTTAAGACAAACCTCAGAGTGTACAAAGCTCTAAAAACACACCTCAGAGTGTTATAAAGCTCTAAAGACACACATCAGAGTGTTATAGAGCTCTAAAGACACACTTCAGAGTGATATAGAGCTCTAAAAAACACACCTCAGAGTGTTATAAAGCTCTAAAGACACACCTCAGAGTTTTATAAAGCTTTAAATACACACCTTAGAGTGTTACAAAGCTCTAAAAACACACCTCAGAGTGTTATAAAGCTCTAAAGACACACATCAGAGTGTTATAGAGCTCTAAAGACACACTTCAGAGTGATATAGAGCTCTAAAAAACACACCTCAGAGTGTTATAAAGCTCTAAAGACACACCTCAGAGTTTTATAAAGCTTTAAATACACACCTTAGAGTGTTATAAAGCTCTAAAGACACACCTCATAGTGTATAAAGCTCTAAAGACTGACCTCACAGTGTTTTAAAGCTCTAAAGACACACTTCAGAGTAGTATAAAGCTCTAAATACAAAACTCAGTGTGTTATAAAGCTCTAAAGACACACCTGAGAGTTTTATAAAGCTCTAAAGACACACCTTAGAGTGTTATAAAGCTCTAAAGACACACCTTAAAGTGTATAAATCTCTAAAGATGCACCTTAGAGTGTATAAAGCTCTAAAGACACACCTCAGAGTGTTATAAAGCTCTAAAGACACACCTCAGAGTTTTATAAAGCTTTAAAGACACACCTTAGAGTGTTATAAAGCTCTAAAGACGCACCTCAGAGTGTATAAAGCTCTAAAGACACATCTCAGAGTGTTATAAAGCTCTAAAAACACACCTCAGAGTTTTATAAAGCTTTAAAGACACACCTTAGAGTGTTATAAAGCTCTAAAGACACACCTCAGAGTGTATAAAGCTCTAAAGACGCACCTCAGAGTGTATAAAGCTCTAAAGACACACCTCACAGTGTACAAAGCTCTAAAGACACACCTCAGAGTGTATAAAGCTCTAAAGACGCACCTCAGATTGTTATAAAGCTCTAAAGACTTACCTCAGAGTGTACAAAGCTCTAAAGACACACCTCAGAGTGGTATAAAGCTCTAAAGACACACCTCAGAGTGTTAAAAGCTCTAAAGACACACCTCAGAGTGTACAAAGCTCCTAAGACACACCTCAGAGTGGTAAAAGCTCCTAAGACAAACCTCAGAGTGTTATAGAGCTCTAAAAACACACTTCAGAGTGGTATAGAGCTCTAAAAAACACACCTCAGAGTGTTATAAAGCTCTAAAGACACACCTCAGAGTGTTATAAAGCTCTAAAGACGCACCTCAGAGTGTTATAAAGCTCTAAAGACACACCTCAGAGTGTTTTAAAGCTCTGGAGACACACCTCAGAGTGTTATAAAGCTCTAAAGACACCTCAGAGTTTTAAAAAGCTCTAAAGACACACCTTAGAGTGTTAAAAAGCTCTAAAGACACACCTCGGAGTGTTTCAAGCTCTAAAGACGCACATAAGAGTGTATAAAGCTCTAAAGACGCACCTCACAGCTCAGAGTGTTATAAAGCTCTAAAGACACACCTCAGAGTTTTAAAAAGCTCTAAAGACACACCTTAGAGTGTTAAAAAGCTCTAAAGACACACCTCAAAGTTTTATAAAGCACTAAAGACACACCTCAGAGTTTTATAAAGCTTTAAAGACACACCTTAGAGTATAATGAAGCTCTAAAGACACACCTCAGAGTGTATAAAGCTCTAAAGACGCACCTCAGAGTGTATAAAGCTCTAAAGACACACCTCACAGTGTTATAAAGCTCTAAAGACACATCCCAGAGTGTATAAAGCTCTAAAGACACACCTTAGAGTGTTATAAAGCTCTAAAGACACACCTTAGAGTGTATAAATCTTTAAAGACGCACCTTAGAGTGTTATAAAGCTCTAAAGACACACCTCAGAGTGTTTTAAAGCTCTAAAGACACACCTCAGAGTGTATAAAGCTCTAAAGACTTACCTCAGAGTGTACAAAGCTCTAAAGACACACCTCAGAGTGTACAAAGCTCTAAAGACACACCTCAGAGTGTACAAAGCTCTTAAGACAAACCTCAGAGTGTTATAAAGCTCTAAAGACACACATCAGAGTGTTATAGAGCTCTAAAAAACACACCTCAGAGTGTTATAAAGCTCTAAAGACACACTTCAGAGTTGTATAAAGCTCTAAATACAAAACTCAGTGTGTTATAAAGCTCTAAAGACACATCTCAGAGTGTATAAAGCTCTAAAGACACACCTGAGAGTTTTATAAAGCTCTAAAGACACACCTTAGAGTGTTATAAAGCTCTAAAGACACACCTTAGAGTGTATAAATCTCTAAAGACGCACCTTAGAGTGTATAAAGCTCTAAAGACACACCTCAGAGTGTTATAAAGCTCTAAAGACACACCTCAGAGTTTTATAAAGCTTTAAAGACACACCTTAGAGTGTTATAAAGCTCTAAAGACACACCTCAGAGTGTATAAAGCTCTAAAGACGTACCTCAGAGTGTATAAAGCTCTAAAGACACATCTCAGAGTGTTATAAAGCTCTAAAAACACACCTCAGAGTTTTATAAAGCTTTAAAGACACACCTTAGAGTGTTATAAAGCTCTAAAGACGCACCTCAGAGTGTATAAAGCTCTAAAGACACACCTCACAGTGTTATAAAGCTCTAAAGACACATCTCAGAGTGTATAAAGCTCTAAAGACACACATCAGAGTGTACAAAGCTCTAAAGACACACCTTAGAGTGTTATAAAGCTCTAAAGACACACCTTAGAGTGTATAAATCTCTAAAGACGCACCTTAGAGTGTATAAAGCTCTAAAGACACACCTCAGAGTTTTATAAAGCTCTAAAGACACACCTCAGAGTGTATAAAGCTCTAAAGACGCACCTCAGAGTGTTATAAAGCTCTAAAGACACACCTCAGAGTGGTATAAAGCTCTAAAGACACACCTCAGAGTTTTATAAAGCTTTAAAGACACACCTTAGAGTATTATAAAGCTCTAAAGACACACCTCAGAGTGTATAAAGCTCTAAAGACACACCTCAGAGTGTATAAAGCTCTAAAGACACACCTCACAGTGTTATAAAGCTCTAAAGACACATCCCAGAGTGTATAAAGCTCTAAAGACACACCTTAGAGTGTTATAAAGCTCTAAAGACACACCTTAGAGTGTATAAATCTTTAAAGACGCACCTTAGAGTGTATAAATCTCTAAAGACAGACCTCAGTGTGTTATAAAGCTCTAAAGACACACCTCAGAGCCTTATACAGCTCTAAAGATACACCTCAAAGTTTTATAAAGCTCTAAAGACACACCTCAGAGTGTATAAAGCTCTAAAGACACACCTCAGAGTGTACAAAGCTCTAAAGACACACCTCACAGTGTTATAAAGCTCTAAACACACACCTCAGAGTGTTATAAAGCTCTAAAGACAAACCTCAGAGTGTTATAAAGCTCTAAAGACACACCTCAGAGCCTTATACAGCTCTAAAGATACACCTCAGATTGTTATAAAGCTCTAAAGACACACTTCAGAGTGTTTTAAAGCTCTAAAGACACACCTCAGAGTGTACAAAGCTCTTAAGACAAACCTCAGAGTGTACAAAGCTCTAAAAACACACCTCAGAGTGTTATAAAGCTCTAAAGACACACATCAGAGTGTTATAGAGCTCTAAAGACACACTTCAGAGTGATATAGAGCTCTAAAAAACACACCTCAGAGTGTTATAAAGCTCTAAAGACACACCTCAGAGTTTTATAAAGCTTTAAAGACACACCTTAGAGTGTTATAAAGCTCTAAAGACACACCTCATAGTGTATAAAGCTCTAAATACTGACCTCAGAGTGTTTTAAAGCTCTAAAGACACACTTCAGAGTAGTATAAAGCTCTAAATACAAAACTCAGTGTGTTATAAAGCTCTAAAGACACATCTCAGAGTGTATAAAGCTCTAAAGACACACCTGAGAGTTTTATAAAGCTCTAAAGACACACCTTAGAGTGTTATAAAGCTCTAAAGACACACCTTAGAGTGTATAAATCTCTAAAGACGCACCTTAGAGTGTATAAAGCTCTAAAGACACACCTCAGAGTGTTATAAAGCTCTAAAGACACACCTCAGAGTTTTATAAAGCTTTAAAGACACACCTTAGAGTGTTATAAAGCTCTAAAGACACACCTCAGAGTGTATAAAGCTCTAAAGACGTACCTCAGAGTGTTTAAAGCTCTAAAGACACATCTCAGAGTGTTATAAAGCTCTAAAAACACACCTCAGAGTTTTATAAAGCTTTAAAGACACACCTTAGAGTGTTATAAAGCTCTAAAGACACACCTCAGAGTGTATAAAGCTCTAAAGACGCACCTCAGAGTGTTATAAAGCTCTAAAGACACACCTCAGAGTGTTATAAAGCTCTAAAGACACATCTCAGAGTGTATAAAGCTCTAAAGACACACCTCACAGTGTTATAAAGCTCTAAAGACACACCTCAGAGTGTATAAAGCTCTAAAGACGCACCTCAGATTGTTATAAAGCTCTACAGACACACTTCAGAGTATTTTAAAGCTCTAAAGACACACCTCAGAGTGTATAAAGCTCTAAATACTTACCTCAGAGTGTATAAAGCTCTAAAGACACACCTCAGAGTGGTATAAAGCTCTAAAGACACACCTCAGAGTGTACAAAGCTCTAAAGACACACCTCAGAGTGTACAAAGCTCTAAAGACACACCTCAGAGTGTACAAAGCTCTTAAGACACACCTCGGAGTGTTATAGAGCTCTAAAGACACACTTCAGAGTGGTATAGAGCTCTAAAAAACACACCTCAGAGTGTTATAAAGCTCTAAAGACACACCTCAGAGTGTTATAAAGCTCTAAAGACGCACCTCAGAGTGTTATAAAGCTCTAAAGACACAGCTCAGAGTGTTTTAAAGCTCTGGAGACACACCTCAGAGTGTTATAAAGCTCTGAAGACACACCTCAGAGTTTTAAAAAGCTCTAAAGACACACCTTAGAGTGTTAAAAAGCTCTAAAGACACACCTCAGAGTGTTTCAAGCTCTAAAGACGCACCTAAGAGTGTATAAAGCTCTAAAGACGCACCTCACAGCTCAGAGTGTTATAAAGCTCTAAAGACGCACCTCACAGCTCAGAGTGTTATAAAGCTCTAAAGACACACCTCAGAGTTTTAAAAAGCTCTAAAGACACACCTTAGAGTGTTAAAAAGCTCTAAAGACACACCTCAGAGTGTTATAAAGCTCTAAAGACACACCTCAGAGTTTTATAAAGCACTACAGACACACCTCAGAGTGTATAAAGCTCTAAATACACACTTCAGAGTTTTATAAAGCTTTAAAGACACACCTCAGAGTCTATAAAGCTCTAAAGACGCACCTCAGAGTGTATAAAGCTCTAAAGACACACCTCACAGTGTTATAAAGCTCTAAAGACACATCCCAGAGTGTATAAATCTTTAAAGACGCATCTTAGAGTGTTATAAAGCTCTAAAGACACACCTTAGAGTGTATAAATCTTTAAAGACGCACCTTAGAGTGTATAAATCTCTAAAGACAGACCTCAGTGTGTTATAAAGCTCTAAAGACACACCTCAGAGCCTTATACAGCTCTAAAGACACACCTCAAAGTTTTATAAAGCTCTAAAGACACACCTTAGAGTTTTAAAAAGCTCTAAAGACACACCTTAGAGTGTTAAAAAGCTCTAAAAACACACTTCAGAGTGTACAAAGCTCTAAAGACACACCTCAGAGTGTTATGGAGCTCTAAAGACACACCTCAGAGTTTTATAGAGCTCTAAAAACACACCTCAGAGTGTTATAAAGCTCTAAAGACACACTTCAGAGTGTATAAAGCTCTAAAGACATACCTCAGAGTGTATAAAGCTATAAAGACGCACCTTAGAGTGTTATAAAGCTCTAAAGACACATCTCAGAGTGTATAAAGCTCTAAAGACGCACCTTAGAGTGTTATAAAGCTCTAAAGACACACCTCAGAGTGTATAAAGCTCTAAAGACACACCTCAGAGCCTTGTACAGCTCTAAAGACACACCTCAAAGTTTTATAAAGCTCTAAAGACACATCTCAGAGTGTATAAAGCTCTAAAGACACACCTCAGAGTTTTATAAAGCTCTAAAGACACACCTTAGAGTGTATAAATCTCTAAAGACGCAACTTAGAGTGTATAAAGCTCTAAAGACACACCTCAGAGTTTAAAAAGCTCTAAAGACACACCTCAGAGTGTTATAAAGCTCTAAAGACACACCTCAGAGTGGTATAAAGCTCTAAAAAACACACCTCAGAGTGTTATAAAGCTCTAAAGACACATCTCAGAGTGTATAAAGCTCTAAAGAAGCACCTTAGAGTGTTATAAAGCTCTAAAGACACATCTCAGAGTGTTATAGAGCTCTAAAGACACACCTCAGAGTGGTATAAAGCTCTAAAGACACACCTCAGAGTGTATAAAGCTCTAAAGACTTACCTCAGAGTGCATAAAGCTCTAAAGACGCACCTCAGAGTGTTAAAAGCTCTAAAGACACATCTCAGAGTGTATAAAGCTCTAAAGACACACCTCAGAGTGGTATAAAGCTCTAATGACACATCTCAGAGTGTATAAAGCTCTAAAGACTGACCTCAGAGTGTTTTAAAGCTCTAAATACACAACTCAGTGTGTTATAAAGCTCTAAAGACACATCTCAGAGTGTATAAAGCTCTAAAGACACACCTTAGAGTGTTATAAAGCTCCAAAGACACACCTTAGAGTGTATAAATCTCTAAAGACGCACCTTAGAGTGTATAAAGCTCTAAAGACACACCTCAGAGTGTTATAAAGCTCTAAAGACACATCTCAGAGTGTTATAAAGCTCTAAAGACACACCTCAGAGTGTATAAAGCTCTAAAGACGCACCTCAAAGTGTTATAAAGATCTAAAGACACACCTCAGAGTGTTATAGAGCTCTAAAGACACAACTCAGAGTGTATAAAGCTCTAAAGACACACCTGAGAGTTTTATAAAACTCTAAAGACACACCTTAGAGTGTAATAAAGCTCTAAAGACACACCTTAGAGTGTATAAATCTCTAAAGACGCACCTTAGAGTGTAAAAAGCTCTAAAGACACACCTCAGAGTGTTATAAAGCTCTATAGACACAACTCAGAGTGTATAAAGCTCTAAAGACGCACCTCAGAGTTTATAAAGCTCTAAAGACACACCTCAGAGCCTTGTAAAGCTCTAAAGACACACCTCAGAGTGTCCAAAGCTCTAAAGACACACCTCAGAGTGTTATAGAGCTCTAAAGACACATCTCAGAGTGTTATAAAGCTCTAAAGACACACCTCAGAGTGTATAAAGCTCTAAAGACGCACCTCAGAGTGTTATAAAGATCTAAAGACACACCTCAGAGTGTTATAGAGCTCTAAAGACACAACTCAGAGTGTATAAAGCTCTAAAGACACACCTGAGAGTTTTATAAAACTCTAAAAACACACCTCAGAGTTTTATAAAGCTTTAAAGACACACCTTAGAGTGTTATAAAGCTCTAAAGACGCACCTCAGAGTGTATAAAGCTCTAAAGACACACCTCACAGTGTTATAAAGCTCTAAAGACACATCTCAGAGTGTATAAAGCTCTAAAGACACACCTCAGAGTGTACAAAGCTCTAAAGACACACCTTAGAGTGTTATAAAGCTCTAAAGACACACCTTAGAGTGTATAAATCTCTAAAGACGCACCTTAGAGTGTATAAAGCTCTAAAGACACACCTCAGAGTGTTATAAAGCTCTAAAGACACACCTCAGAGTGTATAAAGCTCTAAAGACACACCTCAGAGCCTTGTACAGCTCTAAAGACACACCTCAAAGTTTTATAAAGCTCTAAAGACACATCTCAGAGTGTATAAAGCTCTAAAGACACACCTCAGAGTTTTATAAAGCTCTAAAGACACACCTTAGAGTGTATAAATCTCTAAAGACGCAACTTAGAGTGTATAAAGCTCTAAAGACACACCTCAGAGTTTAAAAAGCTCTAAAGACACACCTCAGAGTGTTATAAAGCTCTAAAGACACACCTCAGAGTGGTATAAAGCTCTAAAAAACACACCTCAGAGTGTTATAAAGCTCTAAAGACACATCTCAGAGTGTATAAAGCTCTAAAGAAGCACCTTAGAGTGTTATAAAGCTCTAAAGACACATCTCAGAGTGTTATAGAGCTCTAAAGACACACCTCAGAGTGGTATAAAGCTCTAAAGACACACCTCAGAGTGTATAAAGCTCTAAAGACTTACCTCAGAGTGCATAAAGCTCTAAAGACGCACCTCAGAGTGTTAAAAGCTCTAAAGACACATCTCAGAGTGTATAAAGCTCTAAAGACACACCTCAGAGTGGTATAAAGCTCTAAAGACACACCTCAGAGTGTATGAGGCTCTAAAGACACACCTCAGAGTGTTATAAAGCTCTAATGACACATCTCAGAGTGTATAAAGCTCTAAAGACTGACCTCAGAGTGTTTTAAAGCTCTAAATACACAACTCAGTGTGTTATAAAGCTCTAAAGACACATCTCAGAGTGTATAAAGCTCTAAAGACACACCTTAGAGTGTTATAAAGCTCTAAACACACACCTCAGAGTGTATAAAGCTCTAAAGACACAGCTCAGAGTGTATAAAGCTCTAAAGACACACCTCAGAGTGTTATAAAGCTCTAAAGACACATCTCAGAGTGTTATAAAGCTCTAAAGACACACCTCAGAGTGTATAAAGCTCTAAAGACGCACCTCAGAGTGTTATAAAGATCTAAAGACACACCTCAGAGTGTTATAGAGCTCTAAAGACACAAATCAGAGTGTATAAAGCTCTAAAGACACACCTGAGAGTTTTATAAAACTCTAAAGACACACCTTAGAGTGTTATAAAGCTCTAAAGACACACCTTAGAGTGTATAAATCTCTAAAGACGCACCTTAGAGTGTAAAAAGCTCTAAAGACACACCTCAGAGTGTTATAAAGCTCTATAGACACAACTCAGAGTGTATAAAGCTCTAAAGACGCACCTCAGAGTTTATAAAGCTCTAAAGACACACCTCAGAGCCTTGTAAAGCTCTAAAGACACACCTCAGAGTGTCCAAAGCTCTAAAGACACACCTCAGAGTGTTATAGAGCTCTAAAGACAAACCTCAGAGTGTATAAAGCTCTAAAGACGCACCTTAGAGTGTTATAAAGCTCTAAAGACACATCTCAGAGTGTATAAAGCTCTAAAGACACACCTCAGAGTGTATAAAGCTCTAAAGACACAGCTCAGAGTTTATAAAGCTCTAAAGACACACCTCAGAGTGTATAAAGATCTAAAGACACACCTCAGAGTGTACAAAGCTCTAAAGACACACCTCACAGTGTTATAAAGCTCTAAACACACATCCCAGAGTGTATAAAGCTCTAAAGACACACCTCAGAGTGTATAAAGCTCTAAAGACAAACCTCAGAGTGTTATAAAGCTCTAAAGACACACTTCAGAGTGTTATAAAGCTCTAAAGACTTACCTCAGAGTGTACAAAGCTCTAAAGACACACCTCAGAGTGTACAAAGCTCTAAAGACACACCTCAGAGTGTACAAAGCTCTTAAGACAAACCTCAGAGTGTACAAAGCTCTAAAAACACACCTCAGAGTGTTATAAAGCTCTAAAGACACACATCAGAGTGTTATAGAGCTCTAAAGACACACTTCAGAGTGATATAGAGCTCTAAAAAACACACCTCAGAGTGTTAAAAAGCTTTAAAGACACACCTTAGAGTGTTATAAAGCTCTAAAGACACACCTCATAGTGTATAAAGCTCTAAAGACTGACCTCAGAGTGTTTTAAAGCTCTAAAGACACACTTCAGAGTAGTATAAAGCTCTAAATACAAAACTCAGTGTGTTATAAAGCTCTAAAGACACACCTGAGAGTTTTATAAAGCTCTAAAGACACACCTTAGAGTGTTATAAAGCTCTAAAGACACACCTTAGAGTGTATAAATCTCTAAAGATGCACCTTAGAGTGTATAAAGCTCTAAAGACACACCTCAGAGTGTTCTAAAGCTCTAAAGACACACCTCAGAGTTTTATAAAGCTTTAAAGACACACCTTAGAGTGTTATAAAGCTCTAAAGACACACCTCAGAGTGTATAAAGCTCTAAAGACGCACCTCAGAGTGTATAAAGCTCTAAAGACACATCTCAGAGTGTTATAAAGCTCTAAAAACACACCTCAGAGTTTTATAAAGCTTTAAAGACACACCTTAGAGTGTTATAAAGCTCTAAAGACACACCTCAGAGTGTATAAAGCTCTAAAGACGCACCTCAGAGTGTATAAAGCTCTAAAGACACACCTCACAGTGTACAAAGCTCTAAAGACACACCTCAGAGTGTATAAAGCTCTAAAGACGCACCTCAGATTGTTATAAAGCTCTAAAGACACATCTCAGAGTGTACAAAGCTCTAAAGACACACCTCAGAGTGTTAAAAGCTCTAAAGACACACCTCAGAGTGTACAAAGCTCTAAAGACACACGTCAGAGTGGTAAAAGCTCTAAAAAACACACCTCAGAGTGTTATAAAGCTCTAAAGACGCACCTTAGAGTGTATAAAGCTCTAAAGACAAACCTCAGAGTGTTATAGAGCTCTAAAGACATACCTCAGAGTTGTATAAAGCTCTAAAGACACACCTCAGAGTGGTATAAAGCTCTAAAAAACACACCTCAGAGTGTTATAAAGCTCTAAAGACACACCTCAGAGTGTATAAAGCTCTAAAGACGCACCTTAGAGTGTATAAAGCTCTAAAGACACACCTCAGAGTGTTATAAAGCTCTAAAGACACATCTCAGAGTGTTATAAATCTCTAAAGACGCACCTTAGAGTGTATAAAGCTCTAAAGACACACCTCAGAGTGTTATAAAGCTCTAAAGACACATCTCAGAGTGTTATAAAGCTCTAAAGACACACCTCAGAGTGTTATAAAGCTCTAAAGACACATCTCAGAGTGTTATAAAGCTCTAAAGACACACCTCAGAGTGTTATAAAGCTCTAAAGACGCACCTTAGAGTGTATAAAGCTCTAAAGACACACCTCAGAGTGTTATAAAGCTCTAAAGACACATCTCAGAGTGTTATAAAGCTCTAAAGACACACCTCAGAGTGTATAAAGCTCTAAAGACGCACCTCAGAGTGTTATAAAGATCTAAAGACACACCTCAGAGTGTATGAAGCTCTAAAGACATACCTCAGAGTGGTATAAAGCTCTAAAGACACACCTCAGAGCGGTATAAAGCTCTAAAAAACACACCTCAGAGTGTTATAAAGCTCTAAAGACACACCTCAGAGTGTATAAAGCTCTAAAGACACACCTCAGAGTGTACAAAGCTCTAAAGACACACCTCAGAGTTTTATAAAGCACTAAAGACACACCTCAGAGTGTTATAAAGCTCTAAAGACACACCTCAGAGTGTATAAAGCTCTAAAGACACACCTCAGAGTGTACAAAGCTCTAAAGACACACCTCAGAGTTTTATAAAGCACTAAAGACACACCTCAGAGTGTTATAAAGCTCTAAAGACACACCTTAGAGTGTATAAATCTCTAAAGACGCACCTTAGAGTGTAAAAAGCTCTAAAGACACACCTCAGAGTGTTATAAAGCTCTATAGACACACCTCAGAGTGTATAAAGCTCTAAAGACGCACCTCAGAGTTTATAAAGCTCTAAAGACACACCTCAGAGCCTTGTAAAGCTCTAAAGACACACCTCAAAGTTTTATAAAGCTCTAAAGACACATCTCAGAGTGTATAAAGCTCTAAAGACACACCTGAGAATTTTATAAAGCTCTAAAGACACACCTGAGAGTTTTATAAAGCTCTAAAGACACACCTCAGAGTGTTACAAAGCTCTAAAGACACACCTCAGTGTGTTATAGAGCTCTAAAGACACACCTCAGAGTGTACAAAGCTCTAAAGACACACCTCAGAGTGTCCAAAGCTCTAAAGACACACCTCAGAGTGTTATAGAGCTCTAAAGACAAACCTCAGAGTGTATAAAGCTCTACAGACGCACCTTAGAGTGTTATAAAGCTCTAAAGACACATCTCAGAGTGTATAAAGCTCTAAAGACACACCTCAGAGTGTATAAAGCTCTAAAGACACAGCTCAGAGTTTATAAAGCTCTAAAGACACACCTCAGAGTGTATAAAGATCTAAAGACACACCTCAGAGCCTTATACAGCTCTAAAGATAAACCTCAGATTGTTATAAAGCTCTAAAGACACACTTCAGAGTGTTTTAAAGCTCTAAAGACACACCTCAGAGTGTATAAAGCTCTAAAGACACACCTCAGAGTGTACAAAGCTCTAAAGACACACCTCACAGTGTTATAAAGCTCTAAACACACATCCCAGAGTGTATAAAGCTCTAAAGACACACCTCAGAGTGTATAAAGCTCTAAAGACAAACCTCAGAGTGTTATAAAGCTCTAAAGACACACCTCAGAGCCTTATACAGCTCTAAAGATACACCTCAGATTGTTATAAAGCTCTAAAGACACACTTCAGAGTGTTATAAAGCTCTAAAGACTTACCTCAGAGTGTATAAAGCTCTAAAGACACACCTCAGAGTGTACAAAGCTCTAAAGACACACCTCAGAGTGTACAAAGCTCTTAAGACAAACCTCAGAGTGTACAAAGCTCTAAAAACACACCTCAGAGTGTTATAAAGCTCTAAAGACACACATCAGAGTGTTATAGAGCTCTAAAGACACCTCAGAGTTTTAAAAAGCTCTAAAGACACACCTTAGAGTGTTAAAAAGCTCTAAAGACACACCTCAGAGTGTTTCAAGCTCTAAAGACGCACCTAAGAGTGTATAAAGCTCTAAAGACGCACCTCACAGCTCAGAGTGTTATAAAGCTCTAAAGACACACCTCAGAGTTTTAAAAAGCTCTAAAGACACACCTTAGAGTGTTAAAAAGCTCTAAAGACACACCTCAAAGTTTTATAAAGCACTAAAGACACACCTCAGAGTTTTATAAAGCTTTAAAGACACACCTTAGAGTATAATGAAGCTCTAAAGACACACCTCAGAGTGTATAAAGCTCTAAAGACGCACCTCAGAGTGTATAAAGCTCTAAAGACACACCTCACAGTGTTATAAAGCTCTAAAGACACATCCCAGAGTGTATAAAGCTCTAAAGACACACCTTAGAGTGTTATAAAGCTCTAAAGACACACCTTAGAGTGTATAAATCTTTAAAGACGCACCTTAGAGTGTATAAATCTCTAAAGACAGACCTCAGTGTGTTATAAAGCTCTAAAGACACACCTCAGAGCCTTATACAGCTCTAAAGACACACCTCAAAGTTTTATTAAGCTCTAAAGACACACCTCAGAGTGTATAAAGCTCTAAAGACACACCTCAGAGTTTACAAAGCTCTAAAGACAAACCTCAGTGTATAAAGCTGTAAAGACACACCTCAGAGTGGTATAAAGCTCTAAAGACACACCTCAGAGTGTATAAAGCTCTAAAGACACACCTCAGAGTGTACAAAGCTCTAAAGACACATCTTAGAGTGTTATAAAGCTCTAAAGACAAACCTCAGAGATTACAAAGCTCTAAAGACACACCTCAGAGTGTTATATAGCTCTAAAGACAAACCTCAGAGTGTTATATAGCTCTAAAGACAAACCTCAGAGTGTATAAAGCTCTAAAGACGCACCTCAGAGTGTTAAAAGCTCTAAAGACACATCTCAGAGTGATATAACGCTCTAAAGACACACCTCAGAGTGTATAAAGCTCTAAAGACACACCTCAGAGTGTACAAAGCTCTAAAAAAACACACCTCAGAGTGTAAAAGGTCTTAAGACACACCTCAGAGTGGTATAAAGCTCTAAAGACAAACCTCAGAGTGTACAAAGCTCTAAAGACACACCTCAGACTGTTAGAAAGCTCTAAAGACACACCTCAGAGTGTTATAAAGCTCTAAAGACACACCTCAGAGTGGTATAGAGCTCTAAAAAACACACCTCAGAGTGTTATAAAGCTCTAATGACACATCTCAGAGTGTATAAAGCTCTAAAGACGCACCTCAGAGTGTTTTAAAGCTCTAAAGACACACCTCAGAGCCTTATACAGCTCTAAAGACACACCTTAGAGTGTTATAAAGCTCTAAAGACACAATTCAGAGTGTTGTAAAGCTTTAAAGACACACCTCAGAGTTTAAAAAAGCTCTAAAGACTCACCTCAGAGTGTATAAAGCTCTAAAGACATACCTCCGAGTGTTATAAAGCTCTAAAGACACACCACAGAGTGTTATAAAGCTCTAAAGACACACCTCACAGTGTTATAAAGCTCTAAAGACACACCTGAGAGTTTTATAAAGCTCTAAAGACACACCTCAGAGCCTTGTACAGCTCTAAAGACACACCTCAAAGTTTTATAAAGCTCTAAAGACACATCTCAGAGTGTATAAAGCTCTAAAGACTGACCTCAGAGTGTTTTAAAGCTCTAAATACACAACTCAGTGTGTTATAAAGCTATAAAGACACATCTCAGAGTGTATAAAGCTCTAAAGACACACCTCAGAGTGTTATAAAGCTCTAAAGACACACCTCAGAGTGGTATAAAGCTCTAAAAACACACCTCAGAGTGTTATAAAGCTCTAAAGACACATCTCAGAGTGTATAAAGCTCTAAAGAAGCACCTTAGAGTGTTATAAAGCTCTAAAGACACATCTCAGAGTGTTATAAAGCTCTAAAAAACACAACTCAGAGTGTATAAAGCTCTAAAGACTTACCTCAGAGTGCATACAGCTCTAAAGACGCACCTCAGAGTGTTAAAAGCACTAAAGACACATCTCAGAGTGTATAAAGCTCTAAAGACACACCTCAGAGTGGTATAAAGCTCTAAAGACACACCTCAGAGTGTATGAGGCTCTAAAGACACACCTCAGAGTGTTATAAAGCTCTAATGACACATCTCAGAGTGTATAAAGCTCTAAAGACTGACCTCAGAGTGTTATAAAGCTCCAAAGACACACCTTAGAGTGTATAAATCTCTAAAGACGCACCTTAGAGTGTATAAAGCTCTAAAGACACACCTCAGACTGTACAAAGCTCTTAAGACAAACCTCAGAGTGTACAAAGCTCTAAAAACACACCTCAGAGTGTTATAAAGCTCTAAAGACACACATCAGAGTGTTATAGAGCTCTAAAGACACACTTCAGAGTGATATAGAGCTCTAAAAAACACACCTCAGAGTGTTATAAAGCTCTAAAGACACACCTCAGAGTTTTATAAAGCTTTAAATACACACCTTAGAGTGTTACAAAGCTCTAAAAACACACCTCAGAGTGTTATAAAGCTCTAAAGACACACATCAGAGTGTTATAGAGCTCTAAAGACACACTTCAGAGTGATATAGAGCTCTAAAAAACACACCTCAGAGTGTTATAAAGCTCTAAAGACACACCTCAGAGTTTTATAAAGCTTTAAATACACACCTTAGAGTGTTATAAAGCTCTAAAGACACACCTCATAGTGTATAAAGCTCTAAAGACTGACCTCACAGTGTTTTAAAGCTCTAAAGACACACTTCAGAGTAGTATAAAGCTCTAAATACAAAACTCAGTGTGTTATAAAGCTCTAAAGACACACCTGAGAGTTTTATAAAGCTCTAAAGACACACCTTAGAGTGTTATAAAGCTCTAAAGACACACCTTAAAGTGTATAAATCTCTAAAGATGCACCTTAGAGTGTATAAAGCTCTAAAGACACACCTCAGAGTGTTATAAAGCTCTAAAGACACACCTCAGAGTTTTATAAAGCTTTAAAGACACACCTTAGAGTGTTATAAAGCTCTAAAGACGCACCTCAGAGTGTATAAAGCTCTAAAGACACATCTCAGAGTGTTATAAAGCTCTAAAAACACACCTCAGAGTTTTATAAAGCTTTAAAGACACACCTTAGAGTGTTATAAAGCTCTAAAGACACACCTCAGAGTGTATAAAGCTCTAAAGACGCACCTCAGAGTGTATAAAGCTCTAAAGACACACCTCACAGTGTACAAAGCTCTAAAGACACACCTCAGAGTGTATAAAGCTCTAAAGACGCACCTCAGATTGTTATAAAGCTCTAAAGACTTACCTCAGAGTGTACAAAGCTCTAAAGACACACCTCAGAGTGGTATAAAGCTCTAAAGACACACCTCAGAGTGTTAAAAGCTCTAAAGACACACCTCAGAGTGTACAAAGCTCCTAAGACACACCTCAGAGTGGTAAAAGCTCCTAAGACAAACCTCAGAGTGTTATAGAGCTCTAAAAACACACTTCAGAGTGGTATAGAGCTCTAAAAAACACACCTCAGAGTGTTATAAAGCTCTAAAGACACACCTCAGAGTGTTATAAAGCTCTAAAGACGCACCTCAGAGTGTTATAAAGCTCTAAAGACACACCTCAGAGTGTTTTAAAGCTCTGGAGACACACCTCAGAGTGTTATAAAGCTCTAAAGACACCTCAGAGTTTTAAAAAGCTCTAAAGACACACCTTAGAGTGTTAAAAAGCTCTAAAGACACACCTCGGAGTGTTTCAAGCTCTAAAGACGCACATAAGAGTGTATAAAGCTCTAAAGACGCACCTCACAGCTCAGAGTGTTATAAAGCTCTAAAGACACACCTCAGAGTTTTAAAAAGCTCTAAAGACACACCTTAGAGTGTTAAAAAGCTCTAAAGACACACCTCAAAGTTTTATAAAGCACTAAAGACACACCTCAGAGTTTTATAAAGCTTTAAAGACACACCTTAGAGTATAATGAAGCTCTAAAGACACACCTCAGAGTGTATAAAGCTCTAAAGACGCACCTCAGAGTGTATAAAGCTCTAAAGACACACCTCACAGTGTTATAAAGCTCTAAAGACACATCCCAGAGTGTATAAAGCTCTAAAGACACACCTTAGAGTGTTATAAAGCTCTAAAGACACACCTTAGAGTGTATAAATCTTTAAAGACGCACCTTAGAGTGTTATAAAGCTCTAAAGACACACCTCAGAGTGTTTTAAAGCTCTAAAGACACACCTCAGAGTGTATAAAGCTCTAAAGACTTACCTCAGAGTGTACAAAGCTCTAAAGACACACCTCAGAGTGTACAAAGCTCTAAAGACACACCTCAGAGTGTACAAAGCTCTTAAGACAAACCTCAGAGTGTTATAAAGCTCTAAAGACACACATCAGAGTGTTATAGAGCTCTAAAAAACACACCTCAGAGTGTTATAAAGCTCTAAAGACACACTTCAGAGTTGTATAAAGCTCTAAATACAAAACTCAGTGTGTTATAAAGCTCTAAAGACACATCTCAGAGTGTATAAAGCTCTAAAGACACACCTGAGAGTTTTATAAAGCTCTAAAGACACACCTTAGAGTGTTATAAAGCTCTAAAGACACACCTTAGAGTGTATAAATCTCTAAAGACGCACCTTAGAGTGTATAAAGCTCTAAAGACACACCTCAGAGTGTTATAAAGCTCTAAAGACACACCTCAGAGTTTTATAAAGCTTTAAAGACACACCTTAGAGTGTTATAAAGCTCTAAAGACACACCTCAGAGTGTATAAAGCTCTAAAGACGTACCTCAGAGTGTATAAAGCTCTAAAGACACATCTCAGAGTGTTATAAAGCTCTAAAAACACACCTCAGAGTTTTATAAAGCTTTAAAGACACACCTTAGAGTGTTATAAAGCTCTAAAGACGCACCTCAGAGTGTATAAAGCTCTAAAGACACACCTCACAGTGTTATAAAGCTCTAAAGACACATCTCAGAGTGTATAAAGCTCTAAAGACACACATCAGAGTGTACAAAGCTCTAAAGACACACCTTAGAGTGTTATAAAGCTCTAAAGACACACCTTAGAGTGTATAAATCTCTAAAGACGCACCTTAGAGTGTATAAAGCTCTAAAGACACACCTCAGAGTTTTATAAAGCTCTAAAGACACACCTCAGAGTGTATAAAGCTCTAAAGACGCACCTCAGAGTGTTATAAAGCTCTAAAGACACACCTCAGAGTGGTATAAAGCTCTAAAGACACACCTCAGAGTTTTATAAAGCTTTAAAGACACACCTTAGAGTATTATAAAGCTCTAAAGACACACCTCAGAGTGTATAAAGCTCTAAAGACACACCTCAGAGTGTATAAAGCTCTAAAGACACACCTCACAGTGTTATAAAGCTCTAAAGACACATCCCAGAGTGTATAAAGCTCTAAAGACACACCTTAGAGTGTTATAAAGCTCTAAAGACACACCTTAGAGTGTATAAATCTTTAAAGACGCACCTTAGAGTGTATAAATCTCTAAAGACAGACCTCAGTGTGTTATAAAGCTCTAAAGACACACCTCAGAGCCTTATACAGCTCTAAAGATACACCTCAAAGTTTTATAAAGCTCTAAAGACACACCTCAGAGTGTATAAAGCTCTAAAGACACACCTCAGAGTGTACAAAGCTCTAAAGACACACCTCACAGTGTTATAAAGCTCTAAACACACACCTCAGAGTGTTATAAAGCTCTAAAGACAAACCTCAGAGTGTTATAAAGCTCTAAAGACACACCTCAGAGCCTTATACAGCTCTAAAGATACACCTCAGATTGTTATAAAGCTCTAAAGACACACTTCAGAGTGTTTTAAAGCTCTAAAGACACACCTCAGAGTGTACAAAGCTCTTAAGACAAACCTCAGAGTGTACAAAGCTCTAAAAACACACCTCAGAGTGTTATAAAGCTCTAAAGACACACATCAGAGTGTTATAGAGCTCTAAAGACACACTTCAGAGTGATATAGAGCTCTAAAAAACACACCTCAGAGTGTTATAAAGCTCTAAAGACACACCTCAGAGTTTTATAAAGCTTTAAAGACACACCTTAGAGTGTTATAAAGCTCTAAAGACACACCTCATAGTGTATAAAGCTCTAAATACTGACCTCAGAGTGTTTTAAAGCTCTAAAGACACACTTCAGAGTAGTATAAAGCTCTAAATACAAAACTCAGTGTGTTATAAAGCTCTAAAGACACATCTCAGAGTGTATAAAGCTCTAAAGACACACCTGAGAGTTTTATAAAGCTCTAAAGACACACCTTAGAGTGTTATAAAGCTCTAAAGACACACCTTAGAGTGTATAAATCTCTAAAGACGCACCTTAGAGTGTATAAAGCTCTAAAGACACACCTCAGAGTGTTATAAAGCTCTAAAGACACACCTCAGAGTTTTATAAAGCTTTAAAGACACACCTTAGAGTGTTATAAAGCTCTAAAGACACACCTCAGAGTGTATAAAGCTCTAAAGACGTACCTCAGAGTGTTTAAAGCTCTAAAGACACATCTCAGAGTGTTATAAAGCTCTAAAAACACACCTCAGAGTTTTATAAAGCTTTAAAGACACACCTTAGAGTGTTATAAAGCTCTAAAGACACACCTCAGAGTGTATAAAGCTCTAAAGACGCACCTCAGAGTGTTATAAAGCTCTAAAGACACACCTCAGAGTGTTATAAAGCTCTAAAGACACATCTCAGAGTGTATAAAGCTCTAAAGACACACCTCACAGTGTTATAAAGCTCTAAAGACACACTTCAGAGTGTTTTAAAGCTCTAAAGACACACCTCAGAGTGTACAAAGCTCTTAAGACAAACCTCAGAGTGTACAAAGCTCTAAAAACACACCTCAGAGTGTTATAAAGCTCTAAAGACACACATCAGAGTGTTATAGAGCTCTAAAGACACACTTCAGAGTGATATAGAGCTCTAAAAAACACACCTCAGAGTGTTATAAAGCTCTAAAGACACACCTCAGAGTTTTATAAAGCTTTAAAGACACACCTTAGAGTGTTATAAAGCTCTAAAGACACACCTCATAGTGTATAAAGCTCTAAATACTGACCTCAGAGTGTTTTAAAGCTCTAAAGACACACTTCAGAGTAGTATAAAGCTCTAAATACAAAACTCAGTGTGTTATAAAGCTCTAAAGACACATCTCAGAGTGTATAAAGCTCTAAAGACACACCTGAGAGTTTTATAAAGCTCTAAAGACACACCTTAGAGTGTTATAAAGCTCTAAAGACACACCTTAGAGTGTATAAATCTCTAAAGACGCACCTTAGAGTGTATAAAGCTCTAAAGACACACCTCAGAGTGTTATAAAGCTCTAAAGACACACCTCAGAGTTTTATAAAGCTTTAAAGACACACCTTAGAGTGTTATAAAGCTCTAAAGACACACCTCAGAGTGTATAAAGCTCTAAAGACGTACCTCAGAGTGTTTAAAGCTCTAAAGACACATCTCAGAGTGTTATAAAGCTCTAAAAACACACCTCAGAGTTTTATAAAGCTTTAAAGACACACCTTAGAGTGTTATAAAGCTCTAAAGACACACCTCAGAGTGTATAAAGCTCTAAAGACGCACCTCAGAGTGTTATAAAGCTCTAAAGACACACCTCAGAGTGTTATAAAGCTCTAAAGACACATCTCAGAGTGTATAAAGCTCTAAAGACACACCTCACAGTGTTATAAAGCTCTAAAGACACACCTCAGAGTGTATAAAGCTCTAAAGACGCACCTCAGATTGTTATAAAGCTCTACAGACACACTTCAGAGTATTTTAAAGCTCTAAAGACACACCTCAGAGTGTATAAAGCTCTAAATACTTACCTCAGAGTGTATAAAGCTCTAAAGACACACCTCAGAGTGGTATAAAGCTCTAAAGACACACCTCAGAGTGTACAAAGCTCTAAAGACACACCTCAGAGTGTACAAAGCTCTAAAGACACACCTCAGAGTGTACAAAGCTCTTAAGACACACCTCGGAGTGTTATAGAGCTCTAAAGACACACTTCAGAGTGGTATAGAGCTCTAAAAAACACACCTCAGAGTGTTATAAAGCTCTAAAGACACACCTCAGAGTGTTATAAAGCTCTAAAGACGCACCTCAGAGTGTTATAAAGCTCTAAAGACACAGCTCAGAGTGTTTTAAAGCTCTGGAGACACACCTCAGAGTGTTATAAAGCTCTGAAGACACACCTCAGAGTTTTAAAAAGCTCTAAAGACACACCTTAGAGTGTTAAAAAGCTCTAAAGACACACCTCAGAGTGTTTCAAGCTCTAAAGACGCACCTAAGAGTGTATAAAGCTCTAAAGACGCACCTCACAGCTCAGAGTGTTATAAAGCTCTAAAGACGCACCTCACAGCTCAAAGTGTTATAAAGCTCTAAAGACACACCTCAGAGTTTTAAAAAGCTCTAAAGACACACCTTAGAGTGTTAAAAAGCTCTAAAGACACACCTCAGAGTGTTATAAAGCTCTAAAGACACACCTCAGAGTTTTATAAAGCACTACAGACACACCTCAGAGTGTATAAAGCTCTAAATACACACTTCAGAGTTTTATAAAGCTTTAAAGACACACCTCAGAGTCTATAAAGCTCTAAAGACGCACCTCAGAGTGTATAAAGCTCTAAAGACACACCTCACAGTGTTATAAAGCTCTAAAGACACATCCCAGAGTGTATAAATCTTTAAAGACGCATCTTAGAGTGTTATAAAGCTCTAAAGACACACCTTAGAGTGTATAAATCTTTAAAGACGCACCTTAGAGTGTATAAATCTCTAAAGACAGACCTCAGTGTGTTATAAAGCTCTAAAGACACACCTCAGAGCCTTATACAGCTCTAAAGACACACCTCAAAGTTTTATAAAGCTCTAAAGACAAACCTTAGAGTTTTAAAAAGCTCTAAAGACACACCTTAGAGTGTTAAAAAGCTCTAAAAACACACTTCAGAGTGTACAAAGCTCTAAAGACACACCTCAGAGTGTTATGGAGCTCTAAAGACACACCTCAGAGTTTTATAGAGCTCTAAAAACACACCTCAGAGTGTTATAAAGCTCTAAAGACACACTTCAGAGTGTATAAAGCTCTAAAGACATACCTCAGAGTGTATAAAGCTATAAAGACGCACCTTAGAGTGTTATAAAGCTCTAAAGACACATCTCAGAGTGTATAAAGCTCTAAAGACGCACCTTAGAGTGTTATAAAGCTCTAAAGACACACCTCAGAGTGTATAAAGCTCTAAAGACACACCTCAGAGCCTTGTACAGCTCTAAAGACACACCTCAAAGTTTTATAAAGCTCTAAAGACACATCTCAGAGTGTATAAAGCTCTAAAGACACACCTCAGAGTTTTATAAAGCTCTAAAGACACACCTTAGAGTGTATAAATCTCTAAAGACGCAACTTAGAGTGTATAAAGCTCTAAAGACACACCTCAGAGTTTAAAAAGCTCTAAAGACACACCTCAGAGTGTTATAAAGCTCTAAAGACACACCTCAGAGTGGTATAAAGCTCTAAAAAACACACCTCAGAGTGTTATAAAGCTCTAAAGACACATCTCAGAGTGTATAAAGCTCTAAAGAAGCACCTTAGAGTGTTATAAAGCTCTAAAGACACATCTCAGAGTGTTATAGAGCTCTAAAGACACACCTCAGAGTGGTATAAAGCTCTAAAGACACACCTCAGAGTGTATAAAGCTCTAAAGACTTACCTCAGAGTGCATAAAGCTCTAAAGACGCACCTCAGAGTGTTAAAAGCTCTAAAGACACATCTCAGAGTGTATAAAGCTCTAAAGACACACCTCAGAGTGGTATAAAGCTCTAATGACACATCTCAGAGTGTATAAAGCTCTAAAGACTGACCTCAGAGTGTTTTAAAGCTCTAAATACACAACTCAGTGTGTTATAAAGCTCTAAAGACACATCTCAGAGTGTATAAAGCTCTAAAGACACACCTTAGAGTGTTATAAAGCTCCAAAGACACACCTTAGAGTGTATAAATCTCTAAAGACGCACCTTAGAGTGTATAAAGCTCTAAAGACACACCTCAGAGTGTTATAAAGCTCTAAAGACACATCTCAGAGTGTTATAAAGCTCTAAAGACACACCTCAGAGTGTATAAAGCTCTAAAGACGCACCTCAAAGTGTTATAAAGATCTAAAGACACACCTCAGAGTGTTATAGAGCTCTAAAGACACAACTCAGAGTGTATAAAGCTCTAAAGACACACCTGAGAGTTTTATAAAACTCTAAAGACACACCTTAGAGTGTAATAAAGCTCTAAAGACACACCTTAGAGTGTATAAATCTCTAAAGACGCACCTTAGAGTGTAAAAAGCTCTAAAGACACACCTCAGAGTGTTATAAAGCTCTATAGACACAACTCAGAGTGTATAAAGCTCTAAAGACGCACCTCAGAGTTTATAAAGCTCTAAAGACACACCTCAGAGCCTTGTAAAGCTCTAAAGACACACCTCAGAGTGTCCAAAGCTCTAAAGACACACCTCAGAGTGTTATAGAGCTCTAAAGACACATCTCAGAGTGTTATAAAGCTCTAAAGACACACCTCAGAGTGTATAAAGCTCTAAAGACGCACCTCAGAGTGTTATAAAGATCTAAAGACACACCTCAGAGTGTTATAGAGCTCTAAAGACACAACTCAGAGTGTATAAAGCTCTAAAGACACACCTGAGAGTTTTATAAAACTCTAAAAACACACCTCAGAGTTTTATTAAGCTTTAAAGACACACCTTAGAGTGTTATAAAGCTCTAAAGACGCACCTCAGAGTGTATAAAGCTCTAAAGACACACCTCACAGTGTTATAAAGCTCTAAAGACACATCTCAGAGTGTATAAAGCTCTAAAGACACACCTCAGAGTGTACAAAGCTCTAAAGACACACCTTAGAGTGTTATAAAGCTCTAAAGACACACCTTAGAGTGTATAAATCTCTAAAGACGCACCTTAGAGTGTATAAAGCTCTAAAGACACACCTCAGAGTGTTATAAAGCTCTAAAGACACACCTCAGAGTGTATAAAGCTCTAAAGACACACCTCAGAGCCTTGTACAGCTCTAAAGACACACCTCAAAGTTTTATAAAGCTCTAAAGACACATCTCAGAGTGTATAAAGCTCTAAAGACACACCTCAGAGTTTTATAAAGCTCTAAAGACACACCTTAGAGTGTATAAATCTCTAAAGACGCAACTTAGAGTGTATAAAGCTCTAAAGACACACCTCAGAGTTTAAAAAGCTCTAAAGACACACCTCAGAGTGTTATAAAGCTCTAAAGACACACCTCAGAGTGGTATAAAGCTCTAAAAAACACACCTCAGAGTGTTATAAAGCTCTAAAGACACATCTCAGAGTGTATAAAGCTCTAAAGAAGCACCTTAGAGTGTTATAAAGCTCTAAAGACACATCTCAGAGTGTTATAGAGCTCTAAAGACACACCTCAGAGTGGTATAAAGCTCTAAAGACACACCTCAGAGTGTATAAAGCTCTAAAGACTTACCTCAGAGTGCATAAAGCTCTAAAGACGCACCTCAGAGTGTTAAAAGCTCTAAAGACACATCTCAGAGTGTATAAAGCTCTAAAGACACACCTCAGAGTGGTATAAAGCTCTAAAGACACACCTCAGAGTGTATGAGGCTCTAAAGACACACCTCAGAGTGTTATAAAGCTCTAATGACACATCTCAGAGTGTATAAAGCTCTAAAGACTGACCTCAGAGTGTTTTAAAGCTCTAAATACACAACTCAGTGTGTTATAAAGCTCTAAAGACACATCTCAGAGTGTATAAAGCTCTAAAGACACACCTTAGAGTGTTATAAAGCTCTAAACACACACCTCAGAGTGTATAAAGCTCTAAAGACACAGCTCAGAGTGTATAAAGCTCTAAAGACACACCTCAGAGTGTTATAAAGCTCTAAAGACACATCTCAGAGTGTTATAAAGCTCTAAAGACACACCTCAGAGTGTATAAAGCTCTAAAGACGCACCTCAGAGTGTTATAAAGATCTAAAGACACACCTCAGAGTGTTATAGAGCTCTAAAGACACAAATCAGAGTGTATAAAGCTCTAAAGACACACCTGAGAGTTTTATAAAACTCTAAAGACACACCTTAGAGTGTTATAAAGCTCTAAAGACACACCTTAGAGTGTATAAATCTCTAAAGACGCACCTTAGAGTGTAAAAAGCTCTAAAGACACACCTCAGAGTGTTATAAAGCTCTATAGACACAACTCAGAGTGTATAAAGCTCTAAAGACGCACCTCAGAGTTTATAAAGCTCTAAAGACACACCTCAGAGCCTTGTAAAGCTCTAAAGACACACCTCAGAGTGTCCAAAGCTCTAAAGACACACCTCAGAGTGTTATAGAGCTCTAAAGACAAACCTCAGAGTGTATAAAGCTCTAAAGACGCACCTTAGAGTGTTATAAAGCTCTAAAGACACATCTCAGAGTGTATAAAGCTCTAAAGACACACCTCAGAGTGTATAAAGCTCTAAAGACACAGCTCAGAGTTTATAAAGCTCTAAAGACACACCTCAGAGTGTATAAAGATCTAAAGACACACCTCAGAGTGTACAAAGCTCTAAAGACACACCTCACAGTGTTATAAAGCTCTAAACACACATCCCAGAGTGTATAAAGCTCTAAAGACACACCTCAGAGTGTATAAAGCTCTAAAGACAAACCTCAGAGTGTTATAAAGCTCTAAAGACACACTTCAGAGTGTTATAAAGCTCTAAAGACTTACCTCAGAGTGTACAAAGCTCTAAAGACACACCTCAGAGTGTACAAAGCTCTAAAGACACACCTCAGAGTGTACAAAGCTCTTAAGACAAACCTCAGAGTGTACAAAGCTCTAAAAACACACCTCAGAGTGTTATAAAGCTCTAAAGACACACATCAGAGTGTTATAGAGCTCTAAAGACACACTTCAGAGTGATATAGAGCTCTAAAAAACACACCTCAGAGTGTTAAAAAGCTTTAAAGACACACCTTAGAGTGTTATAAAGCTCTAAAGACACACCTCATAGTGTATAAAGCTCTAAAGACTGACCTCAGAGTGTTTTAAAGCTCTAAAGACACACTTCAGAGTAGTATAAAGCTCTAAATACAAAACTCAGTGTGTTATAAAGCTCTAAAGACACACCTGAGAGTTTTATAAAGCTCTAAAGACACACCTTAGAGTGTTATAAAGCTCTAAAGACACACCTTAGAGTGTATAAATCTCTAAAGATGCACCTTAGAGTGTATAAAGCTCTAAAGACACACCTCAGAGTGTTCTAAAGCTCTAAAGACACACCTCAGAGTTTTATAAAGCTTTAAAGACACACCTTAGAGTGTTATAAAGCTCTAAAGACACACCTCAGAGTGTATAAAGCTCTAAAGACGCACCTCAGAGTGTATAAAGCTCTAAAGACACATCTCAGAGTGTTATAAAGCTCTAAAAACACACCTCAGAGTTTTATAAAGCTTTAAAGACACACCTTAGAGTGTTATAAAGCTCTAAAGACACACCTCAGAGTGTATAAAGCTCTAAAGACGCACCTCAGAGTGTATAAAGCTCTAAAGACACACCTCACAGTGTACAAAGCTCTAAAGACACACCTCAGAGTGTATAAAGCTCTAAAGACGCACCTCAGATTGTTATAAAGCTCTAAAGACACATCTCAGAGTGTACAAAGCTCTAAAGACACACCTCAGAGTGTTAAAAGCTCTAAAGACACACCTCAGAGTGTACAAAGCTCTAAAGACACACGTCAGAGTGGTAAAAGCTCTAAAAAACACACCTCAGAGTGTTATAAAGCTCTAAAGACGCACCTTAGAGTGTATAAAGCTCTAAAGACAAACCTCAGAGTGTTATAGAGCTCTAAAGACATACCTCAGAGTTGTATAAAGCTCTAAAGACACACCTCAGAGTGGTATAAAGCTCTAAAAAACACACCTCAGAGTGTTATAAAGCTCTAAAGACACACCTCAGAGTGTATAAAGCTCTAAAGACGCACCTTAGAGTGTATAAAGCTCTAAAGACACACCTCAGAGTGTTATAAAGCTCTAAAGACACATCTCAGAGTGTTATAAATCTCTAAAGACGCACCTTAGAGTGTATAAAGCTCTAAAGACACACCTCAGAGTGTTATAAAGCTCTAAAGACACATCTCAGAGTGTTATAAAGCTCTAAAGACACACCTCAGAGTGTTATAAAGCTCTAAAGACACATCTCAGAGTGTTATAAAGCTCTAAAGACACACCTCAGAGTGTTATAAAGCTCTAAAGACGCACCTTAGAGTGTATAAAGCTCTAAAGACACACCTCAGAGTGTTATAAAGCTCTAAAGACACATCTCAGAGTGTTATAAAGCTCTAAAGACACACCTCAGAGTGTATAAAGCTCTAAAGACGCACCTCAGAGTGTTATAAAGATCTAAAGACACACCTCAGAGTGTATGAAGCTCTAAAGACATACCTCAGAGTGGTATAAAGCTCTAAAGACACACCTCAGAGCGGTATAAAGCTCTAAAAAACACACCTCAGAGTGTTATAAAGCTCTAAAGACACACCTCAGAGTGTATAAAGCTCTAAAGACACACCTCAGAGTGTACAAAGCTCTAAAGACACACCTCAGAGTTTTATAAAGCACTAAAGACACACCTCAGAGTGTTATAAAGCTCTAAAGACACACCTCAGAGTGTATAAAGCTCTAAAGACACACCTCAGAGTGTACAAAGCTCTAAAGACACACCTCAGAGTTTTATAAAGCACTAAAGACACACCTCAGAGTGTTATAAAGCTCTAAAGACACACCTTAGAGTGTATAAATCTCTATAGACGCACCTTAGAGTGTAAAAAGCTCTAAAGACACACCTCAGAGTGTTATAAAGCTCTATAGACACACCTCAGAGTGTATAAAGCTCTAAAGACGCACCTCAGAGTTTATAAAGCTCTAAAGACACACCTCAGAGCCTTGTAAAGCTCTAAAGACACACCTCAAAGTTTTATAAAGCTCTAAAGACACATCTCAGAGTGTATAAAGCTCTAAAGACACACCTGAGAATTTTATAAAGCTCTAAAGACACACCTGAGAGTTTTATAAAGCTCTAAAGACACACCTCAGAGTGTTACAAAGCTCTAAAGACACACCTCAGTGTGTTATAGAGCTCTAAAGACACACCTCAGAGTGTACAAAGCTCTAAAGACACACCTCAGAGTGTCCAAAGCTCTAAAGACACACCTCAGAGTGTTATAGAGCTCTAAAGACAAACCTCAGAGTGTATAAAGCTCTACAGACGCACCTTAGAGTGTTATAAAGCTCTAAAGACACATCTCAGAGTGTATAAAGCTCTAAAGACACACCTCAGAGTGTATAAAGCTCTAAAGACACAGCTCAGAGTTTATAAAGCTCTAAAGACACACCTCAGAGTGTATAAAGATCTAAAGACACACCTCAGAGCCTTATACAGCTCTAAAGATAAACCTCAGATTGTTATAAAGCTCTAAAGACACACTTCAGAGTGTTTTAAAGCTCTAAAGACACACCTCAGAGTGTATAAAGCTCTAAAGACACACCTCAGAGTGTACAAAGCTCTAAAGACACACCTCACAGTGTTATAAAGCTCTAAACACACATCCCAGAGTGTATAAAGCTCTAAAGACACACCTCAGAGTGTATAAAGCTCTAAAGACAAACCTCAGAGTGTTATAAAGCTCTAAAGACACACCTCAGAGCCTTATACAGCTCTAAAGATACACCTCAGATTGTTATAAAGCTCTAAAGACACACTTCAGAGTGTTATAAAGCTCTAAAGACTTACCTCAGAGTGTATAAAGCTCTAAAGACACACCTCAGAGTGTACAAAGCTCTAAAGACACACCTCAGAGTGTACAAAGCTCTTAAGACAAACCTCAGAGTGTACAAAGCTCTAAAAACACACCTCAGAGTGTTATAAAGCTCTAAAGACACACATCAGAGTGTTATAGAGCTCTAAAGACACCTCAGAGTTTTAAAAAGCTCTAAAGACACACCTTAGAGTGTTAAAAAGCTCTAAAGACACACCTCAGAGTGTTTCAAGCTCTAAAGACGCACCTAAGAGTGTATAAAGCTCTAAAGACGCACCTCACAGCTCAGAGTGTTATAAAGCTCTAAAGACACACCTCAGAGTTTTAAAAAGCTCTAAAGACACACCTTAGAGTGTTAAAAAGCTCTAAAGACACACCTCAAAGTTTTATAAAGCACTAAAGACACACCTCAGAGTTTTATAAAGCTTTAAAGACACACCTTAGAGTATAATGAAGCTCTAAAGACACACCTCAGAGTGTATAAAGCTCTAAAGACGCACCTCAGAGTGTATAAAGCTCTAAAGACACACCTCACAGTGTTATAAAGCTCTAAAGACACATCCCAGAGTGTATAAAGCTCTAAAGACACACCTTAGAGTGTTATAAAGCTCTAAAGACACACCTTAGAGTGTATAAATCTTTAAAGACGCACCTTAGAGTGTATAAATCTCTAAAGACAGACCTCAGTGTGTTATAAAGCTCTAAAGACACACCTCAGAGCCTTATACAGCTCTAAAGACACACCTCAAAGTTTTATTAAGCTCTAAAGACACACCTCAGAGTGTATAAAGCTCTAAAGACACACCTCAGAGTGTACAAAGCTCTAAAGACACACCTCACAGTGTTATAAAGCTCTAAACACACATCCCAGAGTGTATAAAGCTCTAAAGACACACCTCAGAGTGTATAAAGCTCTAAAGACAAACCTCAGAGTGTTATAAAGCTCTAAAGACACACTTCAGAGTGTTTTAAAGCTCTAAAGACACACCTCAGAGTGTATAAAGCTCTAAAGACTTACCTCAGAGTGTACAAAGCTCTAAAGACACACCTCAGAGTGTACAAAGCTCTAAAGACACACCTCAGAGTGTACAAAGCTCTTAAGACAAACCTCAGAGTGTACAAAGCTCTAAAAACACACCTCAGAGTGTTATAAAGCTCTAAAGACACACATCAGAGTGTTATAGAGCTCTAAAAAACACACCTCAGAGTGTTATAAAGCTCTAAAGACACACTTCAGAGTTGTATAAAGCTCTAAATACAAAACTCAGTGTGTTATAAAGCTCTAAAGACACATCTCAGAGTGTATAAAGCTCTAAAGACACACCTGAGAGTTTTATAAAGCTCTAAAGACACACCTTAGAGTGTTATAAAGCTCTAAAGACACACCTTAGAGTGTATAAATCTCTAAAGACGCACCTTAGAGTGTATAAAGCTCTAAAGACACACCTCAGAGTGTTATAAAGCTCTAAAGACACACCTCAGAGTTTTATAAAGCTTTAAAGACACACCTTAGAGTGTTATAAAGCTCTAAAGACACACCTCAGAGTGTATAAAGCTCTAAAGACGCACCTCAGAGTGTATAAAGCTCTAAAGACACATCTCAGAGTGTTATAAAGCTCTAAAAACACACCTCAGAGTTTTATAAAGCTTTAAAGACACACCTTAGAGTGTTATAAAGCTCTAAAGACACACCTCAGAGTGTATAAAGCTCTAAAGACGCACCTCAGAGTGTATAAAGCTCTAAAGACACACCTCACAGTGTACAAAGCTCTAAAGACACACCTCAGAGTGTATAAAGCTCTAAAGACGCACCTCAGATTGTTATAAAGCTCTAAAGACACACCTCAGAGTGTACAAAGCTCTAAAGACACACCTCAGAGTGTTAAAAGCTCTAAAGACACACCTCAGAGTGTACAAAGCTCTAAAGACACACGTCAGAGTGGTAAAAGCTCTAAAAAACACACCTCAGAGTGTTATAAAGCTCTAAAGACGCACCTTAGAGTGTATAAAGCTCTAAAGACAAACCTCAGAGTGTTATAGAGCTCTAAAGACATACCTCAGAGTGGTATAAAGCTCTAAAGACACACCTCAGAGCGGTATAAAGCTCTAAAAAACACACCTCAGAGTGTTATAAAGCTCTAAAGACACACCTCAGAGTGTATAAAGCTCTAAAGACGCACCTTAGAGTGTATAAAGCTCTAAAGACACACCTCAGAGTGTTATAAAGCTCTAAAGACACATCTCAGAGTGTTATAAATCTCTAAAGACGCACCTTAGAGTGTATAAAGCTCTAAAGACACACCTCAGAGTGTTATAAAGCTCTAAAGACACATCTCAGAGTGTTATAAAGCTCTAAAGACACACCTCAGAGTGTTATAAAGCTCTAAAGACACATCTCAGAGTGTTATAAAGCTCTAAAGACACACCTCAGAGTGTTATAAAGCTCTAAAGACGCACCTTAGAGTGTATAAAGCTCTAAAGACACACCTCAGAGTGTTATAAAGCTCTAAAGACACATCTCAGAGTGTTATAAAGCTCTAAAGACACACCTCAGAGTGTATAAAGCTCTAAAGACGCACCTCAGAGTGTTATAAAGATCTAAAGACACACCTCAGAGTGTATGAAGCTCTAAAGACATACCTCAGAGTGGTATAAAGCTCTAAAGACACACCTCAGAGCGGTATAAAGCTCTAAAAAACACACCTCAGAGTGTTATAAAGCTCTAAAGACACACCTCAGAGTGTATAAAGCTCTAAAGACACACCTCAGAGTGTACAAAGCTCTAAAGACACACCTCAGAGTTTTATAAAGCACTAAAGACACACCTCAGAGTGTTATAAAGCTCTAAAGACACACCTCAGAGTGTATAAAGCTCTAAAGACACACCTCAGAGTGTACAAAGCTCTAAAGACACACCTCAGAGTTTTATAAAGCACTAAAGACACACCTCAGAGTGTTATAAAGCTCTAAACACACAACTCAGAGTGTATAAAGCTCTAAAGACACACCTGAGAGTTTTATAAAACTCTAAAGACACACCTTAGAGTGTTATAAAGCTCTAAAGACACACCTTAGAGTGTATAAATCTCTAAAGACGCACCTTAGAGTGTAAAAAGCTCTAAAGACACACCTCAGAGTGTTATAAAGCTCTATAGACACACCTCAGAGTGTATAAAGCTCTAAAGACGCACCTCAGAGTTTATAAAGCTCTAAAGACACACCTGAGAGTTTTATAAAGCTCTAAAGACACACCTCAGAGTGTTACAAAGCTCTAAAGACACACCTCAGAGTGTTATAGAGCTCTAAAGACACACCTCAGAGTGTACAAAGCTCTAAAGACACACCTCAGAGTGTCCAAAGCTCTAAAGACACACCTCAGAGTGTTATAGAGCTCTAAAGACAAACCTCAGAGTGTATAAAGCTCTACAGACGCACCTTAGAGTGTTATAAAGCTCTAAAGACACATCTCAGAGTGTATAAAGCTCTAAAGACACACCTCAGAGTGTATAAAGCTCTAAAGACACAGCTCAGAGTTTATAAAGCTCTAAAGACACACCTCAGAGTGTATAAAGATCTAAAGACACACCTCAGAGCCTTATACAGCTCTAAAGATAAACCTCAGATTGTTATAAAGCTCTAAAGACACACTTCAGAGTGTTTTAAAGCTCTAAAGACACACCTCAGAGTGTATAAAGCTCTAAAGACACACCTCAGAGTGTACAAAGCTCTAAAGACACACCTCACAGTGTTACAAAGCTCTAAACACACATCCCAGAGTGTATAAAGCTCTAAAGACACACCTCAGAGTGTATAAAGCTCTAAAGACAAACCTCAGAGTGTTATAAAGCTCTAAAGACACACCTCAGAGCCTTATACAGCTCTAAAGATACACCTCAGATTGTTATAAAGCTCTAAAGACACACTTCAGAGTGTTATAAAGCTCTAAAGACTTACCTCAGAGTGTATAAAGCTCTAAAGACACACCTCAGAGTGTACAAAGCTCTAAAGACACACCTCAGAGTGTACAAAGCTCTTAAGACAAACCTCAGAGTGTACAAAGCTCTAAAAACACACCTCAGAGTGTTATAAAGCTCTAAAGACACACATCAGAGTGTTATAGAGCTCTAAAGACACCTCAGAGTTTTAAAAAGCTCTAAAGACACACCTTAGAGTGTTACAAAGCTCTAAAGACACACCTCAGAGTGTTTCAAGCTCTAAAGACGCACCTCACAGCTCAGAGTGTTATAAAGCTCTAAAGACACACCTCAGAGTTTTAAAAAGCTCTAAAGACACACCTTAGAGTGTTAAAAAGCTCTAAAGACACACCTCAAAGTTTTATAAAGCACTAAAGACACACCTCAGAGTTTTATAAAGCTTTAAAGACACACCTTAGAGTATAATGAAGCTCTAAAGACACACCTCAGAGTGTATAAAGCTCTAAAGACGCACCTCAGAGTGTATAAAGCTCTAAAGACACACCTCACAGTGTTATAAAGCTCTAAAGACACATCCCAGAGTGTATAAAGCTCTAAAGACACACCTTAGAGTGTTATAAAGCTCTAAAGACACACCTTAGAGCCTTATACAGCTCTAAAGACACACCTCAAAGTTTTATTAAGCTCTAAAGACACACCTCAGAGTGTATAAAGCTCTAAAGACACACCTCAGAGTGTACAAAGCTCTAAAGACACACCTCACAGTGTTATAAAGCTCTAAACACACATCCCAGAGTGTATAAAGCTCTAAAGACACACCTCAGAGTGTATAAAGCTCTAAAGACAAACCTCAGAGTGTTATAAAGCTCTAAAGACACACTTCAGAGTGTTTTAAAGCTCTAAAGACACACCTCAGAGTGTATAAAGCTCTAAAGACTTACCTCAGAGTGTACAAAGCTCTAAAGACACACCTCAGAGTGTACAAAGCTCTAAAGACACACCTCAGAGTGTACAAAGCTCTTAAGACAAACCTCAGAGTGTACAAAGCTCTAAAAACACACCTCAGAGTGTTATAAAGCTCTAAAGACACACATCAGAGTGTTATAGAGCTCTAAAAAACACACCTCAGAGTGTTATAAAGCTCTAAAGACACACTTCAGAGTTGTATAAAGCTCTAAATACAAAACTCAGTGTGTTATAAAGCTCTAAAGACACATCTCAGAGTGTATAAAGCTCTAAAGACACACCTGAGAGTTTTATAAAGCTCTAAAGACACACCTTAGAGTGTTATAAAGCTCTAAAGACACACCTTAGAGTGTATAAATCTCTAAAGACGCACCTTAGAGTGTATAAAGCTCTAAAGACACACCTCAGAGTGTTATAAAGCTCTAAAGACACACCTCAGAGTTTTATAAAGCTTTAAAGACACACCTTAGAGTGTTATAAAGCTCTAAAGACACACCTCAGAGTGTATAAAGCTCTAAAGACGTACCTCAGAGTGTATAAAGCTCTAAAGACACATCTCAGAGTGTTATAAAGCTCTAAAAACACACCTCAGAGTTTTATAAAGCTTTAAAGACACACCTTAGAGTGTTATAAAGCTCTAAAGACGCACCTCAGAGTGTATAAAGCTCTAAAGACACACCTCACAGTGTTATAAAGCTCTAAAGACACATCTCAGAGTGTATAAAGCTCTAAAGACACACCTCAGAGTGTACAAAGCTCTAAAGACACACCTTAGAGTGTTATAAAGCTCTAAAGACACACCTTAGAGTGTATAAATCTCTAAAGACGCACCTTAGAGTGTATAAAGCTCTAAAGACACACCTCAGAGTGTTATAAAGCTCTATAGACACACCTCAGAGTGTATAAAGCTCTAAAGACACACCTCAGAGCCTTGTACAGCTATAAAGACACACCTCAAAGTTTTATAAAGCTCTAAAGACACATCTCAGAGTGTATAAAGCTCTAAAGACACACCTCAGAGTTTTATAAAGCTCTAAAGACACACCTTAGAGTGTATAAATCTCTAAAGACGCAACTTAGAGTGTATAAAGCTCTAAAGACACACCTCAGAGTTTAAAAAGCTCTAAAGACACACCTCAGAGTGTTATAAAGCTCTAAAGACACACCTCAGAGTGGTATAAAGCTCTAAAAAACACACCTCAGAGTGTTATAAAGCTCTAAAGACACATCTCAGAGTGTATAAAGCTCTAAAGAAGCACCTTAGAGTGTTATAAAGCTCTAAAGACACATCTCAGAGTGTTATAGAGCTCTAAAGACACACCTCAGAGTGGTATAAAGCTCTAAAGACACACCTCAGAGTGTATAAAGCTCTAAAGACTTACCTCAGAGTGCATAAAGCTCTAAAGACGCACCTCAGAGTGTTAAAAGCTCTAAAGACACATCTCAGAGTGTATAAAGCTCTAAAGACACACCTCAGAGTGGTATAAAGCTCTAAAGACACACCTCAGAGTGTATGAGGCTCTAAAGACACACCTCAGAGTGTTATAAAGCTCTAATGACACATCTCAGAGTGTATAAAGCTCTAAAGACTGACCTCAGAGTGTTTTAAAGCTCTAAATACACAACTCAGTGTGTTATAAAGCTCTAAAGACACATCTCAGAGTGTATAAAGCTCTAAAGACACACCTTAGAGTGTTATAAAGCTCCAAAGACACACCTTAGAGTGTATAAATCTCTAAAGACGCACCTTAGAGTGTATAAAGCTCTAAAGACACCTCAGAGTTTTAAAAAGCTCTAAAGACACACCTTAGAGTGTTAAAAAGCTCTAAAGACACACCTCAGAGTGTTTCAAGCTCTAAAGACGCACCTCACAGCTCAGAGTGTTATAAAGCTCTAAAGACACACCTCAGAGTTTTAAAAAGCTCTAAAGACACACCTTAGAGTGTTAAAAAGCTCTAAAGACACACCTCAAAGTTTTATAAAGCACTAAAGACACACCTCAGAGTTTTATAAAGCTTTAAAGACACACCTTAGAGTATAATGAAGCTCTAAAGACACACCTCAGAGTGTATAAAGCTCTAAAGACGCACCTCAGAGTGTATAAAGCTCTAAAGACACACCTCACAGTGTTATAAAGCTCTAAAGACACATCCCAGAGTGTATAAAGCTCTAAAGACACACCTTAGAGTGTTATAAAGCTCTAAAGACACACCTTAGAGCCTTATACAGCTCTAAAGACACACCTCAAAGTTTTATTAAGCTCTAAAGACACACCTCAGAGTGTATAAAGCTCTAAAGACACACCTCAGAGTGTACAAAGCTCTAAAGACACACCTCACAGTGTTATAAAGCTCTAAACACACATCCCAGAGTGTATAAAGCTCTAAAGACACACCTCAGAGTGTATAAAGCTCTAAAGACAAACCTCAGAGTGTTATAAAGCTCTAAAGACACACTTCAGAGTGTTTTAAAGCTCTAAAGACACACCTCAGAGTGTATAAAGCTCTAAAGACTTACCTCAGAGTGTACAAAGCTCTAAAGACACACCTCAGAGTGTACAAAGCTCTAAAGACACACCTCAGAGTGTACAAAGCTCTTAAGACAAACCTCAGAGTGTACAAAGCTCTAAAAACACACCTCAGAGTGTTATAAAGCTCTAAAGACACACATCAGAGTGTTATAGAGCTCTAAAAAACACACCTCAGAGTGTTATAAAGCTCTAAAGACACACTTCAGAGTTGTATAAAGCTCTAAATACAAAACTCAGTGTGTTATAAAGCTCTAAAGACACATCTCAGAGTGTATAAAGCTCTAAAGACACACCTGAGAGTTTTATAAAGCTCTAAAGACACACCTTAGAGTGTTATAAAGCTCTAAAGACACACCTTAGAGTGTATAAATCTCTAAAGACGCACCTTAGAGTGTATAAAGCTCTAAAGACACACCTCAGAGTGTTATAAAGCTCTAAAGACACACCTCAGAGTTTTATAAAGCTTTAAAGACACACCTTAGAGTGTTATAAAGCTCTAAAGACACACCTCAGAGTGTATAAAGCTCTAAAGACGTACCTCAGAGTGTATAAAGCTCTAAAGACACATCTCAGAGTGTTATAAAGCTCTAAAAACACACCTCAGAGTTTTATAAAGCTTTAAAGACACACCTTAGAGTGTTATAAAGCTCTAAAGACGCACCTCAGAGTGTATAAAGCTCTAAAGACACACCTCACAGTGTTATAAAGCTCTAAAGACACATCTCAGAGTGTATAAAGCTCTAAAGACACACCTCAGAGTGTACAAAGCTCTAAAGACACACCTTAGAGTGTTATAAAGCTCTAAAGACACACCTTAGAGTGTATAAATCTCTAAAGACGCACCTTAGAGTGTATAAAGCTCTAAAGACACACCTCAGAGTGTTATAAAGCTCTATAGACACACCTCAGAGTGTATAAAGCTCTATAGACACACCTCAGAGCCTTGTACAGCTATAAAGACACACCTCAAAGTTTTATAAAGCTCTAAAGACACATCTCAGAGTGTATAAAGCTCTAAAGACACACCTCAGAGTTTTATAAAGCTCTAAAGACACACCTTAGAGTGTATAAATCTCTAAAGACGCAACTTAGAGTGTATAAAGCTCTAAAGACACACCTCAGAGTTTAAAAAGCTCTAAAGACACACCTCAGAGTGTTATAAAGCTCTAAAGACACACCTCAGAGTGGTATAAAGCTCTAAAAAACACACCTCAGAGTGTTATAAAGCTCTAAAGACACATCTCAGAGTGTATAAAGCTCTAAAGAAGCACCTTAGAGTGTTATAAAGCTCTAAAGACACATCTCAGAGTGTTATAGAGCTCTAAAGACACACCTCAGAGTGGTATAAAGCTCTAAAGACACACCTCAGAGTGTATAAAGCTCTAAAGACTTACCTCAGAGTGCATAAAGCTCTAAAGACGCACCTCAGAGTGTTAAAAGCTCTAAAGACACATCTCAGAGTGTATAAAGCTCTAAAGACACACCTCAGAGTGGTATAAAGCTCTAAAGACACACCTCAGAGTGTATGAGGCTCTAAAGACACACCTCAGAGTGTTATAAAGCTCTAATGACACATCTCAGAGTGTATAAAGCTCTAAAGACTGACCTCAGAGTGTTTTAAAGCTCTAAATACACAACTCAGTGTGTTATAAAGCTCTAAAGACACATCTCAGAGTGTATAAAGCTCTAAAGACACACCTCAGAGTGGTATAAAGCTCTAAAGACACACCTCAGAGTGTATGAGGCTCTAAAGACACACCTCAGAGTGTTATAAAGCTCTAATGACACATCTCAGAGTGTATAAAGCTCTAAAGACTGACCTCAGAGTGTTTTAAAGCTCTAAATACACAACTCAGTGTGTTATAAAGCTCTAAAGACACATCTCAGAGTGTATAAAGCTCTAAAGACACACCTTAGAGTGTTATAAAGCTCCAAAGACACACCTTAGAGTGTATAAATCTCTAAAGACGCACCTTAGAGTGTATAAAGCTCTAAAGACACACCTCAGAGTGTTATAAAGCTCTAAAGACACATCTCAGAGTGTTATAAAGCTCTAAAGACACACCTCAGAGTGTATAAAGCTCTAAAGACGCACCTCAGAGTGTTATAAAGATCTAAAGACACACCTCAGAGTGTTATAGAGCTCTAAAGACACAACTCAGAGTGTATAAAGCTCTAAAGACACACCTGAGAGTTTTATAAAACTCTAAAGACACACCTCAGAGTGTATAAATCTCTAAAGACGCACCTTAGAGTGTAAAAAGCTCTAAAGACACACCTCAGAGTGTTATAAAGCTCTATAGACACAACTCAGAGTGTATAAAGCTCTAAAGACGCACCTCAGAGTTTATAAAGCTCTAAAGACGCACCTCAGAGCCTTGTAAAGCTCTAAAGACACACCTCAGAGTGTCCAAAGCTCTAAAGACACACCTCAGAGTGTTATAGAGCTCTAAAGACAAACCTCAGAGTGTTAAAAAGCTTTAAAGACACACCTTAGAGTGTTATAAAGCTCTAAAGACACACCTCATAGTGTATAAAGCTCTAAAGACTGACCTCAGAGTGTTTTAAAGCTCTAAAGACACACTTCAGAGTAGTATAAAGCTCTAAATACAAAACTCAGAGTGTTATAAAGCTCTAAAAACACACCTCAGAGTTTTATAAAGCTTTAAAGACACACCTCACAGTGTACAAAGCTCTAAAGACACACCTCAGAGTGTATAAAGCTCTAAAGACGCACCTCAGATTGTTATAAAGCTCTAAAGACACACCTCAGAGTGTACAAAGCTCTAAAGACACACCTCAGAGTGTTAAAAGCTCTAAAGACACACCTCAGAGTGTACAAAGCTCTAAAGACACACGTCAGAGTGGTAAAAGCTCTTAAGACAAACCTCAGAGTGTACAAAGCTCTAAAAACACACCTCAGAGTGTTATAAAGCTCTAAAGACACACATCAGAGTGTTATAGAGCTCTAAAGACACACTTCAGAGTGATATAGAGCTCTAAAAAACACACCTCAGAGTGTTATAAAGCTTTAAAGACACACCTTAGAGTGTTATAAAGCTCTAAAGACACACCTCATAGTGTATAAAGCTCTAAAGACTGACCTCAGAGTGTTTTAAAGCTCTAAAGACACACTTCAGAGTAGTATAAAGCTCTAAATACAAAACTCAGTGTGTTATAAAGCTCTGAAGACACACCTGAGAGTTTTATAAAGCTCTAAAGACACACCTTAGAGTGTTATAAATCTCTAAAGACACACCTTAGAGTGTATAAATCTCTAAAGATGCACCATAGAGTGTATAAAGCTCTAAAGACACACCTCAGAGTGTTATAAAGCTCTAAAGACACACCTCAGAGTTTTATAAAGATTTAAAGACACACCTTAGAGTGTTATAAAGCTCTAAAGACACACCTCAGAGTGTATAAAGCTCTAAAGACGCAACTCAGAGTGTATAAAGCTCTAAAGACACATCTCAGAGTGTTATAAAGCTCTAAAAACACACCTCAGAGTTTAATAAAGCTTTAAAGACACACCTTAGAGTGTTATAATGCTCTAAAGACACACCTCAGAGTGTATAAAGCTCTAAAGACGCACCTCAGAGTGTATAAAGCTCTAAAGACACACCTCACAGTGTACAAAGCTCTAAAGACACACCTCAGAGTGTATAAAGCTCTAAAGACGCACCTCAGATTGTTATAAAGCTCTAAAGACATCCCTCAGAGTGTACAAAGCTCTAAAGACACACCTCAGAGTGGTATAAAGCTCTAAAGACACACCTCAGAGTGTTAAAAGCTCTAAAGACACACCTCAGAGTGTACAAAGCTCTAAAGACACACGTCAGAGTGTATAAAGCCCTAAAGACTTACCTCAGAGTGTTATAGAGCTCTAAAAACACACTTCAGAGTGGTATAGAGCTCTAAAAAACACACCTCAGAGTGTTATAAAGCTCTAAAGACACACCTCAGAGTGTTATAAAGCTCTAAAGACGCACCTCAGAGTGTTATAAAGCTCTAAAGACACACCTCAGAGTGTTTTAAAGCTCTGGAGACACACCTCAGAGTGTTATAAAGCTCTAAAGACACACCTCAGAGTTTTAAAAAGCTCTAAAGACACACCTTAGAGTGTTAAAAAGCTCTAAAGACACACCTCAGAGTGTTTCAAGCTCTAAAGACGCACCTAAGAGTGTATAAAGCTCTAAAGACGCACCTCACAGCTCAGAGTGTTATAAAGCTCTAAAGACACACCTCAGAGTTTTAAAAAGCTCTAAAGACACACCTTAGAGTGTTAAAAAGCTCTAAAGACACACCTCAGAGTGTTATAAAGCTCTAAAGACACACCTCAGAGTTTTATAAAGCACTAAAGACACACCTCAGAGTGTATAAAGCTCTAAAGACGCACCTCAGAGTGTATAAAGCTCTAAAGACACACCTCACAGTGTTATAAAGCTCTAAAGACACATCCCAGAGTGTATAAAGCTCTAAAGACACACCTTAGAGTGTTATAAAGCTCTAAAGACACACCTTAGAGTGTATAAATCTTTAAAGACGCACCTTAGAGTGTATAAATCTCTAAAGACACACCTCAGAGTGTATAAAGCTCTAAAGACAAACCTCAGAGTGTTATAAAGCTCTAAAGACACACCTCAGAGCCTTATACAGCTCTAAAGACACACCTAAAAGTTTTATAAAGCTCTAAAAGACACACCTCAGAGTGTATAAAGCTCTAAAGACACACCTCAGAGTGTACAAAGCTCTAAAGACACACCTCACAGTGTTATAAAGCTCTAAACACACATCCCAGAGTGTATAAAGCTTTAAAGACACACCTCAGAGTGTATAAAGCTCTAAAGACAAACCTCAGAGTGTTATAAAGCTCTAAAGAAACACCTCAGAGCCTTATACAGCTCTAGAGATACACCTCAGATTGTTATAAAGCTCTAAAGACACACTTCAGAGTGTTTTAAAGCTCTAAAGACACACCTCAGAGTGTATAAAGCTCTAAAGACTTACCTCAGAGTGTACAAAGCTCTTAAGACAAACCTCAGAGTGTACAAAGCTCTAAAAACACACCTCAGAGTGTTATAAAGCTCTAAAGACACACATCAGAGTGTTATAGAGCTCTAAAGACACACTTCAGAGTGATATAGAGCTCTAAAAAACACACCTCAGAGTGTTATAAAGCTCTAAAGACACACCTCAGAGTTTTATAAAGCTTTAAAGACACACCTTAGAGTGTTATAAAGCTCTAAAGACACACCTCATAGTGTATAAAGCTCTAAAGACTGACCTCAGAGTGTTTTAAAGCTCTAAAGACACACTTCAGAGTAGTATAAAGCTCTAAATACAAAACTCAGTGTGTTATAAAGCTCTAAAGACACATCTCAGAGTGTATAAAGCTCTAAAGACACACCTGAGAGTTTTATAAAGCTCTAAAGACACACCTTAGAGTGTTATAAAGCTCTAAAGACACACCTTAGAGTGTATAAATCTCTAAAGACGCACCTTAGAGTGTATAAAGCTCTAAAGACACACCTCAGAGTGTTATAAAGCTCTAAAGACACACCTCTGAGTTTTATAAAGCTTTAAAGACACACCTTAGAGTGTTATAAAGCTCTAAAGACACACCTCAGAGTGTTATAAAGCTCTAAAGACACATCCCAGAGTGTATAAAGCTCTAAAGACACACCTTAGAGTGTTATAAAGCTCTAAAGACACACCTTAGAGTGTATAAATCTTTAAAGACGCACCTTAGAGTGTATAAATCTCTAAAGACACACCTCAGAGTGTATAAAGCTCTAAAGACACACCTCACAGTGTTATAAAGCTCTAAAGACACATCCCAGAGTGTATAAAGCTCTAAAGACACACCTTAGAGTGTTATAAAGCTCTAAAGACACACCTTAGAGTGTATAAATCTTTAAAGACGCACCTTAGAGTGTATAAATCTCTAAAGACACACCTCAGAGTGTATAAAGCTCTAAAGACAAACCTCAGAGTGTTATAAAGCTCTAAAGACACACCTCAGAGCCTTATACAGCTCTAAAGACACACCTAAAAGTTTTATAAAGCTCTAAAGACACACCTCAGAGTGTATAAAGCTCTAAAGACACACCTCACAGTGTTATAAAGCTCTAAACACACATCCCAGAGTGTATAAAGCTCTAAAGACACACCTCAGAGTGTATAAAGCTCTAAAGACAAACCTCAGAGTGTTATAAAGCTCTAAAGAAACACCTCAGAGCCTTATACAGCTCTAAAGATACACCTCAGATTGTTATAAAGCTCTAAAGACACACTTCAGAGTGTTTTAAAGCTCTAAAGACACACCTCAGAGTGTATAAAGCTCTAAAGACTTACCTCAGAGTGTACAAAGCTCTAAATACAAACCTCAGAGTGTACAAAGTTCTAAAGACACACCTCAGTGTGTACAAAGCTCTTAAGACAAACCTCAGAGTGTACAAAGCTCTAAAAACACACCTCAGAGTGTTATAAAGCTCTAAAGACACACATCAGAGTGTTATAGAGCTCTAAAGACACACTTCAGAGTGATATAGAGCTCTAAAAAACACACCTCAGAGTGTTATAAAGCTCTAAAGACACACCTCAGAGTTTTATAAAGCTTTAAAGACACACCTTAGAGTGTTATAAAGCTCTAAAGACACACCTCATAGTGTATAAAGCTCTAAAGACTGACCTCAGAGTGTTTTAAAGCTCTAAAGACACACTTCAGAGTAGTATAAAGCTCTAAATACAAAACTCAGTGTGTTATAAAGCTCTAAAGACACATCTCAGAGTGTATAAAGCTCTAAAGACACACCTGAGAGTTTTATAAAGCTCTAAAGACACACCTTAGAGTGTTATAAAGCTCTAAAGACACACCTTAGAGTGTATAAATCTCTAAAGACGCACCTTAGAGTGTATAAAGCTCTAAAGACACACCTCAGAGTGTTATAAAGCTCTAAAGACACACCTCTGAGTTTTATAAAGCTTTAAAGACACACCTTAGAGTGTTATAAAGCTCTAAAGACACACCTCAGAGTGTATAAAGCTCTAAAGACGTACCTCAGAGTGTATAAAGCTCTAAAGACACATCTCAGAGTGTTATAAAGGTCTAAAAACACACCTCAGAGTTTTATAAAGCTTTAAAGACACACCTTAGAGTGTTATAAAGCTCTAAAGACACACCTCAGAGTGTATAAAGCTCTAAAGACGCGCCTCAGAGTGTATAAAGCTCTAAAGACACACCTCACAGTGTTATAAAGCTCTAAAGACACATCTCAGAGTGTATAAAGCTCTAAAGACACACCTCAGAGTGTACAAAGCTCTAAAGACACACCTCAGTGTGTATAAAGCTCTAAAGACACACCTCAGAGTGTTATAAAGCTCTACAGACACACTTCAGAGTGTTTTAAAGCTCTAAAGACACACCTCAGAGTGTATAAAGCTCTAAAGACTTACCTCAGAGTGTTAAAAGCTCTAAAGACATATTTCAGAGTGTATAAAGCTCTAAAGACACACCTCAGAGTGTTATAAAGCTCTAAAGACACACCTCAGAGTGTACAAAGCTCTAAAGACACACCTCAGAGTGTACAAAGCTCTAAAGACACACCTCAGAGTGTTATAAAGCTCTAAAGACACATCTCAGAGTGTATAAAGCTCTAAAGACACACCTCAGAGTGTACAAAGCTCTAAAGACACACCTTAGAGTGTTATAAAGCTCTAAAGACACACCTTAGAGTGTATAAATCTCTAAAGACGCACCTTAGAGTGTATAAAGCTCTAAAGACACACCTCAGAGTGTTATAAAGCTCTAAAGACACACCTCAGAGTGTATAAAGCTCTAAAGACACACCTCAGAGCCTTGTACAGCTCTAAAGACACACCTCAAAGTTTTATAAAGCTCTAAAGACACATCTCAGAGTGTATAAAGCTCTAAAGACACACCTCAGAGTTTTATAAAGCTCTAAAGACACACCTTAGAGTGTATAAATCTCTAAAGACGCAACTTAGAGTGTATAAAGCTCTAAAGACACACCTCAGAGTTTAAAAAGCTCTAAAGACACACCTCAGAGTGTTATAAAGCTCTAAAGACACACCTCAGAGTGGTATAAAGCTCTAAAAAACACACCTCAGAGTGTTATAAAGCTCTAAAGACACATCTCAGAGTGTATAAAGCTCTAAAGAAGCACCTTAGAGTGTTATAAAGCTCTAAAGACACATCTCAGAGTGTTATAGAGCTCTAAAGACACACCTCAGAGTGGTATAAAGCTCTAAAGACACACCTCAGAGTGTATAAAGCTCTAAAGACTTACCTCAGAGTGCATAAAGCTCTAAAGACGCACCTCAGAGTGTTAAAAGCTCTAAAGACACATCTCAGAGTGTATAAAGCTCTAAAGACACACCTCAGAGTGGTATAAAGCTCTAAAGACACACCTCAGAGTGTATGAGGCTCTAAAGACACACCTCAGAGTGTTATAAAGCTCTAATGACACATCTCAGAGTGTATAAAGCTCTAAAGACTGACCTCAGAGTGTTTTAAAGCTCTAAATACACAACTCAGTGTGTTATAAAGCTCTAAAGACACATCTCAGAGTGTATAAAGCTCTAAAGACACACCTTAGAGTGTTATAAAGCTCTAAACACACACCTCAGAGTGTATAAAGCTCTAAAGACACAGCTCAGAGTGTATAAAGCTCTAAAGACACACCTCAGAGTGTTATAAAGCTCTAAAGACACATCTCAGAGTGTTATAAAGCTCTAAAGACACACCTCAGAGTGTATAAAGCTCTAAAGACGCACCTCAGAGTGTTATAAAGATCTAAAGACACACCTCAGAGTGTTATAGAGCTCTAAAGACACAAATCAGAGTGTATAAAGCTCTAAAGACACACCTGAGAGTTTTATAAAACTCTAAAGACACACCTTAGAGTGTTATAAAGCTCTAAAGACACACCTTAGAGTGTATAAATCTCTAAAGACGCACCTTAGAGTGTAAAAAGCTCTAAAGACACACCTCAGAGTGTTATAAAGCTCTATAGACACAACTCAGAGTGTATAAAGCTCTAAAGACGCACCTCAGAGTTTATAAAGCTCTAAAGACACACCTCAGAGCCTTGTAAAGCTCTAAAGACACACCTCAGAGTGTCCAAAGCTCTAAAGACACACCTCAGAGTGTTATAGAGCTCTAAAGACAAACCTCAGAGTGTATAAAGCTCTAAAGACGCACCTTAGAGTGTTATAAAGCTCTAAAGACACATCTCAGAGTGTATAAAGCTCTAAAGACACACCTCAGAGTGTATAAAGCTCTAAAGACACAGCTCAGAGTTTATAAAGCTCTAAAGACACACCTCAGAGTGTATAAAGATCTAAAGACACACCTCAGAGTGTACAAAGCTCTAAAGACACACCTCACAGTGTTATAAAGCTCTAAACACACATCCCAGAGTGTATAAAGCTCTAAAGACACACCTCAGAGTGTATAAAGCTCTAAAGACAAACCTCAGAGTGTTATAAAGCTCTAAAGACACACTTCAGAGTGTTATAAAGCTCTAAAGACTTACCTCAGAGTGTACAAAGCTCTAAAGACACACCTCAGAGTGTACAAAGCTCTAAAGACACACCTCAGAGTGTACAAAGCTCTTAAGACAAACCTCAGAGTGTACAAAGCTCTAAAAACACACCTCAGAGTGTTATAAAGCTCTAAAGACACACATCAGAGTGTTATAGAGCTCTAAAGACACACTTCAGAGTGATATAGAGCTCTAAAAAACACACCTCAGAGTGTTAAAAAGCTTTAAAGACACACCTTAGAGTGTTATAAAGCTCTAAAGACACACCTCATAGTGTATAAAGCTCTAAAGACTGACCTCAGAGTGTTTTAAAGCTCTAAAGACACACTTCAGAGTAGTATAAAGCTCTAAATACAAAACTCAGTGTGTTATAAAGCTCTAAAGACACACCTGAGAGTTTTATAAAGCTCTAAAGACACACCTTAGAGTGTTATAAAGCTCTAAAGACACACCTTAGAGTGTATAAATCTCTAAAGATGCACCTTAGAGTGTATAAAGCTCTAAAGACACACCTCAGAGTGTTCTAAAGCTCTAAAGACACACCTCAGAGTTTTATAAAGCTTTAAAGACACACCTTAGAGTGTTATAAAGCTCTAAAGACACACCTCAGAGTGTATAAAGCTCTAAAGACGCACCTCAGAGTGTATAAAGCTCTAAAGACACATCTCAGAGTGTTATAAAGCTCTAAAAACACACCTCAGAGTTTTATAAAGCTTTAAAGACACACCTTAGAGTGTTATAAAGCTCTAAAGACACACCTCAGAGTGTTATAAAGCTCTAAAGACACACCTCAGAGTGTATAAAGCTCTAAAGACGCACCTCAGAGTGTATAAAGCTCTAAAGACACACCTCACAGTGTACAAAGCTCTAAAGACACACCTCAGAGTGTATAAAGCTCTAAAGACGCACCTCAGATTGTTATAAAGCTCTAAAGACACATCTCAGAGTGTACAAAGCTCTAAAGACACACCTCAGAGTGTTAAAAGCTCTAAAGACACACCTCAGAGTGTACAAAGCTCTAAAGACACACGTCAGAGTGGTAAAAGCTCTAAAAAACACACCTCAGAGTGTTATAAAGCTCTAAAGACGCACCTTAGAGTGTATAAAGCTCTAAAGACAAACCTCAGAGTGTTATAGAGCTCTAAAGACATACCTCAGAGTTGTATAAAGCTCTAAAGACACACCTCAGAGTGGTATAAAGCTCTAAAAAACACACCTCAGAGTGTTATAAAGCTCTAAAGACACACCTCAGAGTGTATAAAGCTCTAAAGACGCACCTTAGAGTGTATAAAGCTCTAAAGACACACCTCAGAGTGTTATAAAGCTCTAAAGACACATCTCAGAGTGTTATAAATCTCTAAAGACGCACCTTAGAGTGTATAAAGCTCTAAAGACACACCTCAGAGTGTTATAAAGCTCTAAAGACACATCTCAGAGTGTTATAAAGCTCTAAAGACACACCTCAGAGTGTTATAAAGCTCTAAAGACACATCTCAGAGTGTTATAAAGCTCTAAAGACACACCTCAGAGTGTTATAAAGCTCTAAAGACGCACCTTAGAGTGTATAAAGCTCTAAAGACACACCTCAGAGTGTTATAAAGCTCTAAAGACACATCTCAGAGTGTTATAAAGCTCTAAAGACACACCTCAGAGTGTATAAAGCTCTAAAGACGCACCTCAGAGTGTTATAAAGATCTAAAGACACACCTCAGAGTGTATGAAGCTCTAAAGACATACCTCAGAGTGGTATAAAGCTCTAAAGACACACCTCAGAGCGGTATAAAGCTCTAAAAAACACACCTCAGAGTGTTATAAAGCTCTAAAGACACACCTCAGAGTGTATAAAGCTCTAAAGACACACCTCAGAGTGTACAAAGCTCTAAAGACACACCTCAGAGTTTTATAAAGCACTAAAGACACACCTCAGAGTGTTATAAAGCTCTAAAGACACACCTCAGAGTGTATAAAGCTCTAAAGACACACCTCAGAGTGTACAAAGCTCTAAAGACACACCTCAGAGTTTTATAAAGCACTAAAGACACACCTCAGAGTGTTATAAAGCTCTAAAGACACACCTTAGAGTGTATAAATCTCTAAAGACGCACCTTAGAGTGTAAAAAGCTCTAAAGACACACCTCAGAGTGTTATAAAGCTCTATAGACACACCTCAGAGTGTATAAAGCTCTAAAGACGCACCTCAGAGTTTATAAAGCTCTAAAGACACACCTCAGAGCCTTGTAAAGCTCTAAAGACACACCTCAAAGTTTTATAAAGCTCTAAAGACACATCTCAGAGTGTATAAAGCTCTAAAGACACACCTGAGAATTTTATAAAGCTCTAAAGACACACCTGAGAGTTTTATAAAGCTCTAAAGACACACCTCAGAGTGTTACAAAGCTCTAAAGACACACCTCAGTGTGTTATAGAGCTCTAAAGACACACCTCAGAGTGTACAAAGCTCTAAAGACACACCTCAGAGTGTCCAAAGCTCTAAAGACACACCTCAGAGTGTTATAGAGCTCTAAAGACAAACCTCAGAGTGTATAAAGCTCTACAGACGCACCTTAGAGTGTTATAAAGCTCTAAAGACACATCTCAGAGTGTATAAAGCTCTAAAGACACACCTCAGAGTGTATAAAGCTCTAAAGACACAGCTCAGAGTTTATAAAGCTCTAAAGACACACCTCAGAGTGTATAAAGATCTAAAGACACACCTCAGAGCCTTATACAGCTCTAAAGATAAACCTCAGATTGTTATAAAGCTCTAAAGACACACTTCAGAGTGTTTTAAAGCTCTAAAGACACACCTCAGAGTGTATAAAGCTCTAAAGACACACCTCAGAGTGTACAAAGCTCTAAAGACACACCTCACAGTGTTATAAAGCTCTAAACACACATCCCAGAGTGTATAAAGCTCTAAAGACACACCTCAGAGTGTATAAAGCTCTAAAGACAAACCTCAGAGTGTTATAAAGCTCTAAAGACACACCTCAGAGCCTTATACAGCTCTAAAGATACACCTCAGATTGTTATAAAGCTCTAAAGACACACTTCAGAGTGTTATAAAGCTCTAAAGACTTACCTCAGAGTGTATAAAGCTCTAAAGACACACCTCAGAGTGTACAAAGCTCTAAAGACACACCTCAGAGTGTACAAAGCTCTTAAGACAAACCTCAGAGTGTACAAAGCTCTAAAAACACACCTCAGAGTGTTATAAAGCTCTAAAGACACACATCAGAGTGTTATAGAGCTCTAAAGACACCTCAGAGTTTTAAAAAGCTCTAAAGACACACCTTAGAGTGTTAAAAAGCTCTAAAGACACACCTCAGAGTGTTTCAAGCTCTAAAGACGCACCTAAGAGTGTATAAAGCTCTAAAGACGCACCTCACAGCTCAGAGTGTTATAAAGCTCTAAAGACACACCTCAGAGTTTTAAAAAGCTCTAAAGACACACCTTAGAGTGTTAAAAAGCTCTAAAGACACACCTCAAAGTTTTATAAAGCACTAAAGACACACCTCAGAGTTTTATAAAGCTTTAAAGACACACCTTAGAGTATAATGAAGCTCTAAAGACACACCTCAGAGTGTATAAAGCTCTAAAGACGCACCTCAGAGTGTATAAAGCTCTAAAGACACACCTCACAGTGTTATAAAGCTCTAAAGACACATCCCAGAGTGTATAAAGCTCTAAAGACACACCTTAGAGTGTTATAAAGCTCTAAAGACACACCTTAGAGTGTATAAATCTTTAAAGACGCACCTTAGAGTGTATAAATCTCTAAAGACAGACCTCAGTGTGTTATAAAGCTCTAAAGACACACCTCAGAGCCTTATACAGCTCTAAAGACACACCTCAAAGTTTTATTAAGCTCTAAAGACACACCTCAGAGTGTATAAAGCTCTAAAGACACACCTCAGAGTGTACAAAGCTCTAAAGACACACCTCACAGTGTTATAAAGCTCTAAACACACATCCCAGAGTGTATAAAGCTCTAAAGACACACCTCAGAGTGTATAAAGCTCTAAAGACAAACCTCAGAGTGTTATAAAGCTCTAAAGACACACTTCAGAGTGTTTTAAAGCTCTAAAGACACACCTCAGAGTGTATAAAGCTCTAAAGACTTACCTCAGAGTGTACAAAGCTCTAAAGACACACCTCAGAGTGTACAAAGCTCTAAAGACACACCTCAGAGTGTACAAAGCTCTTAAGACAAACCTCAGAGTGTACAAAGCTCTAAAAACACACCTCAGAGTGTTATAAAGCTCTAAAGACACACATCAGAGTGTTATAGAGCTCTAAAAAACACACCTCAGAGTGTTATAAAGCTCTAAAGACACACTTCAGAGTTGTATAAAGCTCTAAATACAAAACTCAGTGTGTTATAAAGCTCTAAAGACACATCTCAGAGTGTATAAAGCTCTAAAGACACACCTGAGAGTTTTATAAAGCTCTAAAGACACACCTTAGAGTGTTATAAAGCTCTAAAGACACACCTTAGAGTGTATAAATCTCTAAAGACGCACCTTAGAGTGTATAAAGCTCTAAAGACACACCTCAGAGTGTTATAAAGCTCTAAAGACACACCTCAGAGTTTTATAAAGCTTTAAAGACACACCTTAGAGTGTTATAAAGCTCTAAAGACACACCTCAGAGTGTATAAAGCTCTAAAGACGCACCTCAGAGTGTATAAAGCTCTAAAGACACATCTCAGAGTGTTATAAAGCTCTAAAAACACACCTCAGAGTTTTATAAAGCTTTAAAGACACACCTTAGAGTGTTATAAAGCTCTAAAGACACACCTCAGAGTGTATAAAGCTCTAAAGACGCACCTCAGAGTGTATAAAGCTCTAAAGACACACCTCACAGTGTACAAAGCTCTAAAGACACACCTCAGAGTGTATAAAGCTCTAAAGACGCACCTCAGATTGTTATAAAGCTCTAAAGACACACCTCAGAGTGTACAAAGCTCTAAAGACACACCTCAGAGTGTTAAAAGCTCTAAAGACACACCTCAGAGTGTACAAAGCTCTAAAGACACACGTCAGAGTGGTAAAAGCTCTAAAAAACACACCTCAGAGTGTTATAAAGCTCTAAAGACGCACCTTAGAGTGTATAAAGCTCTAAAGACAAACCTCAGAGTGTTATAGAGCTCTAAAGACATACCTCAGAGTGGTATAAAGCTCTAAAGACACACCTCAGAGCGGTATAAAGCTCTAAAAAACACACCTCAGAGTGTTATAAAGCTCTAAAGACACACCTCAGAGTGTATAAAGCTCTAAAGACGCACCTTAGAGTGTATAAAGCTCTAAAGACACACCTCAGAGTGTTATAAAGCTCTAAAGACACATCTCAGAGTGTTATAAATCTCTAAAGACGCACCTTAGAGTGTATAAAGCTCTAAAGACACACCTCAGAGTGTTATAAAGCTCTAAAGACACATCTCAGAGTGTTATAAAGCTCTAAAGACACACCTCAGAGTGTTATAAAGCTCTAAAGACACATCTCAGAGTGTTATAAAGCTCTAAAGACACACCTCAGAGTGTTATAAAGCTCTAAAGACGCACCTTAGAGTGTATAAAGCTCTAAAGACACACCTCAGAGTGTTATAAAGCTCTAAAGACACATCTCAGAGTGTTATAAAGCTCTAAAGACACACCTCAGAGTGTATAAAGCTCTAAAGACGCACCTCAGAGTGTTATAAAGATCTAAAGACACACCTCAGAGTGTATGAAGCTCTAAAGACATACCTCAGAGTGGTATAAAGCTCTAAAGACACACCTCAGAGCGGTATAAAGCTCTAAAAAACACACCTCAGAGTGTTATAAAGCTCTAAAGACACACCTCAGAGTGTATAAAGCTCTAAAGACACACCTCAGAGTGTACAAAGCTCTAAAGACACACCTCAGAGTTTTATAAAGCACTAAAGACACACCTCAGAGTGTTATAAAGCTCTAAAGACACACCTCAGAGTGTATAAAGCTCTAAAGACACACCTCAGAGTGTACAAAGCTCTAAAGACACACCTCAGAGTTTTATAAAGCACTAAAGACACACCTCAGAGTGTTATAAAGCTCTAAACACACAACTCAGAGTGTATAAAGCTCTAAAGACACACCTGAGAGTTTTATAAAACTCTAAAGACACACCTTAGAGTGTTATAAAGCTCTAAAGACACACCTTAGAGTGTATAAATCTCTAAAGACGCACCTTAGAGTGTAAAAAGCTCTAAAGACACACCTCAGAGTGTTATAAAGCTCTATAGACACACCTCAGAGTGTATAAAGCTCTAAAGACGCACCTCAGAGTTTATAAAGCTCTAAAGACACACCTGAGAGTTTTATAAAGCTCTAAAGACACACCTCAGAGTGTTACAAAGCTCTAAAGACACACCTCAGAGTGTTATAGAGCTCTAAAGACACACCTCAGAGTGTACAAAGCTCTAAAGACACACCTCAGAGTGTCCAAAGCTCTAAAGACACACCTCAGAGTGTTATAGAGCTCTAAAGACAAACCTCAGAGTGTATAAAGCTCTACAGACGCACCTTAGAGTGTTATAAAGCTCTAAAGACACATCTCAGAGTGTATAAAGCTCTAAAGACACACCTCAGAGTGTATAAAGCTCTAAAGACACAGCTCAGAGTTTATAAAGCTCTAAAGACACACCTCAGAGTGTATAAAGATCTAAAGACACACCTCAGAGCCTTATACAGCTCTAAAGATAAACCTCAGATTGTTATAAAGCTCTAAAGACACACTTCAGAGTGTTTTAAAGCTCTAAAGACACACCTCAGAGTGTATAAAGCTCTAAAGACACACCTCAGAGTGTACAAAGCTCTAAAGACACACCTCACAGTGTTACAAAGCTCTAAACACACATCCCAGAGTGTATAAAGCTCTAAAGACACACCTCAGAGTGTATAAAGCTCTAAAGACAAACCTCAGAGTGTTATAAAGCTCTAAAGACACACCTCAGAGCCTTATACAGCTCTAAAGATACACCTCAGATTGTTATAAAGCTCTAAAGACACACTTCAGAGTGTTATAAAGCTCTAAAGACTTACCTCAGAGTGTATAAAGCTCTAAAGACACACCTCAGAGTGTACAAAGCTCTAAAGACACACCTCAGAGTGTACAAAGCTCTTAAGACAAACCTCAGAGTGTACAAAGCTCTAAAAACACACCTCAGAGTGTTATAAAGCTCTAAAGACACACATCAGAGTGTTATAGAGCTCTAAAGACACCTCAGAGTTTTAAAAAGCTCTAAAGACACACCTTAGAGTGTTACAAAGCTCTAAAGACACACCTCAGAGTGTTTCAAGCTCTAAAGACGCACCTCACAGCTCAGAGTGTTATAAAGCTCTAAAGACACACCTCAGAGTTTTAAAAAGCTCTAAAGACACACCTTAGAGTGTTAAAAAGCTCTAAAGACACACCTCAAAGTTTTATAAAGCACTAAAGACACACCTCAGAGTTTTATAAAGCTTTAAAGACACACCTTAGAGTATAATGAAGCTCTAAAGACACACCTCAGAGTGTATAAAGCTCTAAAGACGCACCTCAGAGTGTATAAAGCTCTAAAGACACACCTCACAGTGTTATAAAGCTCTAAAGACACATCCCAGAGTGTATAAAGCTCTAAAGACACACCTTAGAGTGTTATAAAGCTCTAAAGACACACCTTAGAGCCTTATACAGCTCTAAAGACACACCTCAAAGTTTTATTAAGCTCTAAAGACACACCTCAGAGTGTATAAAGCTCTAAAGACACACCTCAGAGTGTACAAAGCTCTAAAGACACACCTCACAGTGTTATAAAGCTCTAAACACACATCCCAGAGTGTATAAAGCTCTAAAGACACACCTCAGAGTGTATAAAGCTCTAAAGACAAACCTCAGAGTGTTATAAAGCTCTAAAGACACACTTCAGAGTGTTTTAAAGCTCTAAAGACACACCTCAGAGTGTATAAAGCTCTAAAGACTTACCTCAGAGTGTACAAAGCTCTAAAGACACACCTCAGAGTGTACAAAGCTCTAAAGACACACCTCAGAGTGTACAAAGCTCTTAAGACAAACCTCAGAGTGTACAAAGCTCTAAAAACACACCTCAGAGTGTTATAAAGCTCTAAAGACACACATCAGAGTGTTATAGAGCTCTAAAAAACACACCTCAGAGTGTTATAAAGCTCTAAAGACACACTTCAGAGTTGTATAAAGCTCTAAATACAAAACTCAGTGTGTTATAAAGCTCTAAAGACACATCTCAGAGTGTATAAAGCTCTAAAGACACACCTGAGAGTTTTATAAAGCTCTAAAGACACACCTTAGAGTGTTATAAAGCTCTAAAGACACACCTTAGAGTGTATAAATCTCTAAAGACGCACCTTAGAGTGTATAAAGCTCTAAAGACACACCTCAGAGTGTTATAAAGCTCTAAAGACACACCTCAGAGTTTTATAAAGCTTTAAAGACACACCTTAGAGTGTTATAAAGCTCTAAAGACACACCTCAGAGTGTATAAAGCTCTAAAGACGTACCTCAGAGTGTATAAAGCTCTAAAGACACATCTCAGAGTGTTATAAAGCTCTAAAAACACACCTCAGAGTTTTATAAAGCTTTAAAGACACACCTTAGAGTGTTATAAAGCTCTAAAGACGCACCTCAGAGTGTATAAAGCTCTAAAGACACACCTCACAGTGTTATAAAGCTCTAAAGACACATCTCAGAGTGTATAAAGCTCTAAAGACACACCTCAGAGTGTACAAAGCTCTAAAGACACACCTTAGAGTGTTATAAAGCTCTAAAGACACACCTTAGAGTGTATAAATCTCTAAAGACGCACCTTAGAGTGTATAAAGCTCTAAAGACACACCTCAGAGTGTTATAAAGCTCTATAGACACACCTCAGAGTGTATAAAGCTCTAAAGACACACCTCAGAGCCTTGTACAGCTATAAAGACACACCTCAAAGTTTTATAAAGCTCTAAAGACACATCTCAGAGTGTATAAAGCTCTAAAGACACACCTCAGAGTTTTATAAAGCTCTAAAGACACACCTTAGAGTGTATAAATCTCTAAAGACGCAACTTAGAGTGTATAAAGCTCTAAAGACACACCTCAGAGTTTAAAAAGCTCTAAAGACACACCTCAGAGTGTTATAAAGCTCTAAAGACACACCTCAGAGTGGTATAAAGCTCTAAAAAACACACCTCAGAGTGTTATAAAGCTCTAAAGACACATCTCAGAGTGTATAAAGCTCTAAAGAAGCACCTTAGAGTGTTATAAAGCTCTAAAGACACATCTCAGAGTGTTATAGAGCTCTAAAGACACACCTCAGAGTGGTATAAAGCTCTAAAGACACACCTCAGAGTGTATAAAGCTCTAAAGACTTACCTCAGAGTGCATAAAGCTCTAAAGACGCACCTCAGAGTGTTAAAAGCTCTAAAGACACATCTCAGAGTGTATAAAGCTCTAAAGACACACCTCAGAGTGTTAAAAGCTCTAAAGACACACCTCAGAGTGTACAAAGCTCTAAAGACACACGTCAGAGTGGTAAAAGCTCTAAAAAACACACCTCAGAGTGTTATAAAGCTCTAAAGACGCACCTTAGAGTGTATAAAGCTCTAAAGACAAACCTCAGAGTGTTATAGAGCTCTAAAGACATACCTCAGAGTTGTATAAAGCTCTAAAGACACACCTCAGAGTGGTATAAAGCTCTAAAAAACACACCTCAGAGTGTTATAAAGCTCTAAAGACACACCTCAGAGTGTATAAAGCTCTAAAGACGCACCTTAGAGTGTATAAAGCTCTAAAGACACACCTCAGAGTGTTATAAAGCTCTAAAGACACATCTCAGAGTGTTATAAATCTCTAAAGACGCACCTTAGAGTGTATAAAGCTCTAAAGACACACCTCAGAGTGTTATAAAGCTCTAAAGACACATCTCAGAGTGTTATAAAGCTCTAAAGACACACCTCAGAGTGTTATAAAGCTCTAAAGACACATCTCAGAGTGTTATAAAGCTCTAAAGACACACCTCAGAGTGTTATAAAGCTCTAAAGACGCACCTTAGAGTGTATAAAGCTCTAAAGACACACCTCAGAGTGTTATAAAGCTCTAAAGACACATCTCAGAGTGTTATAAAGCTCTAAAGACACACCTCAGAGTGTATAAAGCTCTAAAGACGCACCTCAGAGTGTTATAAAGATCTAAAGACACACCTCAGAGTGTATGAAGCTCTAAAGACATACCTCAGAGTGGTATAAAGCTCTAAAGACACACCTCAGAGCGGTATAAAGCTCTAAAAAACACACCTCAGAGTGTTATAAAGCTCTAAAGACACACCTCAGAGTGTATAAAGCTCTAAAGACACACCTCAGAGTGTACAAAGCTCTAAAGACACACCTCAGAGTTTTATAAAGCACTAAAGACACACCTCAGAGTGTTATAAAGCTCTAAAGACACACCTCAGAGTGTATAAAGCTCTAAAGACACACCTCAGAGTGTACAAAGCTCTAAAGACACACCTCAGAGTTTTATAAAGCACTAAAGACACACCTCAGAGTGTTATAAAGCTCTAAAGACACACCTTAGAGTGTATAAATCTCTAAAGACGCACCTTAGAGTGTAAAAAGCTCTAAAGACACACCTCAGAGTGTTATAAAGCTCTATAGACACACCTCAGAGTGTATAAAGCTCTAAAGACGCACCTCAGAGTTTATAAAGCTCTAAAGACACACCTCAGAGCCTTGTAAAGCTCTAAAGACACACCTCAAAGTTTTATAAAGCTCTAAAGACACATCTCAGAGTGTATAAAGCTCTAAAGACACACCTGAGAATTTTATAAAGCTCTAAAGACACACCTGAGAGTTTTATAAAGCTCTAAAGACACACCTCAGAGTGTTACAAAGCTCTAAAGACACACCTCAGTGTGTTATAGAGCTCTAAAGACACACCTCAGAGTGTACAAAGCTCTAAAGACACACCTCAGAGTGTCCAAAGCTCTAAAGACACACCTCAGAGTGTTATAGAGCTCTAAAGACAAACCTCAGAGTGTATAAAGCTCTACAGACGCACCTTAGAGTGTTATAAAGCTCTAAAGACACATCTCAGAGTGTATAAAGCTCTAAAGACACACCTCAGAGTGTATAAAGCTCTAAAGACACAGCTCAGAGTTTATAAAGCTCTAAAGACACACCTCAGAGTGTATAAAGATCTAAAGACACACCTCAGAGCCTTATACAGCTCTAAAGATAAACCTCAGATTGTTATAAAGCTCTAAAGACACACTTCAGAGTGTTTTAAAGCTCTAAAGACACACCTCAGAGTGTATAAAGCTCTAAAGACACACCTCAGAGTGTACAAAGCTCTAAAGACACACCTCACAGTGTTATAAAGCTCTAAACACACATCCCAGAGTGTATAAAGCTCTAAAGACACACCTCAGAGTGTATAAAGCTCTAAAGACAAACCTCAGAGTGTTATAAAGCTCTAAAGACACACCTCAGAGCCTTATACAGCTCTAAAGATACACCTCAGATTGTTATAAAGCTCTAAAGACACACTTCAGAGTGTTATAAAGCTCTAAAGACTTACCTCAGAGTGTATAAAGCTCTAAAGACACACCTCAGAGTGTACAAAGCTCTAAAGACACACCTCAGAGTGTACAAAGCTCTTAAGACAAACCTCAGAGTGTACAAAGCTCTAAAAACACACCTCAGAGTGTTATAAAGCTCTAAAGACACACATCAGAGTGTTATAGAGCTCTAAAGACACCTCAGAGTTTTAAAAAGCTCTAAAGACACACCTTAGAGTGTTAAAAAGCTCTAAAGACACACCTCAGAGTGTTTCAAGCTCTAAAGACGCACCTAAGAGTGTATAAAGCTCTAAAGACGCACCTCACAGCTCAGAGTGTTATAAAGCTCTAAAGACACACCTCAGAGTTTTAAAAAGCTCTAAAGACACACCTTAGAGTGTTAAAAAGCTCTAAAGACACACCTCAAAGTTTTATAAAGCACTAAAGACACACCTCAGAGTTTTATAAAGCTTTAAAGACACACCTTAGAGTATAATGAAGCTCTAAAGACACACCTCAGAGTGTATAAAGCTCTAAAGACGCACCTCAGAGTGTATAAAGCTCTAAAGACACACCTCACAGTGTTATAAAGCTCTAAAGACACATCCCAGAGTGTATAAAGCTCTAAAGACACACCTTAGAGTGTTATAAAGCTCTAAAGACACACCTTAGAGTGTATAAATCTTTAAAGACGCACCTTAGAGTGTATAAATCTCTAAAGACAGACCTCAGTGTGTTATAAAGCTCTAAAGACACACCTCAGAGCCTTATACAGCTCTAAAGACACACCTCAAAGTTTTATTAAGCTCTAAAGACACACCTCAGAGTGTATAAAGCTCTAAAGACACACCTCAGAGTGTACAAAGCTCTAAAGACACACCTCACAGTGTTATAAAGCTCTAAACACACATCCCAGAGTGTATAAAGCTCTAAAGACACACCTCAGAGTGTATAAAGCTCTAAAGACAAACCTCAGAGTGTTATAAAGCTCTAAAGACACACTTCAGAGTGTTTTAAAGCTCTAAAGACACACCTCAGAGTGTATAAAGCTCTAAAGACTTACCTCAGAGTGTACAAAGCTCTAAAGACACACCTCAGAGTGTACAAAGCTCTAAAGACACACCTCAGAGTGTACAAAGCTCTTAAGACAAACCTCAGAGTGTACAAAGCTCTAAAAACACACCTCAGAGTGTTATAAAGCTCTAAAGACACACATCAGAGTGTTATAGAGCTCTAAAAAACACACCTCAGAGTGTTATAAAGCTCTAAAGACACACTTCAGAGTTGTATAAAGCTCTAAATACAAAACTCAGTGTGTTATAAAGCTCTAAAGACACATCTCAGAGTGTATAAAGCTCTAAAGACACACCTGAGAGTTTTATAAAGCTCTAAAGACACACCTTAGAGTGTTATAAAGCTCTAAAGACACACCTTAGAGTGTATAAATCTCTAAAGACGCACCTTAGAGTGTATAAAGCTCTAAAGACACACCTCAGAGTGTTATAAAGCTCTAAAGACACACCTCAGAGTTTTATAAAGCTTTAAAGACACACCTTAGAGTGTTATAAAGCTCTAAAGACACACCTCAGAGTGTATAAAGCTCTAAAGACGCACCTCAGAGTGTATAAAGCTCTAAAGACACATCTCAGAGTGTTATAAAGCTCTAAAAACACACCTCAGAGTTTTATAAAGCTTTAAAGACACACCTTAGAGTGTTATAAAGCTCTAAAGACACACCTCAGAGTGTATAAAGCTCTAAAGACGCACCTCAGAGTGTATAAAGCTCTAAAGACACACCTCACAGTGTACAAAGCTCTAAAGACACACCTCAGAGTGTATAAAGCTCTAAAGACGCACCTCAGATTGTTATAAAGCTCTAAAGACACACCTCAGAGTGTACAAAGCTCTAAAGACACACCTCAGAGTGTTAAAAGCTCTAAAGACACACCTCAGAGTGTACAAAGCTCTAAAGACACACGTCAGAGTGGTAAAAGCTCTAAAAAACACACCTCAGAGTGTTATAAAGCTCTAAAGACGCACCTTAGAGTGTATAAAGCTCTAAAGACAAACCTCAGAGTGTTATAGAGCTCTAAAGACATACCTCAGAGTGGTATAAAGCTCTAAAGACACACCTCAGAGCGGTATAAAGCTCTAAAAAACACACCTCAGAGTGTTATAAAGCTCTAAAGACACACCTCAGAGTGTATAAAGCTCTAAAGACGCACCTTAGAGTGTATAAAGCTCTAAAGACACACCTCAGAGTGTTATAAAGCTCTAAAGACACATCTCAGAGTGTTATAAATCTCTAAAGACGCACCTTAGAGTGTATAAAGCTCTAAAGACACACCTCAGAGTGTTATAAAGCTCTAAAGACACATCTCAGAGTGTTATAAAGCTCTAAAGACACACCTCAGAGTGTTATAAAGCTCTAAAGACACATCTCAGAGTGTTATAAAGCTCTAAAGACACACCTCAGAGTGTTATAAAGCTCTAAAGACGCACCTTAGAGTGTATAAAGCTCTAAAGACACACCTCAGAGTGTTATAAAGCTCTAAAGACACATCTCAGAGTGTTATAAAGCTCTAAAGACACACCTCAGAGTGTATAAAGCTCTAAAGACGCACCTCAGAGTGTTATAAAGATCTAAAGACACACCTCAGAGTGTATGAAGCTCTAAAGACATACCTCAGAGTGGTATAAAGCTCTAAAGACACACCTCAGAGCGGTATAAAGCTCTAAAAAACACACCTCAGAGTGTTATAAAGCTCTAAAGACACACCTCAGAGTGTATAAAGCTCTAAAGACACACCTCAGAGTGTACAAAGCTCTAAAGACACACCTCAGAGTTTTATAAAGCACTAAAGACACACCTCAGAGTGTTATAAAGCTCTAAAGACACACCTCAGAGTGTATAAAGCTCTAAAGACACACCTCAGAGTGTACAAAGCTCTAAAGACACACCTCAGAGTTTTATAAAGCACTAAAGACACACCTCAGAGTGTTATAAAGCTCTAAACACACAACTCAGAGTGTATAAAGCTCTAAAGACACACCTGAGAGTTTTATAAAACTCTAAAGACACACCTTAGAGTGTTATAAAGCTCTAAAGACACACCTTAGAGTGTATAAATCTCTAAAGACGCACCTTAGAGTGTAAAAAGCTCTAAAGACACACCTCAGAGTGTTATAAAGCTCTATAGACACACCTCAGAGTGTATAAAGCTCTAAAGACGCACCTCAGAGTTTATAAAGCTCTAAAGACACACCTGAGAGTTTTATAAAGCTCTAAAGACACACCTCAGAGTGTTACAAAGCTCTAAAGACACACCTCAGAGTGTTATAGAGCTCTAAAGACACACCTCAGAGTGTACAAAGCTCTAAAGACACACCTCAGAGTGTCCAAAGCTCTAAAGACACACCTCAGAGTGTTATAGAGCTCTAAAGACAAACCTCAGAGTGTATAAAGCTCTACAGACGCACCTTAGAGTGTTATAAAGCTCTAAAGACACATCTCAGAGTGTATAAAGCTCTAAAGACACACCTCAGAGTGTATAAAGCTCTAAAGACACAGCTCAGAGTTTATAAAGCTCTAAAGACACACCTCAGAGTGTATAAAGATCTAAAGACACACCTCAGAGCCTTATACAGCTCTAAAGATAAACCTCAGATTGTTATAAAGCTCTAAAGACACACTTCAGAGTGTTTTAAAGCTCTAAAGACACACCTCAGAGTGTATAAAGCTCTAAAGACACACCTCAGAGTGTACAAAGCTCTAAAGACACACCTCACAGTGTTACAAAGCTCTAAACACACATCCCAGAGTGTATAAAGCTCTAAAGACACACCTCAGAGTGTATAAAGCTCTAAAGACAAACCTCAGAGTGTTATAAAGCTCTAAAGACACACCTCAGAGCCTTATACAGCTCTAAAGATACACCTCAGATTGTTATAAAGCTCTAAAGACACACTTCAGAGTGTTATAAAGCTCTAAAGACTTACCTCAGAGTGTATAAAGCTCTAAAGACACACCTCAGAGTGTACAAAGCTCTAAAGACACACCTCAGAGTGTACAAAGCTCTTAAGACAAACCTCAGAGTGTACAAAGCTCTAAAAACACACCTCAGAGTGTTATAAAGCTCTAAAGACACACATCAGAGTGTTATAGAGCTCTAAAGACACCTCAGAGTTTTAAAAAGCTCTAAAGACACACCTTAGAGTGTTACAAAGCTCTAAAGACACACCTCAGAGTGTTTCAAGCTCTAAAGACGCACCTCACAGCTCAGAGTGTTATAAAGCTCTAAAGACACACCTCAGAGTTTTAAAAAGCTCTAAAGACACACCTTAGAGTGTTAAAAAGCTCTAAAGACACACCTCAAAGTTTTATAAAGCACTAAAGACACACCTCAGAGTTTTATAAAGCTTTAAAGACACACCTTAGAGTATAATGAAGCTCTAAAGACACACCTCAGAGTGTATAAAGCTCTAAAGACGCACCTCAGAGTGTATAAAGCTCTAAAGACACACCTCACAGTGTTATAAAGCTCTAAAGACACATCCCAGAGTGTATAAAGCTCTAAAGACACACCTTAGAGTGTTATAAAGCTCTAAAGACACACCTTAGAGCCTTATACAGCTCTAAAGACACACCTCAAAGTTTTATTAAGCTCTAAAGACACACCTCAGAGTGTATAAAGCTCTAAAGACACACCTCAGAGTGTACAAAGCTCTAAAGACACACCTCACAGTGTTATAAAGCTCTAAACACACATCCCAGAGTGTATAAAGCTCTAAAGACACACCTCAGAGTGTATAAAGCTCTAAAGACAAACCTCAGAGTGTTATAAAGCTCTAAAGACACACTTCAGAGTGTTTTAAAGCTCTAAAGACACACCTCAGAGTGTATAAAGCTCTAAAGACTTACCTCAGAGTGTACAAAGCTCTAAAGACACACCTCAGAGTGTACAAAGCTCTAAAGACACACCTCAGAGTGTACAAAGCTCTTAAGACAAACCTCAGAGTGTACAAAGCTCTAAAAACACACCTCAGAGTGTTATAAAGCTCTAAAGACACACATCAGAGTGTTATAGAGCTCTAAAAAACACACCTCAGAGTGTTATAAAGCTCTAAAGACACACTTCAGAGTTGTATAAAGCTCTAAATACAAAACTCAGTGTGTTATAAAGCTCTAAAGACACATCTCAGAGTGTATAAAGCTCTAAAGACACACCTGAGAGTTTTATAAAGCTCTAAAGACACACCTTAGAGTGTTATAAAGCTCTAAAGACACACCTTAGAGTGTATAAATCTCTAAAGACGCACCTTAGAGTGTATAAAGCTCTAAAGACACACCTCAGAGTGTTATAAAGCTCTAAAGACACACCTCAGAGTTTTATAAAGCTTTAAAGACACACCTTAGAGTGTTATAAAGCTCTAAAGACACACCTCAGAGTGTATAAAGCTCTAAAGACGTACCTCAGAGTGTATAAAGCTCTAAAGACACATCTCAGAGTGTTATAAAGCTCTAAAAACACACCTCAGAGTTTTATAAAGCTTTAAAGACACACCTTAGAGTGTTATAAAGCTCTAAAGACGCACCTCAGAGTGTATAAAGCTCTAAAGACACACCTCACAGTGTTATAAAGCTCTAAAGACACATCTCAGAGTGTATAAAGCTCTAAAGACACACCTCAGAGTGTACAAAGCTCTAAAGACACACCTTAGAGTGTTATAAAGCTCTAAAGACACACCTTAGAGTGTATAAATCTCTAAAGACGCACCTTAGAGTGTATAAAGCTCTAAAGACACACCTCAGAGTGTTATAAAGCTCTATAGACACACCTCAGAGTGTATAAAGCTCTAAAGACACACCTCAGAGCCTTGTACAGCTATAAAGACACACCTCAAAGTTTTATAAAGCTCTAAAGACACATCTCAGAGTGTATAAAGCTCTAAAGACACACCTCAGAGTTTTATAAAGCTCTAAAGACACACCTTAGAGTGTATAAATCTCTAAAGACGCAACTTAGAGTGTATAAAGCTCTAAAGACACACCTCAGAGTTTAAAAAGCTCTAAAGACACACCTCAGAGTGTTATAAAGCTCTAAAGACACACCTCAGAGTGGTATAAAGCTCTAAAAAACACACCTCAGAGTGTTATAAAGCTCTAAAGACACATCTCAGAGTGTATAAAGCTCTAAAGAAGCACCTTAGAGTGTTATAAAGCTCTAAAGACACATCTCAGAGTGTTATAGAGCTCTAAAGACACACCTCAGAGTGGTATAAAGCTCTAAAGACACACCTCAGAGTGTATAAAGCTCTAAAGACTTACCTCAGAGTGCATAAAGCTCTAAAGACGCACCTCAGAGTGTTAAAAGCTCTAAAGACACATCTCAGAGTGTATAAAGCTCTAAAGACACACCTCAGAGTGGTATAAAGCTCTAAAGACACACCTCAGAGTGTATGAGGCTCTAAAGACACACCTCAGAGTGTTATAAAGCTCTAATGACACATCTCAGAGTGTATAAAGCTCTAAAGACTGACCTCAGAGTGTTTTAAAGCTCTAAATACACAACTCAGTGTGTTATAAAGCTCTAAAGACACATCTCAGAGTGTATAAAGCTCTAAAGACACACCTTAGAGTGTTATAAAGCTCCAAAGACACACCTTAGAGTGTATAAATCTCTAAAGACGCACCTTAGAGTGTATAAAGCTCTAAAGACACCTCAGAGTTTTAAAAAGCTCTAAAGACACACCTTAGAGTGTTAAAAAGCTCTAAAGACACACCTCAGAGTGTTTCAAGCTCTAAAGACGCACCTCACAGCTCAGAGTGTTATAAAGCTCTAAAGACACACCTCAGAGTTTTAAAAAGCTCTAAAGACACACCTTAGAGTGTTAAAAAGCTCTAAAGACACACCTCAAAGTTTTATAAAGCACTAAAGACACACCTCAGAGTTTTATAAAGCTTTAAAGACACACCTTAGAGTATAATGAAGCTCTAAAGACACACCTCAGAGTGTATAAAGCTCTAAAGACGCACCTCAGAGTGTATAAAGCTCTAAAGACACACCTCACAGTGTTATAAAGCTCTAAAGACACATCCCAGAGTGTATAAAGCTCTAAAGACACACCTTAGAGTGTTATAAAGCTCTAAAGACACACCTTAGAGCCTTATACAGCTCTAAAGACACACCTCAAAGTTTTATTAAGCTCTAAAGACACACCTCAGAGTGTATAAAGCTCTAAAGACACACCTCAGAGTGTACAAAGCTCTAAAGACACACCTCACAGTGTTATAAAGCTCTAAACACACATCCCAGAGTGTATAAAGCTCTAAAGACACACCTCAGAGTGTATAAAGCTCTAAAGACAAACCTCAGAGTGTTATAAAGCTCTAAAGACACACTTCAGAGTGTTTTAAAGCTCTAAAGACACACCTCAGAGTGTATAAAGCTCTAAAGACTTACCTCAGAGTGTACAAAGCTCTAAAGACACACCTCAGAGTGTACAAAGCTCTAAAGACACACCTCAGAGTGTACAAAGCTCTTAAGACAAACCTCAGAGTGTACAAAGCTCTAAAAACACACCTCAGAGTGTTATAAAGCTCTAAAGACACACATCAGAGTGTTATAGAGCTCTAAAAAACACACCTCAGAGTGTTATAAAGCTCTAAAGACACACTTCAGAGTTGTATAAAGCTCTAAATACAAAACTCAGTGTGTTATAAAGCTCTAAAGACACATCTCAGAGTGTATAAAGCTCTAAAGACACACCTGAGAGTTTTATAAAGCTCTAAAGACACACCTTAGAGTGTTATAAAGCTCTAAAGACACACCTTAGAGTGTATAAATCTCTAAAGACGCACCTTAGAGTGTATAAAGCTCTAAAGACACACCTCAGAGTGTTATAAAGCTCTAAAGACACACCTCAGAGTTTTATAAAGCTTTAAAGACACACCTTAGAGTGTTATAAAGCTCTAAAGACACACCTCAGAGTGTATAAAGCTCTAAAGACGTACCTCAGAGTGTATAAAGCTCTAAAGACACATCTCAGAGTGTTATAAAGCTCTAAAAACACACCTCAGAGTTTTATAAAGCTTTAAAGACACACCTTAGAGTGTTATAAAGCTCTAAAGACGCACCTCAGAGTGTATAAAGCTCTAAAGACACACCTAACAGTGTTATAAAGCTCTAAAGACACATCTCAGAGTGTATAAAGCTCTAAAGACACACCTCAGAGTGTACAAAGCTCTAAAGACACACCTTAGAGTGTTATAAAGCTCTAAAGACACACCTTAGAGTGTATAAATCTCTAAAGACGCACCTTAGAGTGTATAAAGCTCTAAAGACACACCTCAGAGTGTTATAAAGCTCTATAGACACACCTCAGAGTGTATAAAGCTCTATAGACACACCTCAGAGCCTTGTACAGCTATAAAGACACACCTCAAAGTTTTATAAAGCTCTAAAGACACATCTCAGAGTGTATAAAGCTCTAAAGACACACCTCAGAGTTTTATAAAGCTCTAAAGACACACCTTAGAGTGTATAAATCTCTAAAGACGCAACTTAGAGTGTATAAAGCTCTAAAGACACACCTCAGAGTTTAAAAAGCTCTAAAGACACACCTCAGAGTGTTATAAAGCTCTAAAGACACACCTCAGAGTGGTATAAAGCTCTAAAAAACACACCTCAGAGTGTTATAAAGCTCTAAAGACACATCTCAGAGTGTATAAAGCTCTAAAGAAGCACCTTAGAGTGTTATAAAGCTCTAAAGACACATCTCAGAGTGTTATAGAGCTCTAAAGACACACCTCAGAGTGGTATAAAGCTCTAAAGACACACCTCAGAGTGTATAAAGCTCTAAAGACTTACCTCAGAGTGCATAAAGCTCTAAAGACGCACCTCAGAGTGTTAAAAGCTCTAAAGACACATCTCAGAGTGTATAAAGCTCTAAAGACACACCTCAGAGTGGTATAAAGCTCTAAAGACACACCTCAGAGTGTATGAGGCTCTAAAGACACACCTCAGAGTGTTATAAAGCTCTAATGACACATCTCAGAGTGTATAAAGCTCTAAAGACTGACCTCAGAGTGTTTTAAAGCTCTAAATACACAACTCAGTGTGTTATAAAGCTCTAAAGACACATCTCAGAGTGTATAAAGCTCTAAAGACACACCTCAGAGTGGTATAAAGCTCTAAAGACACACCTCAGAGTGTATGAGGCTCTAAAGACACACCTCAGAGTGTTATAAAGCTCTAATGACACATCTCAGAGTGTATAAAGCTCTAAAGACTGACCTCAGAGTGTTTTAAAGCTCTAAATACACAACTCAGTGTGTTATAAAGCTCTAAAGACACATCTCAGAGTGTATAAAGCTCTAAAGACACACCTTAGAGTGTTATAAAGCTCCAAAGACACACCTTAGAGTGTATAAATCTCTAAAGACGCACCTTAGAGTGTATAAAGCTCTAAAGACACACCTCAGAGTGTTATAAAGCTCTAAAGACACATCTCAGAGTGTTATAAAGCTCTAAAGACACACCTCAGAGTGTATAAAGCTCTAAAGACGCACCTCAGAGTGTTATAAAGATCTAAAGACACACCTCAGAGTGTTATAGAGCTCTAAAGACACAACTCAGAGTGTATAAAGCTCTAAAGACACACCTGAGAGTTTTATAAAACTCTAAAGACACACCTCAGAGTGTATAAATCTCTAAAGACGCACCTTAGAGTGTAAAAAGCTCTAAAGACACACCTCAGAGTGTTATAAAGCTCTATAGACACAACTCAGAGTGTATAAAGCTCTAAAGACGCACCTCAGAGTTTATAAAGCTCTAAAGACGCACCTCAGAGCCTTGTAAAGCTCTAAAGACACACCTCAGAGTGTCCAAAGCTCTAAAGACACACCTCAGAGTGTTATAGAGCTCTAAAGACAAACCTCAGAGTGTTAAAAAGCTTTAAAGACACACCTTAGAGTGTTATAAAGCTCTAAAGACACACCTCATAGTGTATAAAGCTCTAAAGACTGACCTCAGAGTGTTTTAAAGCTCTAAAGACACACTTCAGAGTAGTATAAAGCTCTAAATACAAAACTCAGAGTGTTATAAAGCTCTAAAAACACACCTCAGAGTTTTATAAAGCTTTAAAGACACACCTCACAGTGTACAAAGCTCTAAAGACACACCTCAGAGTGTATAAAGCTCTAAAGACGCACCTCAGATTGTTATAAAGCTCTAAAGACACACCTCAGAGTGTACAAAGCTCTAAAGACACACCTCAGAGTGTTAAAAGCTCTAAAGACACACCTCAGAGTGTACAAAGCTCTAAAGACACACGTCAGAGTGGTAAAAGCTCTTAAGACAAACCTCAGAGTGTACAAAGCTCTAAAAACACACCTCAGAGTGTTATAAAGCTCTAAAGACACACATCAGAGTGTTATAGAGCTCTAAAGACACACTTCAGAGTGATATAGAGCTCTAAAAAACACACCTCAGAGTGTTATAAAGCTTTAAAGACACACCTTAGAGTGTTATAAAGCTCTAAAGACACACCTCATAGTGTATAAAGCTCTAAAGACTGACCTCAGAGTGTTTTAAAGCTCTAAAGACACACTTCAGAGTAGTATAAAGCTCTAAATACAAAACTCAGTGTGTTATAAAGCTCTGAAGACACACCTGAGAGTTTTATAAAGCTCTAAAGACACACCTTAGAGTGTTATAAATCTCTAAAGACACACCTTAGAGTGTATAAATCTCTAAAGATGCACCATAGAGTGTATAAAGCTCTAAAGACACACCTCAGAGTGTTATAAAGCTCTAAAGACACACCTCAGAGTTTTATAAAGATTTAAAGACACACCTTAGAGTGTTATAAAGCTCTAAAGACACACCTCAGAGTGTATAAAGCTCTAAAGACGCAACTCAGAGTGTATAAAGCTCTAAAGACACATCTCAGAGTGTTATAAAGCTCTAAAAACACACCTCAGAGTTTAATAAAGCTTTAAAGACACACCTTAGAGTGTTATAATGCTCTAAAGACACACCTCAGAGTGTATAAAGCTCTAAAGACGCACCTCAGAGTGTATAAAGCTCTAAAGACACACCTCACAGTGTACAAAGCTCTAAAGACACACCTCAGAGTGTATAAAGCTCTAAAGACGCACCTCAGATTGTTATAAAGCTCTAAAGACATCCCTCAGAGTGTACAAAGCTCTAAAGACACACCTCAGAGTGGTATAAAGCTCTAAAGACACACCTCAGAGTGTTAAAAGCTCTAAAGACACACCTCAGAGTGTACAAAGCTCTAAAGACACACGTCAGAGTGTATAAAGCCCTAAAGACTTACCTCAGAGTGTTATAGAGCTCTAAAAACACACTTCAGAGTGGTATAGAGCTCTAAAAAACACACCTCAGAGTGTTATAAAGCTCTAAAGACACACCTCAGAGTGTTATAAAGCTCTAAAGACGCACCTCAGAGTGTTATAAAGCTCTAAAGACACACCTCAGAGTGTTTTAAAGCTCTGGAGACACACCTCAGAGTGTTATAAAGCTCTAAAGACACACCTCAGAGTTTTAAAAAGCTCTAAAGACACACCTTAGAGTGTTAAAAAGCTCTAAAGACACACCTCAGAGTGTTTCAAGCTCTAAAGACGCACCTAAGAGTGTATAAAGCTCTAAAGACGCACCTCACAGCTCAGAGTGTTATAAAGCTCTAAAGACACACCTCAGAGTTTTAAAAAGCTCTAAAGACACACCTTAGAGTGTTAAAAAGCTCTAAAGACACACCTCAGAGTGTTATAAAGCTCTAAAGACACACCTCAGAGTTTTATAAAGCACTAAAGACACACCTCAGAGTGTATAAAGCTCTAAAGACGCACCTCAGAGTGTATAAAGCTCTAAAGACACACCTCACAGTGTTATAAAGCTCTAAAGACACATCCCAGAGTGTATAAAGCTCTAAAGACACACCTTAGAGTGTTATAAAGCTCTAAAGACACACCTTAGAGTGTATAAATCTTTAAAGACGCACCTTAGAGTGTATAAATCTCTAAAGACACACCTCAGAGTGTATAAAGCTCTAAAGACAAACCTCAGAGTGTTATAAAGCTCTAAAGACACACCTCAGAGCCTTATACAGCTCTAAAGACACACCTAAAAGTTTTATAAAGCTCTAAAAGACACACCTCAGAGTGTATAAAGCTCTAAAGACACACCTCAGAGTGTACAAAGCTCTAAAGACACACCTCACAGTGTTATAAAGCTCTAAACACACATCCCAGAGTGTATAAAGCTTTAAAGACACACCTCAGAGTGTATAAAGCTCTAAAGACAAACCTCAGAGTGTTATAAAGCTCTAAAGAAACACCTCAGAGCCTTATACAGCTCTAGAGATACACCTCAGATTGTTATAAAGCTCTAAAGACACACTTCAGAGTGTTTTAAAGCTCTAAAGACACACCTCAGAGTGTATAAAGCTCTAAAGACTTACCTCAGAGTGTACAAAGCTCTTAAGACAAACCTCAGAGTGTACAAAGCTCTAAAAACACACCTCAGAGTGTTATAAAGCTCTAAAGACACACATCAGAGTGTTATAGAGCTCTAAAGACACACTTCAGAGTGATATAGAGCTCTAAAAAACACACCTCAGAGTGTTATAAAGCTCTAAAGACACACCTCAGAGTTTTATAAAGCTTTAAAGACACACCTTAGAGTGTTATAAAGCTCTAAAGACACACCTCATAGTGTATAAAGCTCTAAAGACTGACCTCAGAGTGTTTTAAAGCTCTAAAGACACACTTCAGAGTAGTATAAAGCTCTAAATACAAAACTCAGTGTGTTATAAAGCTCTAAAGACACATCTCAGAGTGTATAAAGCTCTAAAGACACACCTGAGAGTTTTATAAAGCTCTAAAGACACACCTTAGAGTGTTATAAAGCTCTAAAGACACACCTTAGAGTGTATAAATCTCTAAAGACGCACCTTAGAGTGTATAAAGCTCTAAAGACACACCTCAGAGTGTTATAAAGCTCTAAAGACACACCTCTGAGTTTTATAAAGCTTTAAAGACACACCTTAGAGTGTTATAAAGCTCTAAAGACACACCTCAGAGTGTTATAAAGCTCTAAAGACACATCCCAGAGTGTATAAAGCTCTAAAGACACACCTTAGAGTGTTATAAAGCTCTAAAGACACACCTTAGAGTGTATAAATCTTTAAAGACGCACCTTAGAGTGTATAAATCTCTAAAGACACACCTCAGAGTGTATAAAGCTCTAAAGACACACCTCACAGTGTTATAAAGCTCTAAAGACACATCCCAGAGTGTATAAAGCTCTAAAGACACACCTTAGAGTGTTATAAAGCTCTAAAGACACACCTTAGAGTGTATAAATCTTTAAAGACGCACCTTAGAGTGTATAAATCTCTAAAGACACACCTCAGAGTGTATAAAGCTCTAAAGACAAACCTCAGAGTGTTATAAAGCTCTAAAGACACACCTCAGAGCCTTATACAGCTCTAAAGACACACCTAAAAGTTTTATAAAGCTCTAAAGACACACCTCAGAGTGTATAAAGCTCTAAAGACACACCTCACAGTGTTATAAAGCTCTAAACACACATCCCAGAGTGTATAAAGCTCTAAAGACACACCTCAGAGTGTATAAAGCTCTAAAGACAAACCTCAGAGTGTTATAAAGCTCTAAAGAAACACCTCAGAGCCTTATACAGCTCTAAAGATACACCTCAGATTGTTATAAAGCTCTAAAGACACACTTCAGAGTGTTTTAAAGCTCTAAAGACACACCTCAGAGTGTATAAAGCTCTAAAGACTTACCTCAGAGTGTACAAAGCTCTAAATACAAACCTCAGAGTGTACAAAGTTCTAAAGACACACCTCAGTGTGTACAAAGCTCTTAAGACAAACCTCAGAGTGTACAAAGCTCTAAAAACACACCTCAGAGTGTTATAAAGCTCTAAAGACACACATCAGAGTGTTATAGAGCTCTAAAGACACACTTCAGAGTGATATAGAGCTCTAAAAAACACACCTCAGAGTGTTATAAAGCTCTAAAGACACACCTCAGAGTTTTATAAAGCTTTAAAGACACACCTTAGAGTGTTATAAAGCTCTAAAGACACACCTCATAGTGTATAAAGCTCTAAAGACTGACCTCAGAGTGTTTTAAAGCTCTAAAGACACACTTCAGAGTAGTATAAAGCTCTAAATACAAAACTCAGTGTGTTATAAAGCTCTAAAGACACATCTCAGAGTGTATAAAGCTCTAAAGACACACCTGAGAGTTTTATAAAGCTCTAAAGACACACCTTAGAGTGTTATAAAGCTCTAAAGACACACCTTAGAGTGTATAAATCTCTAAAGACGCACCTTAGAGTGTATAAAGCTCTAAAGACACACCTCAGAGTGTTATAAAGCTCTAAAGACACACCTCTGAGTTTTATAAAGCTTTAAAGACACACCTTAGAGTGTTATAAAGCTCTAAAGACACACCTCAGAGTGTATAAAGCTCTAAAGACGTACCTCAGAGTGTATAAAGCTCTAAAGACACATCTCAGAGTGTTATAAAGCTCTAAAAACACACCTCAGAGTTTTATAAAGCTTTAAAGACACACCTTAGAGTGTTATAAAGCTCTAAAGACACACCTCAGAGTGTATAAAGCTCTAAAGACGCGCCTCAGAGTGTATAAAGCTCTAAAGACACACCTCACAGTGTTATAAAGCTCTAAAGACACATCTCAGAGTGTATAAAGCTCTAAAGACACACCTCAGAGTGTACAAAGCTCTAAAGACACACCTCAGTGTGTATAAAGCTCTAAAGACACACCTCAGAGTGTTATAAAGCTCTACAGACACACTTCAGAGTGTTTTAAAGCTCTAAAGACACACCTCAGAGTGTATAAAGCTCTAAAGACTTACCTCAGAGTGTTAAAAGCTCTAAAGACATATTTCAGAGTGTATAAAGCTCTAAAGACACACCTCAGAGTGTTATAAAGCTCTAAAGACACACCTCAGAGTGTACAAAGCTCTAAAGACACACCTCAGAGTGTACAAAGCTCTAAAGACACACCTCAGAGTGTTATAAAGCTCTAAAGACACACCTCAGAGTGTACAAAGCTCTAAAGACACACCTCAGAGTGTACAAAGCTCTAAAGACACACCTCAGAGTGTACAAAGCTCTTAAGACACACCTCGGAGTGTTATAGAGCTCTAAAGACACACTTCAGAGTGGTATAGATCCCTAAAAAACACACCTCAGAGTGTTATAAAGCTCTAAAGACACACCTCAGAGTGTTATAAAGCTCTAAAGACGCACCTCAGAGTGTTATAAAGCTCTAAAGACACACCTCAGAGTGTTATAAAGCTTTAAAGACACACCTCAGAGTGTTTTAAAGCTCTGGAGACACACCTCAGAGTGTTATAAAGCTCTAAAGACACACCTATGAGTTTTAAAAAGCTCTAAAGACACACCTTAGAGTGTTAAAAAGCTCTAAAGACACACCTCAGAGTGTTTCAAGCTCTAAAGACGCACCTAAGAGTGTATAAAGCTCTAAAGACGCACCTCACAGCTCAGAGTGTTATAAAGCTCTAAAGACACACCTCAGAGTTTTAAAAAGCTCTAAAGACACACCTTAGAGTGTTAAAAAGCTCTAAAGACACACCTCAGAGTGTTATAAAGCTCTAAAGACACACCTTAGAGTGTATAAATCTCTAAAGACAGACCTCAGTGTGTTATAAAGCTCTAAAGACACACCTCAAAGTTTTATAAAGCTCTAAAGACACACCTTAGAGTTTTAAAAAGCTCTAAAGACACACCTTAGAGTGTTAAAAAGCTCTAAAAACACACCTCAGAGTGTACAAAGCTCTAAAGACACACCTCAGAGTGTTATGGAGCTCTAAAGACAAACCTCAGAGTGTTATAGAGCTCTAAAGACACACCTCAGAGTTTTATAGAGCTGTAAAAACACACCTCAGAGTGTATAAAGCTCTAAATACACACTTCAGAGTTTTATAAAGCACTAAAGACACACCTCAGAGTGGTATAAAGCTCTAAAGACACACCTCAGAGTTTTATAAAGCTTTAAAGACACACCTTAGAGTATTATAAAGCTCTAAAGACACACCTCAGAGTGTATAAAGCTCTAAAGACGCACCTCAGAGTGTATAAAGCTCTAAAGACACACCTCACAGTGTTATAAAGCTCTAAAGACACACCTTAGAGTGTATAAATCTCTAAAGACAGACCTCAGTGTGTTATAAAGCTCTAAAGACACACCTCAAAGTTTTATAAAGCTCTAAAGACACACCTTAGAGTTTTAAAAAGCTCTAAAGACACACCTTAGAGTGTTAAAAAGCTCTAAAAACACACCTCAGAGTGTACAAAGCTCTAAAGACACACCTCAGAGTGTTATGGAGCTCTAAAGACAAACCTCAGAGTGTTATAGAGCTCTAAAGACACACCTTAGAGTGTTATAAAGCTCTAAAAACACACCTCAGAGTGTATAAAGCTCTAAAGACACACCTCAGAGTGTATAAAGCTCTAAAGACACACCTCAGAGTGTACAAAGCTCTAAACACACACCTCAGAGTGGTATAAAGCTCTAAAGACACAGCTCAGAGTGTATAAAGCTCTAAAGACACACCTCAGAGTGTTATAAAGCTCTAGAGACACATCTCAGAGTGGTATAAAGCTCTAAAGACATACCTCAGAGTGTTATAGAGCTCTAAAGACAAACCTCAGAGTGTGTAAAGCTCTAAAGAGACACCTCAGAGTGTATAAAGCTCTAAAGACACACCTCAGAGTGTACAAAGCTCTAAACACACACCTCAGAGTGGTATAAAGCTCTAAATACACAGCTCAGAGTGTATAAAGCTCTAAAGACACACCTCAGAGTGTATAAAGCTCTAAAGACACACCTCAGAGTGTATAAAGCTCTAAATACACAGCTCAGAGTGTATAAAGCTCTAGAGACACACCTGAGAGTTTTATTAAGCTCTAAAGACACACCTTAGAGTGTTATAAAGCTCTAAAGACACACCTTAGAGTGTATAAATCTTTAAAGACGCACCTTAGAGTGTATAAAGCTCTAAATACACACCTTAGAGTGTATAAATCTCTAAAGACGCACCTTAGAGTGTTATAAAGCTCTAAAGACACACCTTAGAGTGTATAAATCTATAAAGACGCACCTTAGAGTGTATAAAGCTCTAAAGACACACCTCAGAGTGTTATAAAGCTCTAAAGACACACATCAGAGTGTTATAGAGCGCTAAAGACACACTTCAGAGTGATATAAAGCTCTAAAGACACACCTCAGAGTTTTATAAAGCTTTAAGGACACACCTTAGAGTGTTTTAAGCTCTAAAGACACACCTCATAGTGTATAAAGCTCTAAAGACTGACCTCAGAGTGTTTTAAAGCTCTAAAGACACACTTCAGAGTAGTATAAAGCTCTAAATACAAAACTCAGTGTGTTATAAAGCTCAAAAGACACATCTCAGAGTGTATAAAGCTCTAAAGACACACCTGAGAGTTTTATAAAGCTCTAAAGACACACCTTAGAGTGTTATAAAGCTCTAAAGACACACCTTAGAGTGTATTAATCTCTAAAGACGCACCTTAGAGTGTATAAAGCTCTAAAGACACACCTCAGAGTGTTATAAAGCTCTAAAGACACACCTCAGAGTTTTATAAAGCTTTAAAGACACACCTTAGAGTGTTATAAAGCTCTAAAGAAACACCTCAGAGTGTATAAAGCTCTAAAGACGTACCTCAGAGTGTATAAAGCTCTAAAGACACATCTCAGAGTGTTATAAAGCTCTAAAAACACACCTCAGAGTTTTATAAAGCTTTAAAGACACACCTTAGAGTGTTATAAAGCTCTAAAGACACACCTCAGAGTGTATAAAGCTCTAAAGACGCACCTCAGAGTGTATAAAGCTCTAAAGACACACCTCAGAGTGTTATAAAGTTCTAAAGACACACCTCAGAGTTTTATAAAGCTTTAAAGACACACCTTAGAGTGTTATAAAGCTCTAAAGAAACACCTCAGAGTGTATAAAGCTCTAAAGACGTACCTCAGAGTGTATAAAGCTCTAAAGACACATCTCAGAGTGTTATAAAGCTCTAAAAACACACCTCAGAGTTTTATAAAGCTTTAAAGACACACCTTAGAGTGTTATAAAGCTCTAAAGACACACCTCAGAGTGTATAAAGCTCTAAAGACGCACCTCAGAGTGTATAAAGCTCTAAAGACACACCTCAGAGTGTACAAAGCTCTAAACACACACCTCAGAGTGGTATAAAGCTCTAAAGACACAGCTCAGAGTGTATAAAGCTCTAAAGACACACCTGAGAGTTTTATAAAGCTCTAAAGACACACCTTAGAGTGTTATAAAGCTCTAAAGACACACCTTACAGTGTATAAATCTTTAAAGACGCACCTTAGAGTGTATAAAGCTCTAAAGACACACCTCAGAGTGTTATAAAGCTCTAGAGACACATCTCAGAGTGGTATAGAGCTCTAAAGACATACCTCAGAGAGGAATAAAGCTCTAAAGACACTCCTCAGAGTGGTATAGAGCTCTAAAGACATACCTCAGAGTGGAATAAAGCTCTAAAGACACTCCTCAGAGTGGTATAAAGCTCTAAAAAACACACCTCAGAGTGTTCTAAAGCTCTAAAGACACACCTCAGAGTGTATAAAGCTCTAAAGACACACCTCAGAGTGTACAAAGCTCTAAAAACACACCTCAGAGTGTACAAAGTTCTAAAGACACACCTCAGAGTGGTATAAAGCTCTAAAGACACACCTCAGAGTGGTATAAAGCTCTAAAGACATACCTCAGAGTGTTATAGAGCTCTAAAGACAAACCTCAGAGTGTGTAAAGCTCTAAAGACACACCTCAGAGTGTATAAAGCTCTAAAGACACAGCTCAGAGTGTATAAAGCTCTAAAGACACACCTGAGAGTTTTATTAAGCTCTAAAGACACACCTTAGAGTGTTATAAAGCTCTAAATACACACCTTAGAGTGTATAAATCTTTAAAGACGCACCTTAGAGTGTATAAAGCTCTAAATACACACCTTAGAGTGTATATATCTCTAAAGATGCACCTTAGAGTGTTATAAAGCTCTAAAGACACACCTTAGAGTGTATAAATCTATAAAGACGCACCTTAGAGTGTATAAAGCTCTAAAGACACACCTCAGAGTGTTATAAAGCTCTAAAGACACACCTTAGAGTGTTATAAAGCTCTAAAAACACACCTCAGAGTGTATAAAGCTCTAAAGACACACCTCAGAGTGTATAAAGCTCTAAAGACACACCTCAGAGTGTACAAAGCTCTAAACACACACCTCAGAGTGGTATAAAGCTCTAAAGACACAGCTCAGAGTGTATAAAGCTCTAAAGACACACCTGAGAGTTTTATAAAGCTCTAAAGACACACCTTAGAGTGTTATAAAGCTCTAAAGACACACCTTAGAGTGTATAAATCTTTAAAGACGCACCTTAGAGTGTATAAAGCTCTAAAGACACACCTCAGAGTGTTATAAAGCTCTAGAGACACATCTCAGAGTGGTATAGAGCTCTAAAGACATACCTCAGAGTGGAATAAAGCTCTAAAGACACTCCTCAGAGTGGTATAAAGCTCTAAAAAACACACCTCAGAGTGTTCTAAAGCTCTAAAGACACACCTCAGAGTGTATAAAGCTCTAAATACACACCTCAGAGTGTACAAAGCTCTAAAAACACACCTCAGAGTGTACAAAGTTCTAAAGACACACCTCAGAGTGGTATAAAGCTCTAAAGACACACCTCAGAGTGGTATAAAGCTCTAAAGACATACCTCAGAGTGTTATAGAGCTCTAAAGACAAACCTCAGAGTGTGTAAAGCTCTAAAGACACACCTCAGAGTGTATAAAGCTCTAAAGACACACCTCAGAGTGTACAAAGCTCTAAACACACACCTCAGAGTGGTATAAAGCTCTAAAGACACACCTCAGAGTGTATAAAGCTCTAAAGACACACCTGAGAGTTTTATTAAGCTCTAAAGACACACCTTAGAGTGTTATAAAGCTCTAAAGACACACCTTAGAGTGTATAAATCTTTAAAGACGCACCTTAGAGTGTATAAAGCTCTAAATACACACCTTAGAGTGTATAAATCTCTAAAGACGCACCTTAGAGTGTTATAAAGCTCTAAAGACACAACTTAGAGTGTTATAAAGCTCTAAAGACACACATCAGAGTGTTATAGAGCTCTAAAGACACACTTCAGAGTGATATAGAGCTCTAAAAAACACACCTCAGAGTGTTATAAAGCTCTAAAGACACACCTCATAGTGTATAAAGCTCTAAAGACTGACCTCAGAGTGTTATAAAGCTCAAAAGACACATCTCAGAGTGTATAAAGCTCTAAAGACACACCAGAGAGTTTTATAAAGCTCTAAAGACACACCTTAGAGTGTTATAAAGCTCTAAAGACACACCTTAGAGTGTATAAATCTCTAAAGACGCACCTTAGAGTGTATAAAGCTCTAAAGACACACCTCAGAGTGTTATAAAGCTCTAAAGACACACCTCAGAGTTTTATAAAGCTTTAAAGACACACCTTAGAGTGTTATAAAGCTCTAAAGAAACACCTCAGAGTGTATAAAGCTCTAAAGACGTACCTCAGAGTGTATAAAGCTCTAAAGACACATCTCAGAGTGTTATAAAGCTCTAAAAACACACCTCAGAGTTTTATAAAGCTTTAAAGACACACCTTAGAGTGTTATAAAGCTCTAAAGACACACCTCAGAGTGTATAAAGCTCTAAAGACGCACCTCAGAGTGTATAAAGCTCTAAAGACACACCTCACAGTGTTATAAAGCTCTAAAGACACATCTCAGAGTGTATAAAGCTCTAAAGACACACCTCAGAGTGTACAAAGCTCTAAAGACACACCTCAGAGTGTATAAAGCTCTAAAGACGCACCTCAGAGTGTTATAAAGCTCTACAGACACACTTCAGAGTGTTTTAAAGCTCTAAAGACACACCTCAGAGTGCATACAGCTCTAAAGACGCACCTCAGAGTGTTAAAAGCTCTAAAGACATATCTCAGAGTGTATAAAGCTCTAAAGACACACCTCAGAGTGGTATAAAGCTCTAAAGACACACCTCAGAGTGTACAAAGCTCTAAAGACACACCACAGAGTGTACAAAGCTCTAAAGACACACCTCAGAGTGTACAAAGCTCTTAAGACACACCTCGGAGTGTTATAGAGCTCTAAAGACACACTTCAGAGTGGTATAGATCTCTAAAAAACACACATCAGAGTGTTATAAAGCTCTAAAGACACACCTCAGAGTGTTATAAAGCTCTAAAGACGCACCTCAGAGTGTTATAAAGCTCTAAAGACACACCTCAGAGTGTTATAAAGCTCTAAAGACGCACCTCAGAGTGTTATAAAGCTTTAAAGACACACCTCAGAGTGTTTTAAAGCTCTGGAGACACACCTCAGAGTGTTATAAAGCTCTAAAGACACACCTATGAGTTTTAAAAAGCTCTAAAGACACACCTTAGAGTGTTAAAAAGCTCTAAAGACACACCTCAGAGTGTTTCAAGCTCTAAAGACGCACCTAATAGTGTATAAAGCTCTAAAGACGCACCTCACAGCTCAGAGTGTTATAAAGCTCTAAAGACACACCTCAGAGTGTATAAAGCTCTAAAGACGCACCTCAGAGTGTATAAAGCTCTAAAGACACACCTCAGAGTGTACAAAGCTCTAAACACACACCTCAGAGTGGTATAAAGCTCTAAAGACACAGCTCAGAGTGTATAAAGCTCTAAAGACACACCTGAGAGTTTTATAAAGCTCTAAAGACACACCTTAGAGTGTTATAAAGCTCTAAAGACACACCTTAGAGTGTATAAATCTTTAAAGACGCACCTTAGAGTGTATAAAGCTCTAAAGACACACCTCAGAGTGTTATAAAGCTCTAGAGACACATCTCAGAGTGGTATAGAGCTCTAAAGACATACCTCAGAGTGGAATAAAGCTCTAAAGACACTCCTCAGAGTGGTATAGAGCTCTAAAGACATACCTCAGAGTGGAATAAAGCTCTAAAGACACTCCTCAGAGTGGTATAAAGCTCTAAAAAACACACCTCAGAGTGTTCTAAAGCTCTAAAGACACACCTCAGAGTGTATAAAGCTCTAAAGACACACCTCAGAGTGTACAAAGCTCTAAAAACACACCTCAGAGTGTACAAAGTTCTAAAGACACACCTCAGAGTGGTATAAAGCTCTAAAGACACACCTCAGAGTGGTATAAAGCTCTAAAGACATACCTCAGAGTGTTATAGAGCTCTAAAGACACACCTTAGAGTATTATAAAGCTCTAAAGACACACCTCAGAGTGTATAAAGCTCTAAAGACGCACCTCAGAGTGTATAAAGCTCTAAAGACACACCTCACAGTGTTATAAAGCTCTAAAGACACACCTTAGAGTGTTATAAAGCTCTAAAGACACACCTTAGAGTGTATAAATCTTTAAAGACGCACCTTAGAGTGTATAAATCTCTAAAGACAGACCTCAGTGTGTTATAAAGCTCTAAAGACACACCTCAAAGTTTTATAAAGCTCTAAAGACACACCTTAGAGTTTTAAAAAGCTCTAAAGACACACCTTAGAGTGTTAAAAAGCTCTAAAAACACACCTCAGAGTGTACAAAGCTCTAAAGACACACCTCAGAGTGTTATGGAGCTCTAAAGACAAACCTCAGAGTGTTATAAAGCTCTAAAGACACACCTTAGAGTGTTATAAAGCTCTAAAAACACACCTCAGAGTGTATAAAGCTCTAAAGACACACCTCAGAGTGTATAAAGCTCTAAATACACACCTCAGAGTGTACAAAGCTCTAAAGACACACCTCAGAGTGGTATAAAGCTCTAAAGACACAGCTCAGAGTGTATAAAGCTCTAAAGACACACCTGAGAGTTTTATAAAGCTCTAAAGACACACCTTAGAGTGTTATAAAGCTCTAAAGACACACCTTAGAGTGTATAAATCTTTAAAGACGCACCTTAGAGTGTATAAATCTTTAAAGACGCACCTTAGAGTGTATAAAGCTCTAAAGACACACCTCAGAGTGTTATAAATCTTTAAAGACGCACCTTAGAGTGTATAAAGCTCTAAAGACACACCTCAGAGTGGTATAAAGCTCTAAAAAACACACCTCAGAGTGTTCTAAAGCTCTAAAGACACACCTCAGAGTGTACAAAGCTCTAAAAACACACCTCAGAGTGTACAAAGTTCTAAAGACACACCTCAGAGTGTATACAGCTCTAAAGACACACCTCAGAGTGTATAAAGCTCTAAAGACGCACCTCAGAGTGTATAAAGCTCTAAAGACACACCTCAGAGCCTTGTACAGCTCTAAAGACACACCTCAAAGTTTTATAAAGCTCTAAAGACACATCTCAGAGTGTTATAAATCTTTAAAGACGCACCTTAGAGTGTATAAATCTTTAAAGACGCACCTTAGAGTGTATAAATCTCTAAAGACGCAACTTAGAGTGTATAAAGCTCTAAAGATACACCTCAGAGTGTTAAAAAGCTCTAAAGACACACCTCAGAGTGTTATAAAGCTCTAAAGACACACCTCAGAGTGTTATAGAGCTCTAAAGACACACCTCAGAGTGGTATAAAGCTCTAATAAACACACCTCAGAGTGTTATAAAGCTCTAAAGACACATCTCAGAGTGTATAAAGCTCTAAAGACGCACCTTAGAGTGTTATAAAGCTCTAAAGACACATCTCAGAGTGTTATAGAGCTCTAAAGACACACCTCAGAGTGGTATAAAGCTCTAAAGACACACCTCAGAGTGTATAAAGCTCTAAAGACTTACCTCAGAGTACATACAGCTCTAAAGACGCACCTCAGAGTGTTAAAAGCTCTAAAGACACATCTCAGAGTGTATAAAGCTCTAAAGACACACCTCAGAGTGGTATAAAGCTCTAAAGACACACCTCAGAGTGTATGAGGCTCTAAAGACACACCTCAGAGTGTATAAAGCTCTAAAGACGTACCTCAGAGTGTATAAAGCTCTAAAGACACATCTCAGAGTGTTATAAAGCTCTAAAAACACACCTCAGAGTTTTATAAAGCTTTAAAGACACACCTTAGAGTGTTATAAAGCTCTAAAGACACACCTCAGAGTGTATAAAGCTCTAAAGACGCACCTCAGAGTGTATAAAGCTCTAAAGACACACCTCAGAGTGTACAAAGCTCTAAACACACACCTCAGAGTGGTATAAAGCTCTAAAGACACAGCTCAGAGTGTATAAAGCTCTAAAGACACACCTGAGAGTTTTATAAAGCTCTAAAGACACACCTTAGAGTGTTATAAAGCTCTAAAGACACACCTTACAGTGTATAAATCTTTAAAGACGCACCTTAGAGTGTATAAAGCTCTAAAGACACACCTCAGAGTGTTATAAAGCTCTAGAGACACATCTCAGAGTGGTATAGAGCTCTAAAGACATACCTCAGAGAGGAATAAAGCTCTAAAGACACTCCTCAGAGTGGTATAGAGCTCTAAAGACATACCTCAGAGTGGAATAAAGCTCTAAAGACACTCCTCAGAGTGGTATAAAGCTCTAAAAAACACACCTCAGAGTGTTCTAAAGCTCTAAAGACACACCTCAGAGTGTATAAAGCTCTAAAGACACACCTCAGAGTGTACAAAGCTCTAAAAACACACCTCAGAGTGTACAAAGTTCTAAAGACACACCTCAGAGTGGTATAAAGCTCTAAAGACACACCTCAGAGTGGTATAAAGCTCTAAAGACATACCTCAGAGTGTTATAGAGCTCTAAAGACAAACCTCAGAGTGTGTAAAGCTCTAAAGACACACCTCAGAGTGTATAAAGCTCTAAAGACACAGCTCAGAGTGTATAAAGCTCTAAAGACACACCTGAGAGTTTTATTAAGCTCTAAAGACACACCTTAGAGTGTTATAAAGCTCTAAATACACACCTTAGAGTGTATAAATCTTTAAAGACGCACCTTAGAGTGTATAAAGCTCTAAATACACACCTTAGAGTGTATATATCTCTAAAGATGCACCTTAGAGTGTTATAAAGCTCTAAAGACACACCTTAGAGTGTATAAATCTATAAAGACGCACCTTAGAGTGTATAAAGCTCTAAAGACACACCTCAGAGTGTTATAAAGCTCTAAAGACACACCTTAGAGTGTTATAAAGCTCTAAAAACACACCTCAGAGTGTATAAAGCTCTAAAGACACACCTCAGAGTGTATAAAGCTCTAAAGACACACCTCAGAGTGTACAAAGCTCTAAACACACACCTCAGAGTGGTATAAAGCTCTAAAGACACAGCTCAGAGTGTATAAAGCTCTAAAGACACACCTGAGAGTTTTATAAAGCTCTAAAGACACACCTTAGAGTGTTATAAAGCTCTAAAGACACACCTTAGAGTGTATAAATCTTTAAAGACGCACCTTAGAGTGTATAAAGCTCTAAAGACACACCTCAGAGTGTTATAAAGCTCTAGAGACACATCTCAGAGTGGTATAGAGCTCTAAAGACATACCTCAGAGTGGAATAAAGCTCTAAAGACACTCCTCAGAGTGGTATAAAGCTCTAAAAAACACACCTCAGAGTGTTCTAAAGCTCTAAAGACACACCTCAGAGTGTATAAAGCTCTAAATACACACCTCAGAGTGTACAAAGCTCTAAAAACACACCTCAGAGTGTACAAAGTTCTAAAGACACACCTCAGAGTGGTATAAAGCTCTAAAGACACACCTCAGAGTGGTATAAAGCTCTAAAGACATACCTCAGAGTGTTATAGAGCTCTAAAGACAAACCTCAGAGTGTGTAAAGCTCTAAAGACACACCTCAGAGTGTATAAAGCTCTAAAGACACACCTCAGAGTGTACAAAGCTCTAAACACACACCTCAGAGTGGTATAAAGCTCTAAAGACACACCTCAGAGTGTATAAAGCTCTAAAGACACACCTGAGAGTTTTATTAAGCTCTAAAGACACACCTTAGAGTGTTATAAAGCTCTAAAGACACACCTTAGAGTGTATAAATCTTTAAAGACGCACCTTAGAGTGTATAAAGCTCTAAATACACACCTTAGAGTGTATAAATCTCTAAAGACGCACCTTAGAGTGTTATAAAGCTCTAAAGACACAACTTAGAGTGTTATAAAGCTCTAAAGACACACATCAGAGTGTTATAGAGCTCTAAAGACACACTTCAGAGTGATATAGAGCTCTAAAAAACACACCTCAGAGTGTTATAAAGCTCTAAAGACACACCTCATAGTGTATAAAGCTCTAAAGACTGACCTCAGAGTGTTATAAAGCTCAAAAGACACATCTCAGAGTGTATAAAGCTCTAAAGACACACCAGAGAGTTTTATAAAGCTCTAAAGACACACCTTAGAGTGTTATAAAGCTCTAAAGACACACCTTAGAGTGTATAAATCTCTAAAGACGCACCTTAGAGTGTATAAAGCTCTAAAGACACACCTCAGAGTGTTATAAAGCTCTAAAGACACACCTCAGAGTTTTATAAAGCTTTAAAGACACACCTTAGAGTGTTATAAAGCTCTAAAGAAACACCTCAGAGTGTATAAAGCTCTAAAGACGTACCTCAGAGTGTATAAAGCTCTAAAGACACATCTCAGAGTGTTATAAAGCTCTAAAAACACACCTCAGAGTTTTATAAAGCTTTAAAGACACACCTTAGAGTGTTATAAAGCTCTAAAGACACACCTCAGAGTGTATAAAGCTCTAAAGACGCACCTCAGAGTGTATAAAGCTCTAAAGACACACCTCACAGTGTTATAAAGCTCTAAAGACACATCTCAGAGTGTATAAAGCTCTAAAGACACACCTCAGAGTGTACAAAGCTCTAAAGACACACCTCAGAGTGTATAAAGCTCTAAAGACGCACCTCAGAGTGTTATAAAGCTCTACAGACACACTTCAGAGTGTTTTAAAGCTCTAAAGACACACCTCAGAGTGTATAAAGCTCTAAAGACTTACCTCAGAGTGCATACAGCTCTAAAGACGCACCTCAGAGTGTTAAAAGCTCTAAAGACATATCTCAGAGTGTATAAAGCTCTAAAGACACACCTCAGAGTGGTATAAAGCTCTAAAGACACACCTCAGAGTGTACAAAGCTCTAAAGACACACCACAGAGTGTACAAAGCTCTAAAGACACACCTCAGAGTGTACAAAGCTCTTAAGACACACCTCGGAGTGTTATAGAGCTCTAAAGACACACTTCAGAGTGGTATAGATCTCTAAAAAACACACATCAGAGTGTTATAAAGCTCTAAAGACACACCTCAGAGTGTTATAAAGCTCTAAAGACGCACCTCAGAGTGTTATAAAGCTTTAAAGACACACCTCAGAGTGTTTTAAAGCTCTGGAGACACACCTCAGAGTGTTATAAAGCTCTAAAGACACACCTATGAGTTTTAAAAAGCTCTAAAGACACACCTTAGAGTGTTAAAAAGCTCTAAAGACACACCTCAGAGTGTTTCAAGCTCTAAAGACGCACCTAATAGTGTATAAAGCTCTAAAGACGCACCTCACAGCTCAGAGTGTTATAAAGCTCTAAAGACACACCTCAGAGTGTATAAAGCTCTAAAGACGCACCTCAGAGTGTATAAAGCTCTAAAGACACACCTCAGAGTGTACAAAGCTCTAAACACACACCTCAGAGTGGTATAAAGCTCTAAAGACACAGCTCAGAGTGTATAAAGCTCTAAAGACACACCTGAGAGTTTTATAAAGCTCTAAAGACACACCTTAGAGTGTTATAAAGCTCTAAAGACACACCTCAGAGTGTTATAAAGCTCTAGAGACACATCTCAGAGTGGTATAGAGCTCTAAAGACATACCTCAGAGTGGAATAAAGCTCTAAAGACACTCCTCAGAGTGGTATAGAGCTCTAAAGACATACCTCAGAGTGGAATAAAGCTCTAAAGACACTCCTCAGAGTGGTATAAAGCTCTAAAAAACACACCTCAGAGTGTTCTAAAGCTCTAAAGACACACCTCAGAGTGTATAAAGCTCTAAAGACACACCTCAGAGTGTACAAAGCTCTAAAAACACACCTCAGAGTGTACAAAGTTCTAAAGACACACCTCAGAGTGGTATAAAGCTCTAAAGACACACCTCAGAGTGGTATAAAGCTCTAAAGACATACCTCAGAGTGTTATAGAGCTCTAAAGACACACCTTAGAGTATTATAAAGCTCTAAAGACACACCTCAGAGTGTATAAAGCTCTAAAGACGCACCTCAGAGTGTATAAAGCTCTAAAGACACACCTCACAGTGTTATAAAGCTCTAAAGACACACCTTAGAGTGTTATAAAGCTCTAAAGACACACCTTAGAGTGTATAAATCTTTAAAGACGCACCTTAGAGTGTATAAATCTCTAAAGACAGACCTCAGTGTGTTATAAAGCTCTAAAGACACACCTCAAAGTTTTATAAAGCTCTAAAGACACACCTTAGAGTTTTAAAAAGCTCTAAAGACACACCTTAGAGTGTTAAAAAGCTCTAAAAACACACCTCAGAGTGTACAAAGCTCTAAAGACACACCTCAGAGTGTTATGGAGCTCTAAAGACAAACCTCAGAGTGTTATAAAGCTCTAAAGACACACCTTAGAGTGTTATAAAGCTCTAAAAACACACCTCAGAGTGTATAAAGCTCTAAAGACACACCTCAGAGTGTATAAAGCTCTAAATACACACCTCAGAGTGTACAAAGCTCTAAAGACACACCTCAGAGTGGTATAAAGCTCTAAAGACACAGCTCAGAGTGTATAAAGCTCTAAAGACACACCTGAGAGTTTTATAAAGCTCTAAAGACACACCTTAGAGTGTTATAAAGCTCTAAAGACACACCTTAGAGTGTATAAATCTTTAAAGACGCACCTTAGAGTGTATAAATCTTTAAAGACGCACCTTAGAGTGTATAAAGCTCTAAAGACACACCTCAGAGTGTTATAAATCTTTAAAGACGCACCTTAGAGTGTATAAAGCTCTAAAGACACACCTCAGAGTGGTATAAAGCTCTAAAAAACACACCTCAGAGTGTTCTAAAGCTCTAAAGACACACCTCAGAGTGTACAAAGCTCTAAAAACACACCTCAGAGTGTACAAAGTTCTAAAGACACACCTCAGAGTGTATACAGCTCTAAAGACACACCTCAGAGTGTATAAAGCTCTAAAGACGCACCTCAGAGTGTATAAAGCTCTAAAGACACACCTCAGAGCCTTGTACAGCTCTAAAGACACACCTCAAAGTTTTATAAAGCTCTAAAGACACAGCTCAGAGTGTATAAAGCTCTAAAGACACACCTGAGAGTTTTATAAAGCTCTAAAGACACACCTTAGAGTGTTATAAAGCTCTAAAGACACACCTTAGAGTGTATAAATCTTTAAAGACGCACCTTAGAGTGTATAAATCTTTAAAGACGCACCTTAGAGTGTATAAATCTCTAAAGACGCAACTTAGAGTGTATAAAGCTCTAAAGACACACCTCAGAGTGTTAAAAAGCTCTAAAGACACACCTCAGAGTGTTATAAAGCTCTAAAGACACACCTCAGAGTGTTATAGAGCTCTAAAGACACACCTCAGAGTGGTATAAAGCTCTAATAAACACACCTCAGAGTGTTATAAAGCTCTAAAGACACATCTCAGAGTGTATAAAGCTCTAAAGACGCACCTTAGAGTGTTATAAAGCTCTAAAGACACATCTCAGAGTGTTATAGAGCTCTAAAGACACACCTCAGAGTGGTATAAAGCTCTAAAGACACACCTCAGAGTGTATAAAGCTCTAAAGACTTACCTCAGAGTACATACAGCTCTAAAGACGCACCTCAGAGTGTTAAAAGCTCTAAAGACACATCTCAGAGTGTATAAAGCTCTAAAGACACACCTCAGAGTGGTATAAAGCTCTAAAGACACACCTCAGAGTGTATGAGGCTCTAAAGACACACCTCAGAGTGTTATAGAGCTCTAAAGACACACTTCAGAGTGATATAGAGCTCTAAAAAACACACCTCAGAGTGTTATAAAGCTCTAAAGACACACCTCAGAGTTTTATAAAGCTTTAAGGACACACCTTAGAGTGTTATAAAGCTCTAAAGACACACCTCATAGTGTATAAAGCTCTAAAGACTGACCTCAGAGTGTTATAAAGCTCAAAAGACACATCTCAGAGTGTATAAAGCTCTAAAGACACACCTTAGAGTGTTATAAAGCTCTAAAGACACACCTTAGAGTGTATAAATCTCTAAAGACGCACCTTAGAGTGTATAAAGCTCTAAAGACACACCTCAGAGTGTTATAAAGCTCTAAAGACACACCTCAGAGTTTTATAAAGCTTTAAAGACACACCTTAGAGTGTTATAAAGCTCTAAAGAAACACCTCAGAGTGTATAAAGCTCTAAAGACGTACCTCAGAGTGTATAAAGCTCTAAAGACACATCTCAGAGTGTTATAAAGCTCTAAAAACACACCTCAGAGTTTTATAAAGCTTTAAAGACACACCTTAGAGTGTTATAAAGCTCTAAAGACACACCTCAGAGTGTATAAAGCTCTAAAGACGCACCTCAGAGTGTATAAAGCTCTAAAGACACACCTCACAGTGTATAAAGCTCTAAAGACGCACCTCAGAGTGTTATAAAGCTCTACAGACACACTTCAGAGTGTTTTAAAGCTCTAAAGACACACCTCAGAGTGTATAAAGCTCTAAAGACTTACCTCAGAGTGCATACAGCTCTAAAGACGCACCTCAGAGTGTTAAAAGCTCTAAAGACATATCTCAGAGTGTATAAAGCTCTAAAGACACACCTCAGAGTGGTATAAAGCTCTAAAGACACACCTCAGAGTGTACAAAGCTCTAAAGACACACCACAGAGTGTACAAAGCTCTAAAGACACACCTCAGAGTGTACAAAGCTCTTAAGACACACCTCGGAGTGTTATAGAGCTCTAAAGACACACTTCAGAGTGGTATAGATCTCTAAAAAACACACATCAGAGTGTTATAAAGCTCTAAAGACACACCTCAGAGTGTTATAAAGCTCTAAAGACGCACCTCAGAGTGTTATAAAGCTCTAAAGACACACCTCAGAGTGTTTTAAAGCTCTGGAGACACACCTCAGAGTGTTATGAAGCTCTAAAGACACACCTATGAGTTTTAAAAAGCTCTAAAGACACACCTTAGAGTGTTAAAAAGCTCTAAAGACACACCTCAGAGTGTTTCAAGCTCTAATGACGCACCTAAGAGTGTATAAAGCTCTAAAGACGCACCTCACAGCTCAGAGTGTTATAAAGCTCTAAAGACACACCTCAGAGTTTTAAAAAGCTCTAAAGACACACCTTAGAGTGTTAAAAAGCTCTAAAGACACACCTCAGAGTGTTATAAAGCTCTAAAGACACACCTCAGAGTTTTATAAAGCACTACAGACACACCTCAGAGTGGTATAAAGCTCTAAAGACACACCTCAGAGTTTTATAAAGCTTTAAAGACACACCTTAGAGTATTATAAAGCTCTAAAGACACACCTCAGAGTGTATAAAGCTCTAAAGACGCACCTCAGAGTGTATAAAGCTCTAAAGACACACCTCACAGTGTTATAAAGCTCTAAAGACACACCTTAGAGTGTTATAAAGCTCTAAAGACACACCTTAGAGTGTATAAATCTTCAAAGACGCACCTTAGAGTGTATAAATCTCTAAAGACAGACCTCAGTGTGTTATAAAGCTCTAAAGACACACCTCAAAGTTTTATAAAGCTCTAAAGACACACCTTAGAGTTTTAAAAAGCTCTAAAGACACACCTTAGAGTGTTAAAAAGCTCTAAAAACACACCTCAGAGTGTACAAAGCTCTAAAGACACACCTCAGAGTGTTATGGAGCTCTAAAGACAAACCTCAGAGTGTTATAAAGCTCTAAAGACACACCTTAGAGTGTTATAAAGCTCTAAAAACACACCTCAGAGTGTATAAAGCTCTAAAGACACACCTCAGAGTGTATAAAGCTCTAAAGACACACCTCAGAGTGTACAAAGCTCTAAACACACACCTCAGAGTGGTATAAAGCTCTAAAGACACAGCTCAGAGTGTATAAAGCTCTAAAGACACACCTGAGAGTTTTATAAAGCTCTAAAGACACACCTTAGAGTGTTATAAAGCTCTAAAGACACACCTTAGAGTGTATAAATCTTTAAAGACGCACCTTAGAGTGTATAAAGCTCTAAAGACACACCTCAGAGTGTTATAAAGCTCTAAAGACACTCCTCAGAGTGGTATAAAGCTCTAAAAAACACACCTCAGAGTGTTCTAAAGCTCTAAAGACACACCTCAGAGTGTACAAAGCTCTAAAAACACACCTCAGAGTGTAAAAAGTTCTAAAGACACACCTCAGAGTGGTATAAAGCTCTATAGACACACCTCAGAGTGTATACAGCTCTAAAGACACATCTCAGAGTGTTATAAAGCTCTAAAGACACACCTCAGAGTGTATAAAGCTCTAAAGACGCACCTCAGAGTGTATAAAGCTCTAAAGACACACCTCAGAGCCTTGTACAGCTCTAAAGACACACCTCAAAGTTTTATAAAGCTCTAAAGACACATCTCAGAGTGTATAAAGCTCTAAAGACACACCTGAGAGTTTTATAAAGCTCTAAATACACACCTTAGAGTGTATAAATCTCTAAAGACGCAACTTAGAGTGTATAAAGCTCTAAAGACACACCTCAGAGTGTTAAAAAGCTCTAAAGACACACCTCAGAGTGTTATAAAGCTCTAAAGACACACCTAAGAGTGTTATAGAGCTCTAAAGACACACCTCAGAGTGGTATAAAGCTCTAAAGACACACCTCAGAGTTTTATAAAGCTCTAAAGACACATCTCAGAGTGTATAAAGCTCTAAAGACACACCTGAGAGTTTTATAAAGCTCTAAATACACACCTTAGAGTGTATAAAGCTCTAAAGACACACCTCAGAGTGGTATAAAGCTCTAAAGACACACCTCAGAGTGTACAAAGCTCTAAAGACACACCACAGAGTGTACAAAGCTCTAAAGACACACCTCAGAGTGTACAAAGCTCTTAAGACACACCTCGGAGTGTTATAGAGCTCTAAAGACACACTTCAGAGTGGTATAGATCTCTAAAAAACACACATCAGAGTGTTATAAAGCTCTAAAGACACACCTCAGAGTGTTATAAAGCTCTAAAGACGCACCTCAGAGTGTTATAAAGCTCTAAAGACACACCTCAGAGTGTTATAAAGCTCTAAAGACGCACCTCAGAGTGTTATAAAGCTTTAAAGACACACCTCAGAGTGTTTTAAAGCTCTGGAGACACACCTCAGAGTGTTATAAAGCTCTAAAGACACACCTATGAGTTTTAAAAAGCTCTAAAGACACACCTTAGAGTGTTAAAAAGCTCTAAAGACACACCTCAGAGTGTTTCAAGCTCTAAAGACGCACCTAAGAGTGTATAAAGCTCTAAAGACGCACCTCACAGCTCAGAGTGTTATAAAGCTCTAAAGACACACCTCAGAGTGTATAAAGCTCTAAAGACGCACCTCAGAGTGTATAAAGCTCTAAAGACACACCTCAGAGTGTACAAAGCTCTAAACACACACCTCAGAGTGGTATAAAGCTCTAAAGACACAGCTCAGAGTGTATAAAGCTCTAAAGACACACCTGAGAGTTTTATAAAGCTCTAAAGACACACCTTAGAGTGTTATAAAGCTCTAAAGACACACCTTAGAGTGTATAAATCTTTAAAGACGCACCTTAGAGTGTATAAAGCTCTAAAGACACACCTCAGAGTGTTATAAAGCTCTAGAGACACATCTCAGAGTGGTATAGAGCTCTAAAGACATACCTCAGAGTGGAATAAAGCTCTAAAGACACTCCTCAGAGTGGTATAGAGCTCTAAAGACATACCTCAGAGTGGAATAAAGCTCTAAAGACACTCCTCAGAGTGGTATAAAGCTCTAAAGACACACCTCAGAGTGTACAAAGCTCTAAAAACACACCTCAGAGTGTACAAAGTTCTAAAGACACACCTCAGAGTGGTATAAAGCTCTAAAGACACACCTCAGAGTGGTATAAAGCTCTAAAGACATACCTCAGAGTGTTATAGAGCTCTAAAGACACACCTTAGAGTATTATAAAGCTCTAAAGACACACCTCAGAGTGTATAAAGCTCTAAAGACGCACCTCAGAGTGTATAAAGCTCTAAAGACACACCTCACAGTGTTATAAAGCTCTAAAGACACACCTTAGAGTGTTATAAAGCTCTAAAGACACACCTTAGAGTGTATAAATCTTTAAAGACGCACCTTAGAGTGTATAAATCTCTAAAGACAGACCTCAGTGTGTTATAAAGCTCTAAAGACACACCTCAAAGTTTTATAAAGCTCTAAAGACACACCTTAGAGTTTTAAAAAGCTCTAAAGACACACCTTAGAGTGTTAAAAAGCTCTAAAAACACACCTCAGAGTGTACAAAGCTCTAAAGACACACCTCAGAGTGTTATGGAGCTCTAAAGACAAACCTCAGAGTGTTATAAAGCTCTAAAGACACACCTTAGAGTGTTATAAAGCTCTAAAAACACACCTCAGAGTGTATAAAGCTCTAAAGACACACCTCAGAGTGTACAAAGCTCTAAACACACACCTCAGAGTGGTATAAAGCTCTAAAGACACAGCTCAGAGTGTATAAAGCTCTAAAGACACACCTGAGAGTTTTATAAAGCTCTAAAGACACACCTTAGAGTGTTATAAAGCTCTAAAGACACACCTTAGAGTGTATAAATCTTTAAAGACGCACCTTAGAGTGTATAAATCTTTAAAGACGCACCTTAGAGTGTATAAAGCTCTAAAGACACACCTCAGAGTGTTATAAATCTTTAAAGACGCACCTTAGAGTGTATAAAGCTCTAAAGACACACCTCAGAGTGGTATAAAGCTCTAAAAAACACACCTCAGAGTGTTCTAAAGCTCTAAAGACACACCTCAGAGTGTACAAAGCTCTAAAGACACACCTCAGAGTGTATACAGCTCTAAAGACACACCTCAGAGTGTATAAAGCTCTAAAGACGCACCTCAGAGTGTATAAAGCTCTAAAGACACACCTCAGAGCCTTGTACAGCTCTAAAGACACACCTCAAAGTTTTATAAAGCTCTAAAGACACATCTCAGAGTGTTATAAATCTTTAAAGACGCACCTTAGAGTGTATAAATCTTTAAAGACGCACCTTAGAGTGTATAAATCTCTAAAGACGCAACTTAGAGTGTATAAAGCTCTAAAGACACACCTCAGAGTGTTAAAAAGCTCTAAAGACACACCTCAGAGTGTTATAAAGCTCTAAAGACACACCTCAGAGTGTTATAGAGCTCTAAATACACACCTCAGAGTGGTATAAAGCTCTAATAAACACACCTCAGAGTGTTATAAAGCTCTAAAGACACATCTCAGAGTGTATAAAGCTCTAAAGACGCACCTTAGAGTGTTATAAAGCTCTAAAGACACATCTCAGAGTGGTATAAAGCTCTAAAGACACACCTCAGAGTGTATAAAGCTCTAAAGACTTACCTCAGAGTACATACAGCTCTAAAGACGCACCTCAGAGTGTTAAAAGCTCTAAAGACACATCTCAGAGTGTATAAAGCTCTAAAGACACACCTCAGAGTGGTATAAAGCTCTAAAGACACACCTCAGAGTGTTTCAAGCTCTAAAGACGCACCTAAGAGTGTATAAAGCTCTAAAGACGCACCTCACAGCTCAGAGTGTTATAAAGCTCTAAAGACACACCTCAGAGTTTTAAAAAGCTCTAAAGACACACCTTAGAGTGTTAAAAAGCTCTAAAGACACACCTCAGAGTGTTATAAAGCTCTAAAGACACACCTCAGAGTTTTATAAAGCACTACAGACACACCTCAGAGTGGTATAAAGCTCTAAAGACACACCTCAGAGTTTTATAAAGCTTTAAAGACACACCTTAGAGTATTATAAAGCTCTAAAGACACACCTCAGAGTGTATAAAGCTCTAAAGACACACCTCAGAGTGTACAAAGCTCTAAACACACACCTCAGAGTGGTATAAAGCTCTAAAGACACAGCTCAGAGTGTATAAAGCTCTAAAGACACACCTGAGAGTTTTATAAAGCTCTAAAGACACACCTTAGAGTGTTATAAAGCTCTAAAGACACACCTTAGAGTGTATAAATCTTTAAAGACGCACCTTAGAGTGTATAAAGCTCTAAAGACACACCTCAGAGTGTTATAAAGCTCTAAAGACACTCCTCAGAGTGGTATAAAGCTCTAAAAAACACACCTCAGAGTGTTCTAAAGCTCTAAAGACACACCTCAGAGTGTACAAAGCTCTAAAAACACACCTCAGAGTGTACAAAGTTCTAAAGACACACCTCAGAGTGGTATAAAGCTCTATAGACACACCTCAGAGTGTATACAGCTCTAAAGACACATCTCAGAGTGTTATAAAGCTCTAAAGACACACCTCAGAGTGTATAAAGCTCTAAAGACGCACCTCAGAGTGTATAAAGCTCTAAAGACACACCTCAGAGCCTTGTACAGCTCTAAAGACACACCTCAAAGTTTTATAAAGCTCTAAAGACACATCTCAGAGTGTATAAAGCTCTAAAGACACACCTGAGAGTTTTATAAAGCTCTAAATACACACCTTAGAGTGTATAAATCTCTAAAGACGCAACTTAGAGTGTATAAAGCTCTAAAGACACACCTCAGAGTGTTAAAAAGCTCTAAAGACACACCTCAGAGTGTTATAAAGCTCTAAAGACACACCTCAGAGTGTTATAGAGCTCTAAAGACACACCTCAGAGTGGTATAAAGCTCTAAAGACACACCTCAGAGTTTTATAAAGCTCTAAAGACACATCTCAGAGTGTATAAAGCTCTAAAGACACACCTGAGAGTTTTATAAAGCTCTAAATACACACCTTAGAGTGTATAAAGCTCTAAAGACACACCTCAGAGTGGTATAAAGCTCTAAAGACACACCTCAGAGTGTACAAAGCTCTAAAGACACACCACAGAGTGTACAAAGCTCTAAAGACACACATCAGAGTGTACAAAGCTCTTAAGACACACCTCGGAGTGTTATAGAGCTCTAAAGACACACTTCAGAGTGGTATAGATCTCTAAAAAACACACATCAGAGTGTTATAAAGCTCTAAAGACACACCTCAGAGTGTTATAAAGCTCTAAAGACGCACCTCAGAGTGTTATAAAGCTCTAAAGACACACCTCAGAGTGTTATAAAGCTCTAAAGACGCACCTCAGAGTGTTATAAAGCTTTAAAGACACACCTCAGAGTGTTTTAAAGCTCTGGAGACACACCTCAGAGTGTTATAAAGCTCTAAAGACACACCTATGAGTTTTAAAAAGCTCTAAAGACACACCTTAGAGTGTTAAAAAGCTCTAAAGACACACCTAAGAGTGTATAAAGCTCTAAAGACGCACCTCACAGCTCAGAGTGTTATAAAGCTCTAAAGACACACCTCAGAGTGTATAAAGCTCTAAAGACGCACCTCAGAGTGTATAAAGCTCTAAAGACACACCTCAGAGTGTACAAAGCTCTAAACACACACCTCAGAGTGGTATAAAGCTCTAAAGACACAGCTCAGAGTGTATAAAGCTCTAAAGACACACCTGAGAGTTTTATAAAGCTCTAAAGACACACCTTAGAGTGTTATAAAGCTCTAAAGACACACCTTAGAGTGTATAAATCTTTAAAGACGCACCTTAGAGTGTATAAAGCTCTAAAGACACACCTCAGAGTGTTATAAAGCTCTAGAGACACATCTCAGAGTGGTATAGAGCTCTAAAGACATACCTCAGAGTGGAATAAAGCTCTAAAGACACTCCTCAGAGTGGTATAGAGCTCTAAAGACATACCTCAGAGTGGAATAAAGCTCTAAAGACACTCCTCAGAGTGGTATAAAGCTCTAAAAAACACACCTCAGAGTGTTCTAAAGCTCTAAAGACACACCTCAGAGTGTATAAAGCTCTAAAGACACACCTCAGAGTGTACAAAGCTCTAAAAACACACCTCAGAGTGTACAAAGTTCTAAAGACACACCTCAGAGTGGTATAAAGCTCTAAAGACACACCTCAGAGTGGTATAAAGCTCTAAAGACACACCTCAGAGTGTTATAGAGCTCTAAAGACACACCTTAGAGTATTATAAAGCTCTAAAGACACACCTCAGAGTGTATAAAGCTCTAAAGACGCACCTCAGAGTGTATAAAGCTCTAAAGACACACCTCACAGTGTTATAAAGCTCTAAAGACACACCTTAGAGTGTTATAAAGCTCTAAAGACACACCTTAGAGTGTATAAATCTTTAAAGACGCACCTTAGAGTGTATAAATCTCTAAAGACAGACCTCAGTGTGTTATAAAGCTCTAAAGACACACCTCAAAGTTTTATAAAGCTCTAAAGACACACCTTAGAGTTTTAAAAAGCTCTAAAGACACACCTTAGAGTGTTAAAAAGCTCTAAAAACACACCTCAGAGTGTACAAAGCTCTAAAGACACACCTCAGAGTGTTATGGAGCTCTAAAGACAAACCTCAGAGTGTTATAAAGCTCTAAAGACACACCTTAGAGTGTTATAAAGCTCTAAAAACACACCTCAGAGTGTATAAAGCTCTAAAGACACACCTCAGAGTGTATAAAGCTCTAAAGACACACCTCAGAGTGTACAAAGCTCTAAACACACACCTCAGAGTGGTATAAAGCTCTAAAGACACAGCTCAGAGTGTATAAAGCTCTAAAGACACACCTGAGAGTTTTATAAAGCTCTAAAGACACACCTTAGAGTGTTATAAAGCTCTAAAGACACACCTTAGAGTGTATAAATCTTTAAAGACGCACCTTAGAGTGTATAAATCTTTAAAGACGCACCTTAGAGTGTATAAAGCTCTAAAGACACACCTCAGAGTGTTATAAATCTTTAAAGACGCACCTTAGAGTGTATAAAGCTCTAAAGACACACCTCAGAGTGGTATAAAGCTCTAAAAAACACACCTCAGAGTGTTCTAAAGCTCTAAAGACACACCTCAGAGTGTACAAAGCTCTAAAAACACACCTCAGAGTGTACAAAGTTCTAAAGACACACCTCAGAGTGTATACAGCTCTAAAGACACACCTCAGAGTGTATAAAGCTCTAAAGACGCACCTCAGAGTGTATAAAGCTCTAAAGACACACCTCAGAGCCTTGTACAGCTCTAAAGACACACCTCAAAGTTTTATAAAGCTCTAAAGACACATCTCAGAGTGTTATAAATCTTTAAAGACGCACCTTAGAGTGTATAAATCTTTAAAGACGCACCTTAGAGTGTATAAATCTCTAAAGACGCAACTTAGAGTGTATAAAGCTCTAAAGACACACCTCAGAGTGTTAAAAAGCTCTAAAGACACACCTCAGAGTGTTATAAAGCTCTAAAGACACACCTCAGAGTGTTATAGAGCTCTAAAGACACACCTCAGAGTGGTATAAAGCTCTAATAAACACACCTCAGAGTGTTATAAAGCTCTAAAGACACATCTCAGAGTGTATAAAGCTCTAAAGACGCACCTTAGAGTGTTATAAAGCTCTAAAGACACATCTCAGAGTGGTATAAAGCTCTAAAGACACACCTCAGAGTGTATAAAGCTCTAAAGACTTACCTCAGAGTACATACAGCTCTAAAGACGCACCTCAGAGTGTTAAAAGCTCTAAAGACACATCTCAGAGTGTATAAAGCTCTAAAGACACACCTCAGAGTGGTATAAAGCTCTAAAGACACACCTCAGAGTGTATGAGGCTCTAAAGACACACCTCAGAGTGTTATAGAGCTCTAAAGACACACTTCAGAGTGATATAGAGCTCTAAAAAACACACCTCAGAGTGTTATAAAGCTCTAAAGACACACCTCAGAGTTTTATAAAGCTTTAAGGACACACCTTAGAGTGTTATAAAGCTCTAAAGACACACCTCATAGTGTATAAAGCTCTAAAGACTGACCTCAGAGTGTTATAAAGCTCAAAAGACACATCTCAGAGTGTATAAAGCTCTAAAGACACACCAGAGAGTTTTATAAAGCTCTAAAGACACACCTTAGAGTGTTATAAAGCTCTAAAGACACACCTTAGAGTGTATAAATCTCTAAAGACGCACCTTAGAGTGTATAAAGCTCTAAAGACACACCTCAGAGTGTTATAAAGCTCTAAAGACACACCTCAGAGTTTTATAAAGCTTTAAAGACACACCTTAGAGTGTTATAAAGCTCTAAAGAAACACCTCAGAGTGTATAAAGCTCTAAAGACGTACCTCAGAGTGTATAAAGCTCTAAAGACACATCTCAGAGTGTTATAAAGCTCTAAAAACACACCTCAGAGTTTTATAAAGCTTTAAAGACACACCTTAGAGTGTTATAAAGCTCTAAAGACACACCTCAGAGTGTATAAAGCTCTAAAGACGCACCTCAGAGTGTATAAAGCTCTAAAGACACACCTCACAGTGTTATAAAGCTCTAAAGACACATCTCAGAGTGTATAAAGCTCTAAAGACACACCTCAGAGTGTACAAAGCTCTAAAGACACACCTCAGAGTGTATAAAGCTCTAAAGACGCACCTCAGAGTGTTATAAAGCTCTACAGACACACTTCAGAGTGTTTTAAAGCTCTAAAGACACACCTCAGAGTGTATAAAGCTCTAAAGACTTACCTCAGAGTGCATACAGCTCTAAAGACGCACCTCAGAGTGTTAAAAGCTCTAAAGACATATCTCAGAGTGTATAAAGCTCTAAAGACACACCTCAGAGTGGTATAAAGCTCTAAAGACACACCTCAGAGTGTACAAAGCTCTAAAGACACACCACAGAGTGTACAAAGCTCTAAAGACACACCTCAGAGTGTACAAAGCTCTTAAGACACACCTCGGAGTGTTATAGAGCTCTAAAGACACACTTCAGAGTGGTATAGATCTCTAAAAAACACACATCAGAGTGTTATAAAGCTCTAAAGACACACCTCAGAGTGTTATAAAGCTCTAAAGACGCACCTCAGAGTGTTATAAAGCTCTAAAGACACACCTCAGAGTGTTTTAAAGCTCTGGAGACACACCTCAGAGTGTTATGAAGCTCTAAAGACACACCTATGAGTTTTAAAAAGCTCTAAAGACACACCTTAGAGTGTTAAAAAGCTCTAAAGACACACCTCAGAGTGTTTCAAGCTCTAAAGACGCACCTAAGAGTGTATAAAGCTCTAAAGACGCACCTCACAGCTCAGAGTGTTATAAAGCTCTAAAGACACACCTCAGAGTTTTAAAAAGCTCTAAAGACACACCTTAGAGTGTTAAAAAGCTCTAAAGACACACCTCAGAGTGTTATAAAGCTCTAAAGACACACCTCAGAGTTTTATAAAGCACTACAGACACACCTCAGAGTGGTATAAAGCTCTAAAGACACACCTCAGAGTTTTATAAAGCTTTAAAGACACACCTTAGAGTATTATAAAGCTCTAAAGACACACCTCAGAGTGTATAAAGCTCTAAAGACGCACCTCAGAGTGTATAAAGCTCTAAAGACACACCTCACAGTGTTATAAAGCTCTAAAGACACACCTTAGAGTGTTATAAAGCTCTAAAGACACACCTTAGAGTGTATAAATCTTCAAAGACGCACCTTAGAGTGTATAAATCTCTAAAGACAGACCTCAGTGTGTTATAAAGCTCTAAAGACACACCTCAAAGTTTTATAAAGCTCTAAAGACACACCTTAGAGTTTTAAAAAGCTCTAAAGACACACCTTAGAGTGTTAAAAAGCTCTAAAAACACACCTCAGAGTGTACAAAGCTCTAAAGACACACCTCAGAGTGTTATGGAGCTCTAAAGACAAACCTCAGAGTGTTATAAAGCTCTAAAGACACACCTTAGAGTGTTATAAAGCTCTAAAAACACACCTCAGAGTGTATAAAGCTCTAAAGACACACCTCAGAGTGTATAAAGCTCTAAAGACACACCTCAGAGTGTACAAAGCTCTAAACACACACCTCAGAGTGGTATAAAGCTCTAAAGACACAGCTCAGAGTGTATAAAGCTCTAAAGACACACCTGAGAGTTTTATAAAGCTCTAAAGACACACCTTAGAGTGTTATAAAGCTCTAAAGACACACCTTAGAGTGTATAAATCTTTAAAGACGCACCTTAGAGTGTATAAAGCTCTAAAGACACACCTCAGAGTGTTATAAAGCTCTAAAGACACTCCTCAGAGTGGTATAAAGCTCTAAAAAACACACCTCAGAGTGTTCTAAAGCTCTAAAGACACACCTCAGAGTGTACAAAGCTCTAAAAACACACCTCAGAGTGTACAAAGTTCTAAAGACACACCTCAGAGTGGTATAAAGCTCTATAGACACACCTCAGAGTGTATACAGCTCTAAAGACACATCTCAGAGTGTTATAAAGCTCTATAGACACACCTCAGAGTGTATAAAGCTCTAAAGACGCACCTCAGAGTGTATAAAGCTCTAAAGACACACCTCAGAGCCTTGTACAGCTCTAAAGACACACCTCAAAGTTTTATAAAGCTCTAAAGACACATCTCAGAGTGTATAAAGCTCTAAAGACACACCTGAGAGTTTTATAAAGCTCTAAATACACACCTTAGAGTGTATAAATCTCTAAAGACGCAACTTAGAGTGTATAAAGCTCTAAAGACACACCTCAGAGTGTTAAAAAGCTCTAAAGACACACCTCAGAGTGTTATAAAGCTCTAAAGACACACCTCAGAGTGTTATAGAGCTCTAAAGACACACCTCAGAGTGGTATAAAGCTCTAAAGACACACCTCAGAGTTTTATAAAGCTTTAAGGACACACCTTAGAGTGTTATAAAGCTCTAAAGACGCACCTTAGAGTGTTATAAAGCTCTAAAGACACATCTCAGAGTGTTATAGAGCTCTAAAGACACACCTCAGAGTGGTATAAAGCTCTAAAGACACACCTCAGAGTGTATAAAGCTCTAAAGACTTACCTCAGAGTACATACAGCTCTAAAGACGCACCTCAGAGTGTTAAAAGCTCTAAAGACACATCTCAGAGTGTATAAAGCTCTAAAGACACACCTCAGAGTGGTATAAAGCTCTAAAGACACACCTCAGAGTGTATGAGGCTCTAAAGACACACCTCAGAGTGTTATAAAGCTCTAATGACACATCTCAGAGTGTATAAAGCTCTAAAGACTGACCTCAGAGTGTTTTAAAGCTCTAAATACACAACTCAGTGTGTTATAAAGCTCTAAAGACACATCTCAGAGTGTATAAAGCTCTAAAGACACACCTGAGAGTTTTATAAAGCTCTAAAGACACACCTTAGAGTGTTATAAAGCTCCAAAGACACACCTTAGAGTGTATAAATCTCTAAAGACGCACGTAAGAGTGTATAAAGCTCTAAAGACACACCTCAGAGTGTTATAAAGCTCTAAAGACACATCTCAGAGTGTTATAAAGCTCTAAAGACACACCTCGGAGTGTATAAAGCTCTAAAGACGCACCTCAGAGTGTTATAAAGCTCTAAAGACACACCTCAGAGTGTTATAGAGCTCTAAAGACATACCTCAGAGTGGTATAAAGCTCTAAAGACACACCTCAGAGCGGTATAAAGCTCTAAAAAACACACCTCAGAGTGTTATAAAGCTCTAAAGACACACCTCAGAGTGTATAAAGCTCTAAAGACACACCTCAGAGTGTACAAAGCTCTAAAGACACACCTCAGAGTTTTATAAAGCACTAAAGACACACCTCAGAGTGTTATAAAGCTCTAAAGACACAACTCAGAGTGTATAAAGCTCTAAAGACACACCTGAGAGTTTTATAAAACTCTTAAGACACACCTTAGAGTGTTATAAAGCTCTATAGACACACCTCAGAGTGTATAAAGCTCTAAAGACGCACCTCAGAGTTTATAAAGCTCTAAAGACACACCTCAGAGCCTTGTAAAGCTCTAAAGACACACCTCAAAGTTTTATAAAGCTCTAAAGACACATCTCAGAGTGTATAAAGCTCTAAAGACACACCTCAGAGTGTTACAAAGCTCTAAAGACACACCTCAGAGTGTTATAAAGCTCTAAAGACACACCTCAGAGTGTTATAGAGCTCTAAAGACACACCTCAGAGTGTACAAAGCTCTAAAGACACACCTCAGTGTCAAAAGCTCTAAAGACACACCTCAGAGTGTTATAGAGCTCTAAAGACAAACCTCAGAGTGTATAAAGCTCTAAAGACGCACCTTAGAGTGTTATAAAGCTCTAAAGACACATCTCAGAGTGTATAAAGCTCTAAAGACACACCTCAGAGTGGCATAAAGCTCTAAAGACACACCTCTGAGTGTATAAAGCTCTAAAGACACAGCTCAGAGTTTATAAAGCTCTAAAGACACACCTGAGAGTTTTATAAAGCTCTAAAGACACACCTCACAGTGTTATAAAGCTCTAAAGACAAACCTCAGAGCCTTATACAGCTCTAAAGATACACCTCAGATTGTTATAAAGCTCTAAAGACACACTTCAGAGTGTTATAAAGCTCTAAAGACTTACCTCAGAGTGTTATAAAGCTCTAAAGACACACTTCAGAGTGTTATAAAGCTCTAAAGACACACCTCAGAGTGTACAAAGCTCTAAAGACACACCTCAGAGTGTACAAAGCTCTTAAGACAAACCTCAGAGTGTACAAAGCTCTAAAAACACACCTCAGAGTGTTATAAAGCTCTAAAGACACACCTCAGAGTTTTATAAAGCTTTAAAGACACACCTTAGAGTGTTATAAAGCTCTAAAGACACACCTCATAGTGTATAAAGCTCTAAAGACTGACCTCAGAGTGTTTTAAAGCTCTAAAGACACACTTCAGAGTAGTATAAAGCTCTAAATACAAAACTCAGTGTGTTATAAAGCTCTAACGACACACCTCAGAGTGTATAAAGCTCTAAAGACACACCTCAGAGTGTATAAAGCTCTAAAGACACACCTCAGAGTGTACAAAGCTCTAAACACACACCTCAGAGTGGTATAAAGCTCTAAAGACACAGCTCAGAGTGTATAAAGCTCTAAAGACACACCTGAGAGTTTTATAAAGCTCTAAAGACACACCTTAGAGTGTTATAAAGCTCTAAAGACACACCTTAGAGTGTATAAATCTTTAAAGACGCACCTTAGAGTGTATAAATCTTTAAAGACGCACCTTAGAGTGTATAAAGCTCTAAAGACACACCTCAGAGTGTTATAAATCTTTAAAGACGCACCTTAGAGTGTATAAAGCTCTAAAGACACACCTCAGAGTGGTATAAAGCTCTAAAAAACACACCTCAGAGTGTTCTAAAGCTCTAAAGACACACCTCAGAGTGTACAAAGCTCTAAAAACACACCTCAGAGTGTACAAAGTTCTAAAGACACACCTCAGAGTGTATACAGCTCTAAAGACACACCTCAGAGTGTATAAAGCTCTAAAGACGCACCTCAGAGTGTATAAAGCTCTAAAGACACACCTCAGAGCCTTGTACAGCTCTAAAGACACACCTCAAAGTTTTATAAAGCTCTAAAGACACATCTCAGAGTGTTATAAATCTTTAAAGACGCACCTTAGAGTGTATAAATCTTTAAAGACGCACCTTAGAGTGTATAAATCTCTAAAGACGCAACTTAGAGTGTATAAAGCTCTAAAGACACACCTCAGAGTGTTAAAAAGCTCTAAAGACACACCTCAGAGTGTTATAAAGCTCTAAAGACACACCTCAGAGTGTTATAGAGCTCTAAAGACACACCTCAGAGTGGTATAAAGCTCTAATAAACACACCTCAGAGTGTTATAAAGCTCTAAAGACACATCTCAGAGTGTATAAAGCTCTAAAGACGCACCTTAGAGTGTTATAAAGCTCTAAAGACACATCTCAGAGTGTTATAGAGCTCTAAAGACACACCTCAGAGTGGTATAAAGCTCTAAAGACACACCTCAGAGTGTATAAAGCTCTAAAGACTTACCTCAGAGTACATACAGCTCTAAAGACGCACCTCAGAGTGTTAAAAGCTCTAAAGACACATCTCAGAGTGTATAAAGCTCTAAAGACACACCTCAGAGTGGTATAAAGCTCTAAAGACACACCTCAGAGTGTATGAGGCTCTAAAGACACACCTCAGAGTGTTATAAAGCTCTAAAGACACACCTTAGAGTGTATAAATCTCTAAAGACGCACCTTAGAGTGTATAAAGCTCTAAAGACACACCTCAGAGTGTTATAAAGCTCTAAAGACACACCTCAGAGTTTTATAAAGCTTTAAAGACACACCTTAGAGTGTTATAAAGCTCTAAAGAAACACCTCAGAGTGTATAAAGCTCTAAAGACGTACCTCAGAGTGTATAAAGCTCTAAAGACACATCTCAGAGTGTTATAAAGCTCTAAAAACACACCTCAGAGTTTTATAAAGCTTTAAAGACACACCTTAGAGTGTTATAAAGCTCTAAAGACACACCTCAGAGTGTATAAAGCTCTAAAGACGCACCTCAGAGTGTATAAAGCTCTAAAGACACACCTCACAGTGTTATAAAGCTCTAAAGACACATCTCAGAGTGTATAAAGCTCTAAAGACACACCTCAGAGTGTACAAAGCTCTAAAGACACACCTCAGAGTGTATAAAGCTCTAAAGACGCACCTCAGAGTGTTATAAAGCTCTACAGACACACTTCAGAGTGTTTTAAAGCTCTAAAGACACACCTCAGAGTGTATAAAGCTCTAAAGACTTACCTCAGAGTGCATACAGCTCTAAAGACGCACCTCAGAGTGTTAAAAGCTCTAAAGACATATCTCAGAGTGTATAAAGCTCTAAAGACACACCTCAGAGTGGTATAAAGCTCTAAAGACACACCTCAGAGTGTACAAAGCTCTAAAGACACACCACAGAGTGTACAAAGCTCTAAAGACACACCTCAGAGTGTACAAAGCTCTTAAGACACACCTCGGAGTGTTATAGAGCTCTAAAGACACACTTCAGAGTGGTATAGATCTCTAAAAAACACACATCAGAGTGTTATAAAGCTCTAAAGACACACCTCAGAGTGTTATAAAGCTCTAAAGACGCACCTCAGAGTGTTATAAAGCTCTAAAGACACACCTCAGAGTGTTATAAAGCTCTAAAGACGCACCTCAGAGTGTTATAAAGCTTTAAAGACACACCTCAGAGTGTTTTAAAGCTCTGGAGACACACCTCAGAGTGTTATGAAGCTCTAAAGACACACCTATGAGTTTTAAAAAGCTCTAAAGACACACCTTAGAGTGTTAAAAAGCTCTAAAGACACACCTCAGAGTGTTTCAAGCTCTAAAGACGCACCTAAGAGTGTATAAAGCTCTAAAGACGCACCTCACAGCTCAGAGTGTTATAAAGCTCTAAAGACACACCTCAGAGTTTTAAAAAGCTCTAAAGACACACCTTAGAGTGTTAAAAAGCTCTAAAGACACACCTCAGAGTGTTATAAAGCTCTAAAGACACACCTCAGAGTTTTATAAAGCACTACAGACACACCTCAGAGTGGTATAAAGCTCTAAAGACACACCTCAGAGTTTTATAAAGCTTTAAAGACACACCTTAGAGTATTATAAAGCTCTAAAGACACACCTCAGAGTGTATAAAGCTCTAAAGACGCACCTCAGAGTGTATAAAGCTCTAAAGACACACCTCACAGTGTTATAAAGCTCTAAAGACACACCTTAGAGTGTTATAAAGCTCTAAAGACACACCTTAGAGTGTATAAATCTTTAAAGACGCACCTTAGAGTATATAAATCTCTAAAGACAGACCTCAGTGTGTTATAAAGCTCTAAAGACACACCTCAAAGTTTTATAAAGCTCTAAAGACACACCTTAGAGTTTTAAAAAGCTCTAAAGACACACCTTAGAGTGTTAAAAAGCTCTAAAAACACACCTCAGAGTGTACAAAGCTCTAAAGACACACCTCAGAGTGTTATGGAGCTCTAAAGACAAACCTCAGAGTGTTATAAAGCTCTAAAGACACACCTTAGAGTGTTATAAAGCTCTAAAAACACACCTCAGAGTGTATAAAGCTCTAAAGACACACCTCAGAGTGTATAAAGCTCTAAAGACACACCTCAGAGTGTACAAAGCTCTAAACACACACCTCAGAGTGGTATAAAGCTCTAAAGACACAGCTCAGAGTGTATAAAGCTCTAAAGACACACCTGAGAGTTTTATAAAGCTCTAAAGACACACCTTAGAGTGTTATAAAGCTCTAAAGACACACCTTAGAGTGTATAAATCTTTAAAGACGCACCTTAGAGTGTATAAAGCTCTAAAGACACACCTCAGAGTGTTATAAAGCTCTAAAGACACTCCTCAGAGTGGTATAAAGCTCTAAAAAACACACCTCAGAGTGTTCTAAAGCTCTAAAGACACACCTCAGAGTGTACAAAGCTCTAAAAACACACCTCAGAGTGTACAAAGTTCTAAAGACACACCTCAGAGTGGTATAAAGCTCTATAGACACACCTCAGAGTGTATACAGCTCTAAAGACACATCTCAGAGTGTTATAAAGCTCTAAAGACACACCTCAGAGTGTATAAAGCTCTAAAGACGCACCTCAGAGTGTATAAAGCTCTAAAGACACACCTCAGAGCCTTGTACAGCTCTAAAGACACACCTCAAAGTTTTATAAAGCTCTAAAGACACATCTCAGAGTGTATAAAGCTCTAAAGACACACCTGAGAGTTTTATAAAGCTCTAAATACACACCTTAGAGTGTATAAATCTCTAAAGACGCAACTTAGAGTGTATAAAGCTCTAAAGACACACCTCAGAGTGTTAAAAAGCTCTAAAGACACACCTCAGAGTGTTATAAAGCTCTAAAGACACACCTCAGAGTGTTATAGAGCTCTAAAGACACACCTCAGAGTGGTATAAAGCTCTAAAGACACACCTCAGAGTTTTATAAAGCTTTAAGGACACACCTTAGAGTGTTATAAAGCTCTAAAGACGCACCTTAGAGTGTTATAAAGCTCTAAAGACACATCTCAGAGTGTTATAGAGCTCTAAAGACACACCTCAGAGTGGTATAAAGCTCTAAAGACACACCTCAGAGTGTATAAAGCTCTAAAGACTTACCTCAGAGTACATACAGCTCTAAAGACGCACCTCAGAGTGTTAAAAGCTCTAAAGACACATCTCAGAGTGTATAAAGCTCTAAAGACACACCTCAGAGTGGTATAAAGCTCTAAAGACACACCTCAGAGTGTATGAGGCTCTAAAGACACACCTCAGAGTGTTATAAAGCTCTAATGACACATCTCAGAGTGTATAAAGCTCTAAAGACTGACCTCAGAGTGTTTTAAAGCTCTAAATACACAACTCAGTGTGTTATAAAGCTCTAAAGACACATCTCAGAGTGTATAAAGCTATAAAGACACACCTGAGAGTTTTATAAAGCTCTAAAGACACACCTTAGAGTGTTATAAAGCTCCAAAGACACACCTTAGAGTGTATAAATCTCTAAAGACGCACGTAAGAGTGTATAAAGCTCTAAAGACACACCTCAGAGTGTTATAAAGCTCTAAAGACACATCTCAGAGTGTTATAAAGCTCTAAAGACACACCTCGGAGTGTTATAGAGCTCTAAAGACATACCTCAGAGTGGTATAAAGCTCTAAAGACACACCTCAGAGCGGTATAAAGCTCTAAAAAACACACCTCAGAGTGTTATAAAGCTCTAAAGACACACCTCAGAGTGTATAAAGCTCTAAAGACACACCTCAGAGTGTACAAAGCTCTAAAGACACACCTCAGAGTTTTATAAAGCACTAAAGACACACCTGAGAGTTTTATAAAACTCTAAAGACACACCTTAGAGTGTTATAAAGCTCTAAAGACACAACTCAGAGTGTATAAAGCTCTAAAGACACACCTGAGAGTTTTATAAAACTCTAAAGACACACCTTAGAGTGTTATAAAGCTCTAAAGACACACCTTAGAGTGTATAAATCTCTAAAGACGCACCTTAGAGTGTAAAAAGCTCTAAAGACACACCTCAGAGTGTTATAAAGCTCTATAGACACACCTCAGAGTGTATAAAGCTCTAAAGACGCACCTCAGAGTTTATAAAGCTCTAAAGACACACCTCAGAGCCTTGTAAAGCTCTAAAGACACACCTCAAAGTTTTATAAAGCTCTAAAGACACATATCAGAGTGTATAAAGCTCTAAAGACACACCTCAGAGTGTTACAAAGCTCTAAAGACACACCTCAGAGTGTTATAAAGCTCTAAAGACACACCTCAGAGTGTTATAGAGCTCTAAAGACACACCTCAGAGTGTACAAAGCTCTAAAGACACACCTCAGTGTCCAAAGCTCTAAAGACACACCTCAGAGTGTTATAGAGCTCTAAAGACAAACCTCAGAGTGTATAAAGCTCTAAAGACGCACCTTAGAGTGTTATAAAGCTCTAAAGACACATCTCAGAGTGTATAAAGCTCTAAAGACACACCTCAGAGTGGCATAAAGCTCTAAAGACACACCTCTGAGTGTATAAAGCTCTAAAGACACAGCTCAGAGTTTATAAAGCTCTAAAGACACACCTGAGAGTTTTATAAAGCTCTAAAGACACACCTCACAGTGTTATAAAGCTCTAAAAACAAACCTCAGAGCCTTATACAGCTCTAAAGACACACCTCAGATTGTTATAAAGCTCTAAAGACACACTTCAGAGTGTTATAAAGCTCTAAAGACTTACCTCAGAGTGTTATAAAGCTCTAAAGACACACTTCAGAGTGTTATAAAGCTCTAAAGACACACCTCAGAGTGTACAAAGCTCTAAAGACACACCTCAGAGTGTACAAAGCTCTTAAGACAAACCTCAGAGTGTACAAAGCTCTAAAAACACACCTCAGAGTGTTATAAAGCTCTAAAGACACACCTCAGAGTTTTATAAAGCTTTAAAGACACACCTTAGAGTGTTATAAAGCTCTAAAGACACACCTCATAGTGTATAAAGCTCTAAAGACTGACCTCAGAGTGTTTTAAAGCTCTAAAGACACACTTCAGAGTAGTATAAAGCTCTAAATACAAAACTCAGTGTGTTATAAAGCTCTAACGACACATCTCAGAGTGTATAAAGCTCTAAAGACACACCTGAGAGTTTTATAAAGCTCTAAAGAAACACCTCAGAGTGTACAAAGCTCTAAAGACACACCTTAGAGTGTATAAATCTCTAAAGACGCACCTTAGAGTGTACAAAGCTCTAAAGACACACCTCAGAGTGTTATAAAGCTCTAAAGACACTCCTCAGAGTGGTATAAAGCTCTAAAAAACACACCTCAGAGTGTTCTAAAGCTCTAAAGACACACCTCAGAGTGTACAAAGCTCTAAAAACACACCTCAGAGTGTACAAAGTTCTAAAGACACACCTCAGAGTGGTATAAAGCTCTATAGACACACCTCAGAGTGTATACAGCTCTAAAGACACATCTCAGAGTGTATAAAGCTCTAAAGACGCACCTCAGAGTGTATAAAGCTCTAAAGACACACCTCAGAGCCTTGTACAGCTCTAAAGACACACCTCAAAGTTTTATAAAGCTCTAAAGACACATCTCAGAGTGTATAAAGCTCTAAAGACACACCTGAGAGTTTTATAAAGCTCTAAATACACACCTTAGAGTGTATAAATCTCTAAAGACGCAACTTAGAGTGTATAAAGCTCTAAAGACACACCTCAGAGTGTTAAAAAGCTCTAAAGACACACCTCAGAGTGTTATAAAGCTCTAAAGACACACCTCAGAGTGTTATAGAGCTCTAAAGACACACCTCAGAGTGGTATAAAGCTCTAAAAAACACACCTCAGAGTGTTATAAAGCTCTAAAGACACATCTCAGAGTGTATAAAGCTCTAAAGACGCACCTTAGAGTGTTATAAAGCTCTAAAGACACATCTCAGAGTGTTATAGAGCTCTAAAGACACACCTCAGAGTGGTATAAAGCTCTAAAGACACACCTCAGAGTGTATAAAGCTCTAAAGACTTACCTCAGAGTACATACAGCTCTAAAGACGCACCTCAGAGTGTTAAAAGCTCTAAAGACACATCTCAGAGTGTATAAAGCTCTAAAGACACACCTCAGAGTGGTATAAAGCTCTAAAGACACACCTCAGAGTGTTATAAAGCTCTAATGACACATCTCAGAGTGTATAAAGCTCTAAAGACTGACCTCAGAGTGTTTTAAAGCTCTAAATACACAACTCAGTGTGTTATAAAGCTCTAAAGACACATCTCAGAGTGTATAAAGCTCTAAAGACACACCTGAGAGTTTTATAAAGCTCTAAAGACACACCTTAGAGTGTTATAAAGCTCCAAAGACACACCTTAGAGTGTATAAATCTCTAAAGACGCACGTAAGAGTGTATAAAGCTCTAAAGACACACCTCAGAGTGTTATAAAGCTCTAAAGACACATCTCAGAGTGTTATAAAGCTCTAAAGACACACCTCGGAGTGTATAAAGCTCTAAAGACGCACCTCAGAGTGTTATAAAGCTCTAAAGACACACCTCAGAGTGTTATAGAGCTCTAAAGACATACCTCAGAGTGGTATAAAGCTCTAAAGACACACCTCAGAGCGGTATAAAGCTCTAAAAAACACACCTCAGAGTGTTATAAAGCTCTAAAGACACACCTCAGAGTGTATAAAGCTCTAAAGACACACCTCAGAGTGTACAAAGCTCTAAAGACACACCTCAGAGTTTTATAAAGCACTAAAGACACACCTCAGAGTGTTATAAAGCTCTAAAGACACAACTCAGAGTGTATAAAGCTCTAAAGACGCACCTAAGAGTGTATAAAGCTCTAAAGACGCACCTCACAGCTCAGAGTGTTATAAAGCTCTAAAGACACACCTCAGAGTTTTAAAAAGCTCTAAAGACACACCTTAGAGTGTTAAAAAGCTCTAAAGACACACCTCAGAGTGTTATAAAGCTCTAAAGACACACCTCAGAGTTTTATAAAGCACTACAGACACACCTCAGAGTGGTATAAAGCTCTAAAGACACACCTCAGAGTTTTATAAAGCTTTAAAGACACACCTTAGAGTATTATAAAGCTCTAAAGACACACCTCAGAGTGTATAAAGCTCTAAAGACGCACCTCAGAGTGTATAAAGCTCTAAAGACACACCTCACAGTGTTATAAAGCTCTAAAGACACACCTTAGAGTGTTATAAAGCTCTAAAGACACACCTCAGAGTGTATAAATCTTTAAAGACGCACCTTAGAGTATATAAATCTCTAAAGACAGACCTCAGTGTGTTATAAAGCTCTAAAGACACACCTCAAAGTTTTATAAAGCTCTAAAGACACACCTTAGAGTTTTAAAAAGCTCTAAAGACACACCTTAGAGTGTTAAAAAGCTCTAAAAACACACCTCAGAGTGTACAAAGCTCTAAAGACACACCTCAGAGTGTTATGGAGCTCTAAAGACAAACCTCAGAGTGTTATAAAGCTCTAAAGACACACCTTAGAGTGTTATAAAGCTCTAAAAACACACCTCAGAGTGTATAAAGCTCTAAAGACACACCTCAGAGTGTATAAAGCTCTAAAGACACACCTCAGAGTGTACAAAGCTCTAAACACACACCTCAGAGTGGTATAAAGCTCTAAAGACACAGCTCAGAGTGTATAAAGCTCTAAAGACACACCTGAGAGTTTTATAAAGCTCTAAAGACACACCTTAGAGTGTTATAAAGCTCTAAAGACACACCTTAGAGTGTATAAATCTTTAAAGACGCACCTTAGAGTGTATAAAGCTCTAAAGACACACCTCAGAGTGTTATAAAGCTCTAAAGACACTCCTCAGAGTGGTATAAAGCTCTAAAAAACACACCTCAGAGTGTTCTAAAGCTCTAAAGACACACCTCAGAGTGTACAAAGCTCTAAAAACACACCTCAGAGTGTACAAAGTTCTAAAGACACACCTCAGAGTGTATACAGCTCTAAAGACACATCTCAGAGTGTTATAAAGCTCTAAAGACACACCTCAGAGTGTATAAAGCTCTAAAGACGCACCTCAGAGTGTATAAAGCTCTAAAGACACACCTCAGAGCCTTGTACAGCTCTAAAGACACACCTCAAAGTTTTATAAAGCTCTAAAGACACATCTCAGAGTGTATAAAGCTCTAAAGACACACCTGAGAGTTTTATAAAGCTCTAAATACACACCTTAGAGTGTATAAATCTCTAAAGACGCAACTTAGAGTGTATACAGCTCTAAAGACACACCTCAGAGTGTTAAAAAGCTCTAAAGACACACCTCAGAGTGTTATAAAGCTCTAAAGACACACCTCAGAGTGTTATAGAGCTCTAAAGACACACCTCAGAGTGGTATAAAGCTCTAAAGACACACCTCAGAGTTTTATAAAGCTTTAAGGACACACCTTAGAGTGTTATAAAGCTCTAAAGACGCACCTTAGAGTGTTATAAAGCTCTAAAGACACATCTCAGAGTGTTATAGAGCTCTAAAGACACACCTCAGAGTGGTATAAAGCTCTAAAGACACACCTCAGAGTGTATAAAGCTCTAAAGACTTACCTCAGAGTACATACAGCTCTAAAGACGCACCTCAGAGTGTTAAAAGCTCTAAAGACACATCTCAGAGTGTATAAAGCTCTAAAGACACACCTCAGAGTGGTATAAAGCTCTAAAGACACACCTCAGAGTGTATGAGGCTCTAAAGACACACCTCAGAGTGTTATAAAGCTCTAATGACACATCTCAGAGTGTATAAAGCTCTAAAGACTGACCTCAGAGTGTTTTAAAGCTCTAAATACACAACTCAGTGTGTTATAAAGCTCTAAAGACACATCTCAGAGTGTATAAAGCTCTAAAGACACACCTGAGAGTTTTATAAAGCTCTAAAGACACACCTTAGAGTGTTATAAAGCTCCAAAGACACACCTTAGAGTGTATAAATCTCTAAAGACGCACGTAAGAGTGTATAAAGCTCTAAAGACACACCTCAGAGTGTTATAAAGCTCTAAAGACACATCTCAGAGTGTTATAAAGCTCTAAAGACACACCTCGGAGTGTATAAAGCTCTAAAGACGCACCTCAGAGTGTTATAAAGCTCTAAAGACACACCTCAGAGTGTTATAGAGCTCTAAAGACATACCTCAGAGTGGTATAAAGCTCTAAAGACACACCTCAGAGCGGTATAAAGCTCTAAAAAACACACCTCAGAGTGTTATAAAGCTCTAAAGACACACCTCAGAGTGTATAAAGCTCTAAAGACACACCTCAGAGTGTATAAAGCTCTAAAGACACACCTCAGAGTGTATAAAGCTCTAAAGACACACCTCAGAGTGTACAAAGCTCTAAAGACACACCTCAGAGTTTTATAAAGCACTAAAGACACACCTCAGAGTGTTATAAAGCTCTAAAGACACAACTCAGAGTGTATAAAGCTCTAAAGACACACCTGAGAGTTTTATAAAACTCTAAAGACACACCTTAGAGTGTTATAAAGCTCTAAAGACACACCTTAGAGTGTATAAATCTCTAAAGACGCACCTTAGAGTGTAAAAAGCTCTAAAGACACACCTCAGAGTGTTATAAAGCTCTATAGACACACCTCAGAGTGTATAAAGCTCTAAAGACGCACCTCAGAGTTTATAAAGCTCTAAAGACACACCTCAGAGCCTTGTAAAGCTCTAAAGACACACCTCAAAGTTTTATAAAGCTCTAAAGACACATCTCAGAGTGTATAAAGCTCCAAAGACACACCTCAGAGTGTTACAAAGCTCTAAAGACACACCTCAGAGTGTTATAAAGCTCTAAAGACACACCTCAGAGTGTTATAGAGCTCTAAAGACACACCTCAGAGTGTTATAAAGCTCTAAAGACACACCTCGGAGTGTATAAAGCTCTAAAGACGCACCTCAGAGTGTTATAAAGCTCTAAAGACACACCTCAGAGTGTTATAGAGCTCTAAAGACATACCTCAGAGTGGTATAAAGCTCTAAAGACACACCTCAGAGCGGTATAAAGCTCTAAAAAACACACCTCAGAGTGTTATAAAGCTCTAAAGACACACCTCAGAGTGTATAAAGCTCTAAAGACACACCTCAGAGTGTACAAAGCTCTAAAGACACACCTCAGAGTTTTATAAAGCACTAAAGACACACCTCAGAGTGTTATAAAGCTCTAAAGACACAACTCAGAGTGTATAAAGCTCTAAAGACACACCTGAGAGTTTTATAAAACTCTAAAGACACACCTTAGAGTGTTATAAAGCTCTAAAGACACACCTTAGAGTGTATAAATCTCTAAAGACGCACCTTAGAGTGTAAAAAGCTCTAAAGACACACCTCAGAGTGTTATAAAGCTCTATAGACACACCTCAGAGTGTATAAAGCTCTAAAGACGCACCTCAGAGTTTATAAAGCTCTAAAGACACACCTCAGAGCCTTGTAAAGCTCTAAAGACACACCTCAAAGTTTTATAAAGCTCTAAAGACACATCTCAGAGTGTATAAAGCTCTAAAGACACACCTCAGAGTGTTACAAAGCTCTAAAGACACACCTCAGAGTGTTATAAAGCTCTAAAGACACACCTCAGAGTGTTATAGAGCTCTAAAGACACACCTCAAAGTGTACAAAGCTCTAAAGACACACCTCAGTGTCCAAAGCTCTAAAGACACACCTCAGAGTGTTATAGAGCTCTAAAGACAAACCTCAGAGTGTATAAAGCTCTAAAGACGCACCTTAGAGTGTTATAAAGCTCTAAAGACACATCTCAGAGTGTATAAAGCTCTAAAGACACACCTCAGAGTGGCATAAAGCTCTAAAGACACACCTCTGAGTGTATAAAGCTCTAAAGACACAGCTCAGAGTTTATAAAGCTCTAAAGACACACCTGAGAGTTTTATAAAGCTCTAAAGACACACCTCACAGTGTTATAAAGCTCTAAAGACAAACCTCAGAGCCTTATACAGCTCTAAAGATACACCTCAGATTGTTATAAAGCTCTAAAGACACACTTCAGAGTGTTATAAAGCTCTAAAGACTTACCTCAGAGTGTTATAAAGCTCTAAAGACACACTTCAGAGTGTTATAAAGCTCTAAAGACACACCTCAGAGTGTACAAAGCTCTAAAGACACACCTCAGAGTGTACAAAGCTCTTAAGACAAACCTCAGAGTGTACAAAGCTCTAAAAACACACCTCAGAGTGTTATAAAGCTCTAAAGACACACCTCAGAGTTTTATAAAGCTTTAAAGACACACCTTAGAGTGTTATAAAGCTCTAAAGACACACCTCATAGTGTATAAAGCTCTAAAGACTGACCTCAGAGTGTTTTAAAGCTCTAAAGACACACTTCAGAGTAGTATAAAGCTCTAAATACAAAACTCAGTGTGTTATAAAGCTCTAACGACACATCTCAGAGTGTATAAAGCTCTAAAGACACACCTGAGAGTTTTATAAAGCTCTAAAGAAACACCTCAGAGTGTACAAAGCTCTAAAGACACACCTTAGAGTGTATAAATCTCTAAAGACGCACCTTAGAGTGTACAAAGCTCTAAAGACACACCTCAGAGTGTTATAAAGCTCTAAAGACACTCCTCAGAGTGTATAAAGCTCTAAAAAACACACCTCAGAGTGTTCTAAAGCTCTAAAGACACACCTCAGAGTGTACAAAGCTCTAAAAACACACCTCAGAGTGTACAAAGTTCTAAAGACACACCTCAGAGTGGTATAAAGCTCTATAGACACACCTCAGAGTGTATACAGCTCTAAAGACACATCTCAGAGTGTATAAAGCTCTAAAGACGCACCTCAGAGTGTATAAAGCTCTAAAGACACACCTCAGAGCCTTGTACAGCTCTAAAGACACACCTCAAAGTTTTATAAAGCTCTAAAGACACATCTCAGAGTGTATAAAGCTCTAAAGACACACCTGAGAGTTTTATAAAGCTCTAAATACACACCTTAGAGTGTATAAATCTCTAAAGACGCAACTTAGAGTGTATAAAGCTCTAAAGACACACCTCAGAGTGTTAAAAAGCTCTAAAGACACACCTCAGAGTGTTATAAAGCTCTAAAGACACACCTCAGAGTGTTATAGAGCTCTAAAGACACACCTCAGAGTGGTATAAAGCTCTAAAAAACACACCTCAGAGTGTTATAAAGCTCTAAAGACACATCTCAGAGTGTATAAAGCTCTAAAGACGCACCTTAGAGTGTTATAAAGCTCTAAAGACACATCTCAGAGTGTTATAGAGCTCTAAAGACACACCTCAGAGTGGTATAAAGCTCTAAAGACACACCTCAGAGTGTATAAAGCTCTAAAGACTTACCTCAGAGTACATACAGCTCTAAAGACGCACCTCAGAGTGTTAAAAGCTCTAAAGACACATCTCAGAGTGTATAAAGCTCTAAAGACACACCTCAGAGTGGTATAAAGCTCTAAAGACACACCTCAGAGTGTTATAAAGCTCTAATGACACATCTCAGAGTGTATAAAGCTCTAAAGACTGACCTCAGAGTGTTTTAAAGCTCTAAATACACAACTCAGTGTGTTATAAAGCTCTAAAGACACATCTCAGAGTGTATAAAGCTCTAAAGACACACCTGAGAGTTTTATAAAGCTCTAAAGACACACCTTAGAGTGTTATAAAGCTCCAAAGACACACCTTAGAGTGTATAAATCTCTAAAGACGCACGTAAGAGTGTATAAAGCTCTAAAGACACACCTCAGAGTGTTATAAAGCTCTAAAGACACATCTCAGAGTGTTATAAAGCTCTAAAGACACACCTCGGAGTGTATAAAGCTCTAAAGACGCACCTCAGAGTGTTATAAAGCTCTAAAGACACACCTCAGAGTGTTATAGAGCTCTAAAGACATACCTCAGAGTGGTATAAAGCTCTAAAGACACACCTCAGAGCGGTATAAAGCTCTAAAAAACACACCTCAGAGTGTTATAAAGCTCTAAAGACACACCTCAGAGTGTATAAAGCTCTAAAGACACACCTCAGAGTGTACAAAGCTCTAAAGACACACCTCAGAGTTTTATAAAGCACTAAAGACACACCTCAGAGTGTTATAAAGCTCTAAAGACACAACTCAGAGTGTATAAAGCTCTAAAGACACACCTGAGAGTTTTATAAAACTCTAAAGACACACCTTAGAGTGTTATAAAGCTCTAAAGACACACCTTAGAGTGTATAAATCTCTAAAGACGCACCTTAGAGTGTAAAAAGCTCTAAAGACACACCTCAGAGTGTTATAAAGCTCTATAGACACACCTCAGAGTGTATAAAGCTCTAAAGACGCACCTCAGAGTTTATAAAGCTCTAAAGACACACCTCAGAGCCTTGTAAAGCTCTAAAGACACACCTCAAAGTTTTATAAAGCTCTAAAGACACATCTCAGAGTGTATAAAGCTCTAAAGACACACCTCAGAGTGTTACAAAGCTCTAAAGACACACCTCAGAGTGTTATAAAGCTCTAAAGACACACCTCAGAGTGTTATAGAGCTCTAAAGACACACCTCAGAGTGTACAAAGCTCTAAAGACACACCTCAGTGTCCAAAGCTCTAAAGACACACCTCAGAGTTTTATAGAGCTCTAAAGACAAACCTCAGAGTGTATAAAGCTCTAAAGACGCACCTTAGAGTGTTATAAAGCTCTAAAGACACATCTCAGAGTGTATAAAGCTCTAAAGACACACCTCAGAGTGGCATAAAGCTCTAAAGACACACCTCTGAGTGTATAAAGCTCTAAAGACACAGCTCAGAGTTTATAAAGCTCTAAAGACACACCTGAGAGTTTTATAAAGCTCTAAAGACACACCTCACAGTGTTATAAAGCTCTAAAGACAAACCTCAGAGCCTTATACAGCTCTAAAGATACACCTCAGATTGTTATAAAGCTCTAAAGACACACTTCAGAGTGTTATAAAGCTCTAAAGACTTACCTCAGAGTGTTATAAAGCTCTAAAGACACACTTCAGAGTGTTATAAAGCTCTAAAGACACACCTCAGAGTGTACAAAGCTCTAAAGACACACCTCAGAGTGTACAAAGCTCTTAAGACAAACCTCAGAGTGTACAAAGCTCTAAAAACACACCTCAGAGTGTTATAAAGCTCTAAAGACACACCTCAGAGTTTTATAAAGCTTTAAAGACACACCTTAGAGTGTTATAAAGCTCTAAAGACACACCTCATAGTGTATAAAGCTCTAAAGACTGACCTCAGAGTGTTTTAAAGCTCTAAAGACACACTTCAGAGTAGTATAAAGCTCTAAATACAAAACTCAGTGTGTTATAAAGCTCTAACGACACATCTCAGAGTGTATAAAGCTCTAAAGACACACCTGAGAGTTTTATAAAGCTCTAAAGACACACCTCAGAGTGTACAAAGCTCTAAAGACACACCTTAGAGTGTATAAATCTCTAAAGACGCACCTTAGAGTGTACAAAGCTCTAAAGACACACCTCAGAGTGTTATAAAGCTCTAAAGACACAGCTCAGAGTGTATAAAGCTCTAAAGACACACCTGAGAGTTTTATAAAGCTCTAAAGACACACCTCAGAGTGTTATAAAGCTCTAAAGACGCACCTCAGAGTGTATAAAGCTCTAAAGACACATCTCAGAGTGTTATAAAGCTCTAAAAACACACCTCAGAGTGTTATAAAGCTCTAAAGACACACCTCAGAGTGTATAAAGCTCTAAAGACGCACCTCAGAGTCTATAAAGCTCTAAAGACACACCTCAGAGTGTATAAAGCTCTAAAGACGCACCTCAGAGTGTATAAAGCTCTAAAGACACACCTCACAGTGTATAAAGCTCTATAGATACACCTCAGAGTGGTATAAAGCTCTAAAGACACACCTTAGAGTGTATAAATCTCTAAAGACGCACCTTAGAGTGTAAAAAGCTCTAAAGACACACCTCAGAGTGTTATAATGCTCTATAGATACACCTCAGAGTGTATAAAGCTCTAAAGACGCACCTCAGAGTTTATAAAGCTCTAAAGACACACCTCAGAGCCTTGTAAAGCTCTAAAGACACACCTCAAAGTTTTATAAAGCTCTAAAGACACATCTCAGAGTGTATAAAGCTCTAAAGACACACCTCAGAGTGTTACAAAGCTCTAAAGACACACCTCAGAGTGTTATAAAGCTCTAAAGACACACCTCAGAGTGTACAAAGCTCTAAAGACACACCTCAGAGTGTCCAAAGCTCTAAAGACAAACCTCAGAGTGTTATAGAGCTCTAAAGACAAACCTCAGAGTGTATAAAGCTCTAAAGACGCACCTCAGATTGTTATAAAGCTCTAAAGACTTACCTCAGAGTGTACAAAGCTCTAAAGACACACCTCAGAGTGTACAAAGCTCTAAAGACATACCTCAGAGTGTTATAAAGCTCTAAAGACACACCTCAGAGTTTTATAAAGCTTTAAAGACACACCTTAGAGTGTTATAAAGCTCTAAAGACACACCTCATAGTGTATAAAGCTCTAAAGACTGACCTCAGAGTGTTTTAAAGCTCTAAAGACACACTTCAGAGTAGTATAAAGCTCTAAATACAAAACTCAGTGTGTTATAAAGCTCTAACGACACATCTCAGAGTATATAAAGCTCTAAAGACACACCTGAGAGTTTTATAAAGCTCTAAAGACACACCTCAGAGTGTACAAAGCTCTAAAGACACACCTTAGAGTGTATAAATCTCTAAAGACGCACCTTAGAGTGTACAAAGCTCTAAAGACACACCTCAGAGTGTTTTAAAGCTCTAAAGACACAGCTCAGAGTGTATAAAGCTCTAAAGACACACCTGAGAGTTTTATAAAGCTCTAAAGACACACCTTAGAGTGTTATAAAGCTCTAAAGACGCACCTCACAGTGTACAAAGCTCTAAAGACACACCTCAGAGTGTATAAAGCTCTAAAGACGCACCTCAGATTGTTATAAAGCTCTACAGAAACACTTCAGAGTGTTTTAAAGCTCTAAAGACACACCTCAGAGTGTATAAAGCTCTAAAGGCTTACCTCAGAGTCTACAAAGCTCTAAAGACACACCTCAGAGTGATATAAAGCTCTAAAGACACACCTCAGAGTGTTAAAAGCTCTAAAGACACATCTCAGAGTGTATAAAGCTCTAAAGACACACCTCAGAGTGGTATAAAGCTCTACAGACACACCTCAGAGTGGTATAGAGCTCTAAAAAACACACCTCAGAGTGTTATAAAGCTCTAAAGACACATCCCAGAGTGTATAAAGCTCTAAAGACACACCTTAGAGTGTTATAAAGCTCTAAAGACACACCTCAGAGTGTATAAAGCTCTAAAGACGCACCTAAGATTGTTATAAAGCTCTACAGAAACACTTCAGAGTGTTTTAAAGCTCTAAAGACACACCTCAGAGTGTATAAAGCTCTAAAGACTTACCTCAGAGTCTACAAAGCTCTAAAGACACACCTCAGAGTGGTATAAAGCTCTAAAGACACACCTCAGAGTGTTAAAAGCTCTAAAGACACATCTCAGAGTGTATAAAGCTCTAAAGACACACCTCAGAGTGGTATAAAGCTCTACAGACACACCTCAGAGTGTACAAAGCTCTAAAGACACACCTCAGAGTGTACAAAGCTCTTAAGACACACCTCGGGGTGTTATACAGCTCTAAAGACGCACCTCAGAGTGTTAAAAGCTCTAAAGACACACCTCAGAGTGTACAAAGCTCTTAAGACACACCTCAGAGTGTTATAGAGCTCTAAAGACACACTTCAGAGTGGTATAAAGCTCTAAAGACAAACCTCAGAGTGTTATAGAGCTCTAAAAACACACTTCAGAGTGGTATAGAGCTCTAAAAACACACCTCAGAGTGTTATAAAGCTCTAAAGACACATCCCAGAGTGTATAAAGCTCTAAAGACACACCTTAGAGTGTTATAAAGCTCTAAAGACACACCTCAGAGCCTTATACAGCTCTAAAGACACACCTCAAAGTTTTATAAAGCTCTAAAGACACACCTCAGAGTGTATAAAGCTCTAAAGACACACCTCAGAGCCTTATACAGCTCTAAAGATACACCTCAGATTGTTATAAAGCTCTAAAGACACACTTCAGAGTGTTTTAAAGCTCTAAAGACACACCTCAGAGTGTATAAAGCTCTAAAGACTTACCTCAGAGTGTACAAAGCTCTAAAGACACACCTCAGAGTGTACAAAGCTCTAAAGACACACCTCAGAGTGTACAAAGCTCTTAAGACAAACCTCAGAGTGTACAAAGCTCTAAAAACACACCTCAGAGTGTTATAAAGCTCTAAAGACACACATCAGAGTGTTATAGAGCTCTAAAGACACACTTCAGAGTGATATAGAGCTCTAAAAAACACACCTCAGAGTGTTATAAAGCTCTAAAGAAACACCTCAGAGTTTTATAAAGCTTTAAAGACACACCTTAGAGTGTTATAAAGCTCTAAAGACACACCTCATAGTGTATAAAGCTCTAAAGACTGACCTCAGAGTGTTTTAAAGCTCTAAAGACACACTTCAGAGTAGTATAAAGCTCTAAATACAAAACTCAGTGTGTTATAAAGCTCTAAAGACACATCTCAGAGTGTATAAAGCTCTAAAGACACACCTGAGAGTTTTATAAAGCTCTAAAGACACACCTCAGAGTGTATAAAGCTCTAAAGACACACCTCAGAGTGTTATAAAGCTCTAAAGACACACCTCAGAGTTTTATAAAGCTTTAAAGACACACCTTAGAGTGTTATAAAGCTCTAAAGACACACCTCAGAGTGTATAAAGCTCTAAAGACGTACCTCAGAGTGTATAAAGCTCTAAAGACACATCTCAGAGTGTTATAAAGCTCTAAAAACACACCTCAGAGTTTTATAAAGCTTTAAAGACACACCTTAGACTGTTATAAAGCTCTAAAGACACACCTCAGAGTGTATAAAGCTCTAAAGACGCACCTCAGAGTGTTATAAAGCTCTAAAGACACACCTCAGAGTGTTATAAAGCTCTAAAGACACATCTCAGAGTGTATAAAGCTCTAAAGACACACCTCACAGTGTTATAAAGCTCTAAAGACACATCTCAGAGTGTATAAAGCTCTAAAGACACACCTCAGAGTGTACAAAGCTCTAAAGACACACCTCAGAGTGTATAAAGCTCTAAAGACGCACCTCAGATTGTTATAAAGCTCTACAGACACACTTCAGAGTATTTTAAAGCTCTAAAGACACACCTCAGAGTGTATAAAGCTCTAAAGACTTACCTCAGAGTGCATACAGCTCTAAAGACGCACCTCAGAGTGTTAAAAGCTCTAAAGACATATCTCAGAGTGTATAAAGCTCTAAAGACACACCTCAGAGTGGTATAAAGCTCTAAAGACACACCTCAGAGTGTACAAAGCTCTAAAGACACACCTCAGAGTGTACAAAGCTCTTAAGACACACCTCGGAGTGTTATAAAGCTCTAAAGACACACTTCAGAGTGGTATAGAGCTCTAAAAAAACACACCTCAGAGTGTTATAAAGCTCTAAAGACACACCTCAGACTGTTATAAAGCTCTAAAGACGCACCTCAGAGTGTTATAAAGCTCTAAAGACACACCTCAGAGTGTTTTAAAGCTCTGGAGACACACCTCAGAGTGTTATAAAGCTCTAAAGACACACCTCAGAGTTTTAAAAAGCTCTAAAGACACACCTTAGAGTGTTAAAAAGCTCTAAAGACACACCTCAGAGTGTTTCAAGCTCTAAAGACGCACCTAAGAGTGTATAAAGCTCTAAAGACGCACCTCACAGCTCAGAGTGTTATGAAGCTCTAAAGACACACCTCAGAGTTTTAAAAAGCTCTAAAGACACACCTTAGAGTGTTAAAAAGCTCTAAAGACACACCTCAGAGTGTTATAAAGCTCTAAAGACACACCTCAGAGTTTTATAAAGCACTAAAGACACACCTTAGAGTTTTATAAAGCTTTAAAGACACACCTTAGAGTATTATAAAGCTCTAAAGACACACCTCAGAGTGTATAAAGCTCTAAAGACGCACCTCAGAGTTTATAAAGCTCTAAAGACACACCTGAGAGTTTTATAAAGCTCTAAAGACACACCTCACAGTGTTATAAAGCTCTAAACACACATCCCAGAGTGTATAAAGCTCTAAAGACACACCTCAGAGTGTATAAAGCTCTAAAGACAAACCTCAGAGCCTTATACAGCTCTAAAGATACACCTCAGATTGTTATAAAGCTCTAAAGACTTACCTCAGAGTGTACAAAGCTCTAAAGACACACCTCAGAGTGTACAAAGCTCTAAAGACATACCTCAGAGTGTTATAAAGCTCTAAAGACACACCTCAGAGTTTTATAAAGCTTTAAAGACACACCTTAGAGTGTTATAAAGCTCTAAAGACACACCTCATAGTGTATAAAGCTCTAAAGACTGACCTCAGAGTGTTTTAAAGCTCTAAAGACACACTTCAGAGTAGTATAAAGCTCTAAATACAAAACTCAGTGTGTTATAAAGCTCTAACGACACATCTCAGAGTATATAAAGCTCTAAAGACACACCTGAGAGTTTTATAAAGCTCTAAAGACACACCTCAGAGTGTACAAAGCTCTAAAGACACACCTTAGAGTGTATAAATCTCTAAAGACGCACCTTAGAGTGTACAAAGCTCTAAAGACACACCTCAGAGTGTTTTAAAGCTCTAAAGACACAGCTCAGAGTGTATAAAGCTCTAAAGACACACCTGAGAGTTTTATAAAGCTCTAAAGACACACCTTAGAGTGTTATAAAGCTCTAAAGACGCACCTCACAGTGTACAAAGCTCTAAAGACACACCTCAGAGTGGTATAAAGCTCTACAGACACACCTCAGAGTGGTATAGAGCTCTAAAAAACACACCTCAGAGTGTTATAAAGCTCTAAAGACACATCCCAGAGTGTATAAAGCTCTAAAGACACACCTTAGAGTGTTATAAAGCTCTAAAGACACACCTCAGAGTGTATAAAGCTCTAAAGACGCACCTAAGATTGTTATAAAGCTCTACAGAAACACTTCAGAGTGTTTTAAAGCTCTAAAGACACACCTCAGAGTGTATAAAGCTCTAAAGACTTACCTCAGAGTCTACAAAGCTCTAAAGACACACCTCAGAGTGGTATAAACCTCTAAAGACACACCTCAGAGTGTTAAAAGCTCTAAAGACACATCTCAGAGTGTATAAAGCTCTAAAGACACACCTCAGAGTGGTATAAAGCTCTACAGACACACCTCAGAGTGTACAAAGCTCTAAAGACACACCTCAGAGTGTACAAAGCTCTTAAGACACACCTCGGGGTGTTATACAGCTCTAAAGACGCACCTCAGAGTGTTAAAAGCTCTAAAGACACACCTCAGAGTGTACAAAGCTCTTAAGACACACCTCAGAGTGTTATAGAGCTCTAAAGACACACTTCAGAGTGGTATAAAGCTCTAAAGACAAACCTCAGAGTGTTATAGAGCTCTAAAAACACACTTCAGAGTGGTATAGAGCTCTAAAAAACACACCTCAGAGTGTTATAAAGCTCTAAAGACACATCCCAGAGTGTATAAAGCTCTAAAGACACACCTTAGAGTGTTATAAAGCTCTAAAGACACACCTCAGAGCCTTATACAGCTCTAAAGACACACCTCAAAGTTTTATAAAGCTCTAAAGACACACCTCAGAGTGTATAAAGCTCTAAAGACACACCTCAGAGCCTTATACAGCTCTAAAGATACACCTCAGATTGTTATAAAGCTCTAAAGACACACTTCAGAGTGTTTTAAAGCTCTAAAGACACACCTCAGAGTGTATAAAGCTCTAAAGACTTACCTCAGAGTGTACAAAGCTCTAAAGACACACCTCAGAGTGTACAAAGCTCTAAAGACACACCTCAGAGTGTACAAAGCTCTTAAGACAAACCTCAGAGTGTACAAAGCTCTAAAAACACACCTCAGAGTGTTATAAAGCTCTAAAGACACACATCAGAGTGTTATAGAGCTCTAAAGACACACTTCAGAGTGATATAGAGCTCTAAAAAACACACCTCAGAGTGTTATAAAGCTCTAAAGAAACACCTCAGAGTTTTATAAAGCTTTAAAGACACACCTTAGAGTGTTATAAAGCTCTAAAGACACACCTCATAGTGTATAAAGCTCTAAAGACTGACCTCAGAGTGTTTTAAAGCTCTAAAGACACACTTCAGAGTAGTATAAAGCTCTAAATACAAAACTCAGTGTGTTATAAAGCTCTAAAGACACATCTCAGAGTGTATAAAGCTCTAAAGACACACCTGAGAGTTTTATAAAGCTCTAAAGACACACCTCAGAGTGTATAAAGCTCTAAAGACACACCTCAGAGTGTTATAAAGCTCTAAAGACACACCTCAGAGTTTTATAAAGCTTTAAAGACACACCTTAGAGTGTTATAAAGCTCTAAAGACACACCTCAGAGTGTTATAAAGCTCTAAAGACACACCTCAGAGTGTATAAAGCTCTAAAGACACATCTCAGAGTGTTATAAAGCTCTAAAAACACACCTCAGAGTTTTATAAAGCTTTAAAGACACACCTTAGACTGTTATAAAGCTCTAAAGACACACCTCAGAGTGTATAAAGCTCTAAAGACGCACCTCAGAGTGTTATAAAGCTCTAAAGACACACCTCAGAGTGTTATAAAGCTCTAAAGACACATCTCAGAGTGTATAAAGCTCTAAAGACACACCTCACAGTGTTATAAAGCTCTAAAGACACATCTCAGAGTGTATAAAGCTCTAAAGACACACCTCAGAGTGTACAAAGCTCTAAAGACACACCTCAGAGTGTATAAAGCTCTAAAGACGCACCTCAGATTGTTATAAAGCTCTACAGACACACTTCAGAGTATTTTAAAGCTCTAAAGACACACCTCAGAGTGTATAAAGCTCTAAAGACTTACCTCAGAGTGCATACAGCTCTAAAGACGCACCTCAGAGTGTTAAAAGCTCTAAAGACATATCTCAGAGTGTATAAAGCTCTAAAGACACACCTCAGAGTGGTATAAAGCTCTAAAGACACACCTCAGAGTGTACAAAGCTCTAAAGACACACCTCAGAGTGTACAAAGCTCTTAAGACACACCTCGGAGTGTTATAAAGCTCTAAAGACACACTTCAGAGTGGTATAGAGCTCTAAAAAAACACACCTCAGAGTGTTATAAAGCTCTAAAGACACACCTCAGACTGTTATAAAGCTCTAAAGACGCACCTCAGAGTGTTATAAAGCTCTAAAGACACACCTCAGAGTGTTTTAAAGCTCTGGAGACACACCTCAGAGTGTTATAAAGCTCTAAAGACACACCTCAGAGTTTTAAAAAGCTCTAAAGACACACCTTAGAGTGTTAAAAAGCTCTAAAGACACACCTCAGAGTGTTTCAAGCTCTAAAGACGCACCTAAGAGTGTATAAAGCTCTAAAGACGCACCTCACAGCTCAGAGTGTTATGAAGCTCTAAAGACACACCTCAGAGTTTTAAAAAGCTCTAAAGACACACCTTAGAGTGTTAAAAAGCTCTAAAGACACACCTCAGAGTGTTATAAAGCTCTAAAGACACACCTCAGAGTTTTATAAAGCACTAAAGACACACCTTAGAGTTTTATAAAGCTTTAAAGACACACCTTAGAGTATTATAAAGCTCTAAAGACACACCTCAGAGTGTATAAAGCTCTAAAGACGCACCTCAGAGTGTATAAAGCTCTAAAGACACACCTCAGAGTGTATAAATCTTTAAAGACGCACCTTAGAGTGTTATAAAGCTCTAAAGACACACCTTAGAGTGTATAAATCTTTAAAGACGCACCTTAGAGTGTATAAATCTCTAAAGACAGACCTCAGTGTGTTATAAAGCTCTAAAAACACACCTCAGAGCCTTATACAGCTCTAAAGACACACCTCAAAGTTTTATAAAGCTCTAAAGACACACCTTAGAGTTTTAAAAAGCTCTAAAGACACACCTTAGAGTGTTAAAAAGCTCTAAAGACACACCTCAGAGTGTTATAAAGCTCTAAAGACACACCTCAGAGTTTTATAAAGCACTAAAGACACACCTTAGAGTTTTATAAAGCTTTAAAGACACACCTTAGAGTATTATAAAGCTCTAAAGACACACCTCAGAGTGTATAAAGCTCTAAAGACGCACCTCAGAGTGTATAAAGCTCTAAAGACACACCTCAGAGTGTATAAATCTTTAAAGACGCACCTTAGAGTGTTATAAAGCTCTAAAGACACACCTTAGAGTGTATAAATCTTTAAAGACGCACCTTAGAGTGTATAAATCTCTAAAGACAGACCTCAGTGTGTTATAAAGCTCTAAAAACACACCTCAGAGCCTTATACAGCTCTAAAGACACACCTCAAAGTTTTATAAAGCTCTAAAGACACACCTTAGAGTTTTAAAAAGCTCTAAAGACACACCTTAGAGTGTTAAAAAGCTCTAAAGACACACCTCAGAGTGGTATAAAGCTCTAAAAAACACACCTCAGAGTATTTTAAAGCTCTAAAGACACACCTCAGAGTGTATAAAGCTCTAAAGTCTTACCTCAGAGTGCATACAGCTCTAAAGACGCACCTCAGAGTGTTAAAAGCTCTAAAGACATATCTCAGAGTGTATAAAGCTCTAAAGACACACCTCAGAGTGGTATAAAGCTCTAAAGACACACCTCAGAGTGTACAAAGCTCTAAAGACACACCTCAGAGTGTACAAAGCTTAAGACACACCTCGGAGTGTTATAGAGCTCTAAAGACACACTTCAGAGTGGTATAGAGCTCTAAAAAACACACCTCAGAGTGTTATAAAGCTCTAAAGACACACCTCAGAGTGTTTTAAAGCTCTGGAGACACACCTCAGAGTGTTATAAAGCTCTAAAGACACACCTCAGAGTTTTAAAAAGCTCTAAAGACACACCTTAGAGTGTTAAAAAGCTCTAAAGACACACCTCAGAGTGTTTCAAGCTCTAAAGACGCATCTAAGAGTGTATAAAGCTCTAAAGACGCACCTCAGAGTGTTAAAAGCTCTAAAGACATATCTCAGAGTGTATAAAGCTCTAAAGACACACCTCAGAGTGGTATAAAGCTCTAAAGACACACCTCAGAGTGTACAAAGCTCTAAAGACACACCTCAGAGTGTATAAAGCTCTAAAGACACACCTCAGAGTGTACAAAGCTCTAAAGACACACCTCAGAGTGTATAAAGCTCTAAAGACACAGCTCAGAGTGTATAAATCTCTAAAGACGCACCTTAGAGTGTTATAAAGCTCTAAAGACACACCTTAGAGTGTATAAATCTCTAAGGACGCACCTTAGAGTGTATAAAGCTCTAAAGACACACCTCAGAGTGTTATAAAGCTCTAAAGACACACCTCAGAGTGTTATAAAGCTCTAAAGACACACCTCAGAGTGTTATAGAGCTCTAAAGACATACCTCAGAGTGGTATAATGCTCTAAAGACACACCTCAGAGTGTATAAAGCTCTAAAGACACACCTCAGAGTGTATAAAGCTCTAAAGACGCACATTAGAGTGTTATAAAGCTCTAAAGACGCACCTCAGAGTGTTAAAAGCTCTAAAGACATATCTCAGAGTGTACAAAGCTCTAAAGACACACCTCAGAGTGTACAAAGCTCTTAAGACACACCTCGGAGTCTTATAGAGCTCTAAAGACACACTTCAGAGTGGTATAAAGCTCTAAAGACAAACCTCAGAGTGTTATAGAGCTCTAAAAAACACACCTCAGAGTGTTATAAAGCTCTAAAGACACACCTCAGAGTGTTATAAAGCATAAAGACGCACCTCAGAGTGTTATAAAGCTCTAAAGACACACCTCAGAGTGTTTTAAAGCTCTGGAGACACACCTCAGAGTGTTATAAAGCTTTAAAAGACACACCTCAGAGTTTTAAAAAGCTCTAAAGACACACCTTAGAGTGTTAAAAAGCTCTAAAGACACACCTAGGAGTGTTTCAAGCTCTAAAGACGCACCTAAGAGTGTATAAAGCTCTAAAGACGCACCTCACAGCTCAGAGTGTTATAAAGCTCTAAAGACACACCTCAGAGTGGTATAAAGCTCTAAAGACACACCTCAGAGTTTTATAAAGCTTTAAAGACACACCTTAGAGTATTATAAAGCTCTAAAGACACACCTCAGAGTGTATAAAGCTCTAAAGACGCACCTCAGAGTGTATAAAGCTCTAAAGACACACCTCACAGTGTTATAAAGCTCTAAAGACACATCCCAGAGTGTATAAAGCTCTAAAGACACACCTCAGAGCCTTATACAGCTCTAAAGATACACCTCAGATTGTTATAAAGCTCTAAAGACACACTTCAGAGTGTTTTAAAGCTCTAAAGACACACCTCAGAGTGTATAAAGCTCTAAAGACTTACCTCAGAGTGTACAAAGCTCTAAAGACACACCTCAGAGTGTACAAAGCTCTAAAGACACACCTCAGAGTGTACAAAGCTCTTAAGACAAACCTCAGAGTGTACAAAGCTCTAAAAACACACCTCAGAGTGTTATAAAGCTCTAAAGACACACATCAGAGTGTTATAGAGCTCTAAAGACACACTTCAGAGTGATATAGAGCTCTAAAAAACACACCTCAGAGTGTTATAAAGCTCTAAAGAAACACCTCAGAGTTTTATAAAGCTTTAAAGACACACCTTAGAGTGTTATAAAGCTCTAAAGACACACCTCATAGTGTATAAAGCTCTAAAGACTGACCTCAGAGTGTTTTAAAGCTCTAAAGACACACTTCAGAGTAGTATAAAGCTCTAAATACAAAACTCAGTGTGTTATAAAGCTCTAAAGACACATCTCAGAGTGTATAAAGCTCTAAAGACACACCTGAGAGTTTTATAAAGCTCTAAAGACACACCTCAGAGTGTATAAAGCTCTAAAGACACACCTCAGAGTGTTATAAAGCTCTAAAGACACACCTCAGAGTTTTATAAAGCTTTAAAGACACACCTTAGAGTGTTATAAAGCTCTAAAGACACACCTCAGAGTGTATAAAGCTCTAAAGACGTACCTCAGAGTGTATAAAGCTCTAAAGACACATCTCAGAGTGTTATAAAGCTCTAAAAACACACCTCAGAGTTTTATAAAGCTTTAAAGACACACCTTAGACTGTTATAAAGCTCTAAAGACACACCTCAGAGTGTATAAAGCTCTAAAGACGCACCTCAGAGTGTTATAAAGCTCTAAAGACACACCTCAGAGTGTTATAAAGCTCTAAAGACACATCTCAGAGTGTATAAAGCTCTAAAGACACACCTCACAGTGTTATAAAGCTCTAAAGACACATCTCAGAGTGTATAAAGCTCTAAAGACACACCTCAGAGTGTACAAAGCTCTAAAGACACACCTCAGAGTGTATAAAGCTCTAAAGACGCACCTCAGATTGTTATAAAGCTCTACAGACACACTTCAGAGTATTTTAAAGCTCTAAAGACACACCTCAGAGTGTATAAAGCTCTAAAGACTTACCTCAGAGTGCATACAGCTCTAAAGACGCACCTCAGAGTGTTAAAAGCTCTAAAGACATATCTCAGAGTGTATAAAGCTCTAAAGACACACCTCAGAGTGGTATAAAGCTCTAAAGACACACCTCAGAGTGTACAAAGCTCTAAAGACACACCTCAGAGTGTACAAAGCTCTTAAGACACACCTCGGAGTGTTATAAAGCTCTAAAGACACACTTCAGAGTGGTATAGAGCTCTAAAAAAACACACCTCAGAGTGTTATAAAGCTCTAAAGACACACCTCAGACTGTTATAAAGCTCTAAAGACGCACCTCAGAGTGTTATAAAGCTCTAAAGACACACCTCAGAGTGTTTTAAAGCTCTGGAGACACACCTCAGAGTGTTATAAAGCTCTAAAGACACACCTCAGAGTTTTAAAAAGCTCTAAAGACACACCTTAGAGTGTTAAAAAGCTCTAAAGACACACCTCAGAGTGTTTCAAGCTCTAAAGACGCACCTAAGAGTGTATAAAGCTCTAAAGACGCACCTCACAGCTCAGAGTGTTATGAAGCTCTAAAGACACACCTCAGAGTTTTAAAAAGCTCTAAAGACACACCTTAGAGTGTTAAAAAGCTCTAAAGACACACCTCAGAGTGTTATAAAGCTCTAAAGACACACCTCAGAGTTTTATAAAGCACTAAAGACACACCTTAGAGTTTTATAAAGCTTTAAAGACACACCTTAGAGTATTATAAAGCTCTAAAGACACACCTCAGAGTGTATAAAGCTCTAAAGACGCACCTCAGAGTGTATAAAGCTCTAAAGACACACCTCAGAGTGTATAAATCTTTAAAGACGCACCTTAGAGTGTTATAAAGCTCTAAAGACACACCTTAGAGTGTATAAATCTTTAAAGACGCACCTTAGAGTGTATAAATCTCTAAAGACAGACCTCAGTGTGTTATAAAGCTCTAAAAACACACCTCAGAGCCTTATACAGCTCTAAAGACACACCTCAAAGTTTTATAAAGCTCTAAAGACACACCTTAGAGTTTTAAAAAGCTCTAAAGACACACCTTAGAGTGTTAAAAAGCTCTAAAGACACACCTCAGAGTGTTATAAAGCTCTAAAGACACACCTCAGAGTTTTATAAAGCACTAAAGACACACCTTAGAGTTTTATAAAGCTTTAAAGACACACCTTAGAGTATTATAAAGCTCTAAAGACACACCTCAGAGTGTATAAAGCTCTAAAGACGCACCTCAGAGTGTATAAAGCTCTAAAGACACACCTCAGAGTGTATAAATCTTTAAAGACGCACCTTAGAGTGTTATAAAGCTCTAAAGACACACCTTAGAGTGTATAAATCTTTAAAGACGCACCTTAGAGTGTATAAATCTCTAAAGACAGACCTCAGTGTGTTATAAAGCTCTAAAAACACACCTCAGAGCCTTATACAGCTCTAAAGACACACCTCAAAGTTTTATAAAGCTCTAAAGACACACCTTAGAGTTTTAAAAAGCTCTAAAGACACACCTTAGAGTGTTAAAAAGCTCTAAAGACACACCTCAGAGTGGTATAAAGCTCTAAAAAACACACCTCAGAGTATTTTAAAGCTCTAAAGACACACCTCAGAGTGTATAAAGCTCTAAAGTCTTACCTCAGAGTGCATACAGCTCTAAAGACGCACCTCAGAGTGTTAAAAGCTCTAAAGACATATCTCAGAGTGTATAAAGCTCTAAAGACACACCTCAGAGTGGTATAAAGCTCTAAAGACACACCTCAGAGTGTACAAAGCTCTAAAGACACACCTCAGAGTGTACAAAGCTTAAGACACACCTCGGAGTGTTATAGAGCTCTAAAGACACACTTCAGAGTGGTATAGAGCTCTAAAAAACACACCTCAGAGTGTTATAAAGCTCTAAAGACACACCTCAGAGTGTTATAAAGCTCTAAAGACACACCTCAGAGTGTTTTAAAGCTCTGGAGACACACCTCAGAGTTTTAAAAAGCTCTAAAGACACACCTTAGAGTGTTAAAAAGCTCTAAAGACACACCTCAGAGTGTTTCAAGCTCTAAAGACGCATCTAAGAGTGTATAAAGCTCTAAAGACGCACCTCAGAGTGTTAAAAGCTCTAAAGACATATCTCAGAGTGTATAAAGCTCTAAAGACACACCTCAGAGTGGTATAAAGCTCTAAAGACACACCTCAGAGTGTACAAAGCTCTAAAGACACACCTCAGAGTGTATAAAGCTCTAAAGACACACCTCAGAGTGTACAAAGCTCTAAAGACACACCTCAGAGTGTATAAAGCTCTAAAGACACAGCTCAGAGTGTATAAATCTCTAAAGACGCACCTTAGAGTGTTATAAAGCTCTAAAGACACACCTTAGAGTGTATAAATCTCTAAGGACGCACCTTAGAGTGTATAAAGCTCTAAAGACACACCTCAGAGTGTTATAAAGCTCTAAAGACACACCTCAGAGTGTTATAAAGCTCTAAAGACACACCTCAGAGTGTTATAGAGCTCTAAAGACATACCTCAGAGTGGTATAATGCTCTAAAGACACACCTCAGAGTGTGTAAAGCTCTAAAGACACACCTCAGAGTGTATAAAGCTCTAAAGACGCACATTAGAGTGTTATAAAGCTCTAAAGACGCACCTCAGAGTGTTAAAAGCTCTAAAGACATATCTCAGAGTGTACAAAGCTCTAAAGACACACCTCAGAGTGTACAAAGCTCTTAAGACACACCTCGGAGTCTTATAGAGCTCTAAAGACACACTTCAGAGTGGTATAAAGCTCTAAAGACAAACCTCAGAGTGTTATAGAGCTCTAAAAAACACACCTCAGAGTGTTATAAAGCTCTAAAGACACACCTCAGAGTGTTATAAAGCATAAAGACGCACCTCAGAGTGTTATAAAGCTCTAAAGACACACCTCAGAGTGTTTTAAAGCTCTGGAGACACACCTCAGAGTGTTATAAAGCTCTAAAGACACACCTCAGAGTTTTAAAAAGCTCTAAAGACACACCTTAGAGTGTTAAAAAGCTCTAAAGACACACCTAGGAGTGTTTCAAGCTCTAAAGACGCACCTAAGAGTGTATAAAGCTCTAAAGACGCACCTCACAGCTCAGAGTGTTATAAAGCTCTAAAGACACACCTCAGAGTGGTATAAAGCTCTAAAGACACACCTCAGAGTTTTATAAAGCTTTAAAGACACACCTTAGAGTATTATAAAGCTCTAAAGACACACCTCAGAGTGTATAAAGCTCTAAAGACGCACCTCAGAGTGTATAAAGCTCTAAAGACACACCTCACAGTGTTATAAAGCTCTAAAGACACATCCCAGAGTGTATAAAGCTCTAAAGACACACCTTAGAGTGTTATAAAGCTCTAAAGACACACCTTAGAGTGTATAAATCTTTAAAGACGCACCTTAGAGTGTATACATCTCTAAAGAGAGACCTCAGTGTGTTATAAAGCTCTAAAGACACACCTCAGAGCCTTATACAGCTCTAAAGACACACCTCAAAGTTTTATAAAGCTCTAAAGACACACCTTAGAGTTTTAAAAAAGCTCTAAAGACACACCTTAGAGTGTTAAAAAGCTCTAAAAACACACCTCAGAGTGTACAAAGCTCTAAAGACACACCTCAGAGTTTTATGGAGCTCTAAAGACACACCTCAGAGTTTTATAGAGCTCTAAAGACACACCTCAGAGTGTTATAAAGCTCTAAAGACATACCTCAGAGTGTATAAAGCTCTAAAGACTCACCTCAGAGTGTTATAAAGCTCTAAAGACACACTTCAGAGTGTATAAAGCTCTAAAAAACACACCTCAGAGTGTTATAGAGCTCTAAAGACACACTTCAGAGTGTATAAAGCTCTAAAGACTCACCTCAGAGTGTATAAAGCTCTAAAGACATACCTCAGAGTGTATAAAGCTATAAAGACGCACCTTAGAGTGTTATAAAGCTCTAAAGACACACCTCAGATTGTGTAAAGCTCTAAAGACACACCTCAGAGTGTAAAAGGCTCTAAAGACACACCTCAGAGTGTTATAGAGCTCTAAAGACAAACCTGAGAGTGTGTAAAGCTCTAAAGACACACCTCTGAGTGGTAAAAAGCTCTAAAGACTCACCTCAGAGTGTTATAGAGCTCTAAAGACAAACCTCAGAGTGTTATGGAGCTCTAAAGTCGCACCTCAGAGTGTATAAAGCTCTAAAGACACACCTCACAGTGTTATAAAGCTCTAAAGACACATCCCAGAGTGTATAAATCTTTAAAGACGCACCTTAGAGTGTTATAAAGCTCTAAAGACACACCTTAGAGTGTATAAATCTTTAAAGACGCACCTTAGAGTGTATACATCTCTAAAGACAGACCTCAGTGTGTTATAAAGCTCTAAAGACACACCTCAGAGCCTTATACAGCTCTAAAGACACACCTCAAAGTTTTATAAAGCTCTAAAGACACACCTTAGAGTTTTAAAAAGCTCTAAAGACACACCTTAGAGTGTTAAAAAGCTCTAAAAACACACCTCAGAGTGTACAAAGCTCTAAAGACACACCTCAGAGTGTTATGGAGCTCTAAAGACACACCTCAGAGTTTTATAGAGCTCTAAAGACACACCTCAGAGTGGTATAAAGCTCTAAAAAACACACCTCAGAGTGTTATAAAGCTCTAAAGACACACTTCAGAGTGTATAAAGCTCTAAAGACTCACCTCAGAGTGTATAAAGCTCTAAAGACATACCTCAGAGTGTATAAAGCTATAAAGACGCACCTTAGAGTGTTATAAAGCTCTAACGACACATCTCAGAGTGTATAAAGCTCTAAAGACGCACCTTAGAGTGTTATAAAGCTCTAAAGACACACCTCAGATTGTGTAAAGCTCTAAAGACACACCTCAGAGTGTACAAAGCTCTAAAGACACACCTCAGAGTGTTATAGAGCTCTAAAGACAAACCTGAGAGTGTGTAAAGCTCTAAAGACACACCTCAGAGTGGTAAAAAGCTCTAAAGACTCACCTCAGAGTGTTATAGAGCTCTAAAGACAAACCTCAGAGTGTTATGGAGCTCTAAAGACACACCTCAGAGTTTTATAGAGCTCTAAAGACAAACCTCAGAGTGTTATGGAGCTCTAAAGACACACCTCAGAGTTTTATAGAGCTCTAAAGACAAACCTCAGAGTGTTATGGAGCTCTAAAGACACACCTCAGAGTGTATAAAGCTCTAAAGACTTACCTCAGAGTGCATACAGCTCTAAAGACGCACCTCAGAGTGTTAAAAGCTCTAAAGACATATCTCAGAGTGTATAAAGCTGTAAAGACACACCTCAGAGTGGTATAAAGCTCTAAAGACACACCTCAGAGTGTACAAAGCTCTAAAGACACACCTCAGAGTGTACAAAGCTTAAGACACACCTCGGAGTGTTATAGAGCTCTAAAGACACACTTCAGAGTGGTATAGAGCTCTAAAAAACACACCTCAGAGTGTTATAAAGCTCTAAAGACACACCTCAGAGTGTTATAAAGCTCTAAAGACACACCTCAGAGTGTTTTAAAGCTCTGGAGACACACCTCAGAGTGTTATAAAGCTCTAAAGACACACCTCAGAGTTTTAAAAAGCTCTAAAGACACACCTTAGAGTGTTAAAAAGCTCTAAAGACACACCTCAGGGTGTTTCAAGCTCTAAAGACGCACCTAAGAGTCTATAAAGCTCTAAAGACGCACCTCACAGCTCAGAGTGTTATAAAGCTCTAAAGACACACCTCAGAGTTTTAAAAAGCTCTAAAGACACACCTTAGAGTGTTAAAAAGCTCTAAAGACACACCTCAGAGTGTACAAAGCTCTAAAGACACACCTCAGAGTGTTATGGAGCTCTAAAGACACACCTCAGAGTTTTAGAGAGCTCTAAAGACACACCTCAGAGTGGTATAAAGCTCTAAAAAACACACCTCAGAGTGTTATAAAGCTCTAAAGACACACTTCAGAGTGTATAAAGCTCTAAAGACTCACCTCAGAGTGTATAAAGCTATAAAGACGCACCTTAGAGTGTTATAAAGCTCTAACGACACATCTCAGAGTGTATAAAGCTCTAAAGACGCACCTCAGATTGTGTAAAGCTCTAAAGACACACCTCAGAGTGTACAAAGCTCTAAAGACACACCTCAGAGTGTTATAGAGCTCTAAAGACAAACCTGAGAGTGTGTAAAGCTCTAAAGACACACCTCAGAGTGGTAAAAAGCTCTAAAGACTCACCTCAGAGTGTTATAGAGCTCTAAAGACAAACCTCAGAGTGTTATGGAGCTCTAAAGACACACCTCAGAGTTTTATAGAGCTCTAAAGACAAACCTCAGAGTGTTATGGAGCTCTAAAGACACACCTCAGAGTTTTATAGAGCTCTAAAAACATACCTCAGAGTGTACAAAGCTCTAAAGACACACCTCAGAGTGTATAAAGCTCTAAAGACACACCTCAGAGTGTACAAAGCTCTAAAGACACACCTCAGTGTGTATAAAGCTCTAAAGACACACCTCAGAGTGTTATAGAGCTCTAAAGACAAACCTGAGAGTGTGTAAAGCTCTAAAGACACACCTCAGAGTGGTAAAAAGCTCTAAAGACTCACCTCAGAGTGTTATAGAGCTCTAAAGACAAACCTCAGAGTGTTATGGAGCTCTAAAGACACACCTCAGAGTTTTATAGAGCTCTAAAAACATACCTCAGAGTGTACAAAGCTCTAAAGACACACCTCAGAGTGTATAAAGCTCTAAAGACACACCTCAGAGTGTACAAAGCTCTAAAGACACACCTCAGAGTGTATAAAGCTCTAAAGACACAGCTCAGAGTGTATAAATCTCTAAAGACGCACCTTAGAGTGTTATAAAGCTCTAAAGACACACCTTAGAGTGTATAAACAGACCTATTTGTATTGTGTATTTACAGACCTATTTCAAATCTTCCCTTCGTCTCTAAAATCCTTGAAAAAGTTGTAGTAAAACAGCTTTGTCGCCACCTGCAGGACAATAACTTATTTGAAGTTTTCCAGTCAGGGTTCAGAGCCCACCACAGCACTGAAACTGCACTAGTTAAAGTCACAAATGATTTGTTATTAGCCGCTGACGATGGACTGGTCTCAATCCTGGTTCTGTTGGACCTCAGCGCAGCGTTTGACACCATTGACCACAACATTCTACTGCAGAGGTTAGAATGTGATGTAGGTGTTGGAGGAACAGCCCTCAGCTGGTTTAAATCCTATCTATCTGATAGGTTCCAATTTGTTAATGTAAACCAGAGCTCCTCACCAAGCTCTAAAGTAATTCACGGTGTGCCACAGGGTTCGGTACTCGGTCCAATTCTGTTTACTCTTTATATGCTGCCATTAGGCAACATTATCAGAAAGCATGACATTAACTTCCACTGCTATGCAGACGACACTCAGCTGTATTTATCAATGAAACCTGATCAGAGCGATCAAGTAGACAGACTTAGTACTTGTGTGAAGGAGATAAAAACCTGGATGACACTAAACTACCTGCTTCTTAACCCTGAAAAAACCGAGGTCATTGTGCTTGGCCCTAAGCATCTACGAGACGCTCTATCTGAGCAGATAGTCACACTGGACAATGTCAGTGTAGCCTCCAGTTCTACTGTAAGAAACCTTGGAGTCTTATTTGACCAGGAGCTCTCATTTAAAGCTCATATAAATCAAGCTTGTAAAACAGCCTATTTCCATTTGCGCAACATAGCCAAAATCAGAAGAATCCTGCCTAAAAGTGATGCCGAAAAACTTATCCATGCATTTGTAACGACTAGATTAGACTACTGTAACTCCCTGCTTGCAGCGTGTCCTAAAAGCTCCATAAAAAGCTTTCAACTGGTTCAAAATGCAGCAGCAAGATTACTAACAGGAACAAAAAGAAGAGAGCACATTACGCCAGTGCTGAAGTCTCTTCACTGGCTCCCCGTCGAGTCCAGAATCAAATTCAAAATTCTACTCTTGACCTACAAAGCCATAAATGACATGGCCCCATCCTACCTCAAAGATGCTATAGAACCATATCATCCAAACAGAGCTCTTCGCTCTCAGAATGCCGGCCTTCTGGTGGTGCCAAGAGTCTCTAAAAGTACTGTAGGAGGTAGAGCGTTTAGCTACCAAGCCCCTGTGTTATGGAATCAGCTCCCGACCCATGTTAAATATGCTGACACAGTCTCTTCATTTAAGTCCAGGCTTAAAACGTTCCTCTTCGAAATCGCTTATGGTCAGAGTAGTTAGGAACAGAAAGATAAACCCACAGCTTCAGCTACGCTGCCCTAGGAGTAACTGTGCTGGGGGAAGTATGACAGCTTGAGCACTATCCTCTTCTTCTGACTACTTATGCTATCAAACAATATTTATTTTTTAATTCCACTTGCAAACTGTTCACCGCCTTCTTTTTCTTTCTCTCACTCCTGAGGACCTGTGGACCCAGATGTCCCTCTCCTGGTGAAGTGGTCCCTGCCCCATGTGGACGGTCCCTCATCTGCCTGAAGAGTGGCTCCAGTTCGCCTCCGACGGTGCCTCATCTACCTGAAGAGTGGGTCCAGCTCGCCTCCCACGGTCCCTCATCTGCCTGAGGAGTGGGTCCAGTTCGCCTCCGACGGTCCCTCATCTGCCTGAAGAGTGGGTCCTGCTCGACTCCGACGGTCCCTCATCTGCCTGAAGAGTGGGTCCAGTTCGCCTCAGTCGGTCCCTCATCTGCCTGAAGAGTGGGTCCAGCTCCAGTCTCCTCGTGTCCGTCTGTCCGTCTGTGAGAGTCGGATCTCTCCTTCACTGGAACTCCTCCAGGTTTCTACGCTTTTTTCCCAAAGAGGTTTTTTTTGTAGTTTTTCCTGGCCGAGAAGGAGAGTCTAAGGACAGAGGACCCTGGGACATCGTCCCTCGCCATCACAGACATTGTCTGACTCCATCGCCACCACAGACATTGTTGATTCATTTCTCCCTGTGGCCCTCAGAGGCAACTGTTGTTGTGATTTTGGGCCTTACAAAAATAAATTGATTTGATTTGATTTGATTTGATAAATCTCTAAGGACGCACCTTAGAGTGTATAAAGCTCTAAAGACACACCTCAGAGTGTTATAAAGCTCTAAAGACACACCTCAGAGTGTTATAAAGCTCTAAAGACACACCTCAGAGTGTTATAGAGCTCTAAAGACATACCTCAGAGTGTATAAAGCTCTAAAGACGCACATTAGAGTGTTATAAAGCTCTAAAGACACACCTCAGAGCCTTATACAGCTCTAAAGACACACCTCAGAGTGTATAAAGCTCTAAAGACACACCTCAGAGTGTATAAAGCTCTAAAGACAAACCTCAGAGTGTAGAAAGCTCTAAAGACACACCTCAGAGTGTATAAAGCTCTAAAGACACACTTCAGAGTGGTATAAAGCTCTAAAAAACACACCTCAGAGAGGTATAAAGCTCTAAAGACACACCTCAGAGTGGTATAAAGCTCTAAAAAACACACCTCAGAGTGTTATAAAGCTCTAAAGACACACCGCAGAGTGTATAAAGCTCTAAAGACACACCTCATAGTGTATACAGCTCTAAAGACATACCTCAGAGTGTATAAAGCTCTAAAGACACACCTCAGAGTGTATAAAGCTCTAAAGACACACCTTAGAGTGTTATAAAGCTCTAAAGACACACCTCAGAGTGTATAAAGCTCTAAAGACATACCGCAGAGTGTATAAGCTCTAAAGACATACCGCAGAGTGTAAAAAGCTCTAAAAACACACCTCAGGGTGGTAAAAAGCTCTAAAGACTCACCTCAGAGTGTTATAGAGCTCTAAAGACAAACCTCAGAGTGTTATAGAGCTCTAAAGACACACCTCAGAGTGTTATGGAGCTCTAAAGACATACCTCGGAGTATACAAAGCTCTAAAGACACACCTCAGAGTGGTATAAAGCTCTAAAGACACACTTCAGAGTGGTATAAAGCTCTAAAGACACACCTCAGAGTGTTATAAAGCTCTTAAGACACATCTCAGAGTGTTATAAAGCTCTAAAGACACACCTCAGAGTTTAGAAAGCTCTAAAGACACACTTTAGAGTGTATGAAGCCCTAAAGACACACCTCAGAGTGTTCTAAAGCTCTAAAGACACACCTCAGAGTTTTATAAAGCTCTAAAGACACCTTAGAGTGTTATAAAGCTCTAAAGACACACCTCAGAGTGTATAAAATTCTAAAGACACACCTCAGAGTGTATAAAGCTCTAAAGACACACCTCACAGTGTTATAAAGCTCTAAAGACACATCTCAGAGTGTATAAAGCTCTAAAGACACACCTCAGAGTTTTATAAAGCTCTAAAGACACACCTCAGAGCCTTATACAGCTCTAAAGACACACCTCAGAGTGTATAAAGCTCTAAAGACACACCTCAGAGTGTATAAAGCTCTAAAGACAAACCTCAGAGTGTACAAAGCTCTAAAGACACACCTCAGAGTGTATAAAGCTCTAAAGACACACCTCAGAGTGTATAAAGCTCTAAAGACGCACATTAGAGTGTTATAAAGCTCTAAAGACGCACCTCAGAGTGTTAAAAGCTCTAAAGACATATCTCAGAGTGTACAAAGCTCTAAAGACACACCTCAGAGTGTACAAAGCTCTTAAGACACACCTCGGAGTCTTATAGAGCTCTAAAGACACACTTCAGAGTGGTATAAAGCTCTAAAGACAAACCTCAGAGTGTTATAGAGCTCTAAAAAACACACCTCAGAGTGTTTTAAAGCTCTGGAGACACACCTCAGAGTGTTATAAAGCTCTAAAGACACACCTCAGAGTTTTAAAAAGCTCTAAAGACACACCTTAGAGTGTTAAAAAGCTCTAAAGACACACCTAGGAGTGTTTCAAGCTCTAAAGACGCACCTAAGAGTGTATAAAGCTCTAAAGACGCACCTCACAGCTCAGAGTGTTATAAAGCTCTAAAGACACACCTCAGAGTGGTATAAAGCTCTAAAGACACACCTCAGAGTTTTATAAAGCTTTAAAGACACACCTTAGAGTATTATAAAGCTCTAAAGACACACCTCAGAGTGTATAAAGCTCTAAAGACGCACCTCAGAGTGTATAAAGCTCTAAAGACACACCTCACAGTGTTATAAAGCTCTAAAGACACATCCCAGAGTGTATAAAGCTCTAAATACACACCTTAGAGTGTTATAAAGCTCTAAAGACACACCTTAGAGTGTATAAATCTTTAAAGACGCACCTTAGAGTGTATACATCTCTAAAGACAGACCTCAGTGTGTTATAAAGCTCTAAAGACACACCTCAGAGCCTTATACAGCTCTAAAGACACACCTCAAAGTTTTATAAAGCTCTAAAGACACACCTTAGAGTTTTAAAAAAGCTCTAAAGACACACCTTAGAGTGTTAAAAAGCTCTAAAAACACACCTCAGAGTGTACAAAGCTCTAAAGACACACCTCAGAGTTTTATGGAGCTCTAAAGACACACCTCAGAGTTTTATAGAGCTCTAAAGACACACCTCAGAGTGTTATAAAGCTCTAAAGACATACCTCAGAGTGTATAAAGCTCTAAAGACTCACCTCAGAGTGTTATAAAGCTCTAAAGACACACTTCAGAGTGTATAAAGCTCTAAAAAACACACCTCAGAGTGTTATAGAGCTCTAAAGACACACTTCAGAGTGTATAAAGCTCTAAAGACTCACCTCAGAGTGTATAAAGCTCTAAAGACATACCTCAGAGTGTATAAAGCTATAAAGACGCACCTTAGAGTGTTATAAAGCTCTAAAGACACACCTCAGATTGTGTAAAGCTCTAAAGACACACCTCAGAGTGTAAAAGGCTCTAAAGACACACCTCAGAGTGTTATAGAGCTCTAAAGACAAACCTGAGAGTGTGTAAAGCTCTAAAGACACACCTCTGAGTGGTAAAAAGCTCTAAAGACTCACCTCAGAGTGTTATAGAGCTCTAAAGACAAACCTCAGAGTGTTATGGAGCTCTAAAGTCGCACCTCAGAGTGTATAAAGCTCTAAAGACACACCTCACAGTGTTATAAAGCTCTAAAGACACATCCCAGAGTGTATAAATCTTTAAAGACGCACCTTAGAGTGTTATAAAGCTCTAAAGACACACCTTAGAGTGTATAAATCTTTAAAGACGCACCTTAGAGTGTATACATCTCTAAAGACAGACCTCAGTGTGTTATAAAGCTCTAAAGACACACCTCAGAGCCTTATACAGCTCTAAAGACACACCTCAAAGTTTTATAAAGCTCTAAAGACACACCTTAGAGTTTTAAAAAGCTCTAAAGACACACCTTAGAGTGTTAAAAAGCTCTAAAAACACACCTCAGAGTGTACAAAGCTCTAAAGACACACCTCAGAGTGTTATGGAGCTCTAAAGACACACCTCAGAGTTTTATAGAGCTCTAAAGACACACCTCAGAGTGGTATAAAGCTCTAAAAAACACACCTCAGAGTGTTATAAAGCTCTAAAGACACACTTCAGAGTGTATAAAGCTCTAAAGACTCACCTCAGAGTGTATAAAGCTCTAAAGACATACCTCAGAGTGTATAAAGCTATAAAGACGCACCTTAGAGTGTTATAAAGCTCTAACGACACATCTCAGAGTGTATAAAGCTCTAAAGACGCACCTTAGAGTGTTATAAAGCTCTAAAGACACACCTCAGATTGTGTAAAGCTCTAAAGACACACCTCAGAGTGTACAAAGCTCTAAAGACACACCTCAGAGTGTTATAGAGCTCTAAAGACAAACCTGAGAGTGTGTAAAGCTCTAAAGACACACCTCAGAGTGGTAAAAAGCTCTAAAGACTCACCTCAGAGTGTTATAGAGCTCTAAAGACAAACCTCAGAGTGTTATGGAGCTCTAAAGACACACCTCAGAGTTTTATAGAGCTCTAAAGACAAACCTCAGAGTGTTATGGAGCTCTAAAGACACACCTCAGAGTTTTATAGAGCTCTAAAGACAAACCTCAGAGTGTTATGGAGCTCTAAAGACACACCTCAGAGTGTATAAAGCTCTAAAGACTTACCTCAGAGTGCATACAGCTCTAAAGACGCACCTCAGAGTGTTAAAAGCTCTAAAGACATATCTCAGAGTGTATAAAGCTGTAAAGACACACCTCAGAGTGGTATAAAGCTCTAAAGACACACCTCAGAGTGTACAAAGCTTAAGACACACCTCGGAGTGTTATAGAGCTCTAAAGACACACTTCAGAGTGTTATAAAGCTCTAAAGACACACCTCAGAGTGTTATAAAGCTCTAAAGACACACCTCAGAGTGTTATAAAGCTCTAAAGACACACCTCAGAGTGTTTTAAAGCTCTGGAGACACACCTCAGAGTGTTATAAAGCTCTAAAGACACACCTCAGAGTTTTAAAAAGCCCTTAAGACACACCTTAGAGTGTTAAAAAGCTCTAAAGACACACCTCAGGGTGTTTCAAGCTCTAAAGACGCACCTAAGAGTGTATAAAGCTCTAAAGACGCACCTCACAGCTCAGAGTGTTATAAAGCTCTAAAGACACACCTCAGAGTTTTAAAAAGCTCTAAAGACACACCTTAGAGTGTTAAAAAGCTCTAAAGACACACCTCAGAGTGTTATAAAGCTCTAAAGACACACCTCAGAGTTTTATAAAGCACTACAGACACACCTCAGAGTGGTATAAAGCTCTAAATACACACTTCAGAGTTTTATAAAGCTTTAAAGACACACCTTAGAGTATTATAAAGCTCTAAAGACGCACCTCAGAGTGTATAAAGCTCTAAAGACACACCTCACAGTGTTATAAAGCTCTAAAGACACATCCCAGAGTGTATAAAGCTCTAAAGACACACCTCAGAGTGTATAAATATTTAAAGACGCACCTTAGAGTGTTATAAAGCTCTAAAGACACACCTTAGAGTGTATAAATCTTTAAAGACGCACCTTAGAGTGTATAAATCTCTAAAGACAGACCTCAGTGTGTTATAAAGCTCTAAAGACACACCTCAGAGCCTTATACAGCTCTAAAGACACACCTCAAAGTTTTATAAAGCTCTAAAGACACACCTTAGAGTTTTAAAAAGCTCTAAAGACACACCTTAGAGTGTTAAAAAGCTCTAAAAACACACCTCAGAGTGTACAAAGCTCTAAAGACACACCTCAGAGTGTTATGGAGCTCTAAAGACACACCTCAGAGTTTTATAGAGCTCTAAAGACACACCTCAGAGTGTTATAAAGCTCTAAAGACATACCTCAGAGTGTATAAAGCTCTAAAGACTCACCTCAGAGTGTTATAAAGCTCTAAAGACACACTTCAGAGTGTATAAAGCTCTAAAAAACACACCTCAGAGTGTTATAAAGCTCTAAAGACACACTTCAGAGTGTATAAAGCTCTAAAGACTCACCTCAGAGTGTATAAAGCTCTAAAGACATACCTCAGAGTGTATAAAGCTATAAAGACGCACCTTAGAGTGTTATAAAGCTCTAAAGACACACCTCAGATTGTGTAAAGCTCTAAAGACACACCTCAGAGTGTAAAAGGCTCTAAAGACACACCTCAGAGTGTTATAGAGCTCTAAAGACAAACCTGAGAGTGTGTAAAGCTCTAAAGACACACCTCTGAGTGGTAAAAAGCTCTAAAGACTCACCTCAGAGTGTTATAGAGCTCTAAAGACAAACCTCAGAGTGTTATGGAGCTCTAAAGACGCACCTCAGAGTGTATAAAGCTCTAAAGACACACCTCACAGTGTATAAATCTTTAAAGACGCACCTTAGAGTGTTATAAAGCTCTAAAGACACACCTCAGAGTGTATAAATCTTTAAAGACGCACCTTAGAGTGTTATAAAGCTCTAAAGACACACCTCAGAGTGTATAAATCTCTAAAGACGCACCTTAGAGTGTATAAATCTCTAAAGACAGACCTCAGTGTGTTATAAAGCTCTAAAAACACACCTTAGAGTTTTAAAAAGCTCTAAAGACACACCTTAGAGTGTTAAAAAGCTCTAAAAACACACCTCAGAGTGTACAAAGCTCTAAAGACACACCTCAGAGTGTTATGGAGCTCTAAAGACACACCTCAGAGTTTTAGAGAGCTCTAAAGACACACCTCAGAGTGGTATAAAGCTCTAAAAAACACACCTCAGAGTGTTATAAAGCTCTAAAGACACACTTCAGAGTGTATAAAGCTCTAAAGACTCACCTCAGAGTGTATAAAGCTATAAAGACGCACCTTAGAGTGTTATAAAGCTCTAACGACACATCTCAGAGTGTATAAAGCTCTAAAGACGCACCTCAGATTGTGTAAAGCTCTAAAGACACACCTCAGAGTGTACAAAGCTCTAAAGACACACCTCAGAGTGTTATAGAGCTCTAAAGACAAACCTGAGAGTGTGTAAAGCTCTAAAGACACACCTCAGAGTGGTAAAAAGCTCTAAAGACTCACCTCAGAGTGTTATAGAGCTCTAAAGACAAACCTCAGAGTGTTATGGAGCTCTAAAGACACACCTCAGAGTTTTATAGAGCTCTAAAGACAAACCTCAGAGTGTTATGGAGCTCTAAAGACACACCTCAGAGTTTTATAGAGCTCTAAAAACATACCTCAGAGTGTACAAAGCTCTAAAGACACACCTCAGAGTGTATAAAGCTCTAAAGACACACCTCAGAGTGTACAAAGCTCTAAAGACACACCTCAGTGTGTATAAAGCTCTAAAGACACACCTCAGAGTGTTATAGAGCTCTAAAGACAAACCTGAGAGTGTGTAAAGCTCTAAAGACACACCTCAGAGTGGTAAAAAGCTCTAAAGACTCACCTCAGAGTGTTATAGAGCTCTAAAGACAAACCTCAGAGTGTTATGGAGCTCTAAAGACACACCTCAGAGTTTTATAGAGCTCTAAAAACATACCTCAGAGTGTACAAAGCTCTAAAGACACACCTCAGAGTGTATAAAGCTCTAAAGACACACCTCAGAGTGTACAAAGCTCTAAAGACACACCTCAGAGTGTATAAAGCTCTAAAGACACAGCTCAGAGTGTATAAATCTCTAAAGACGCACCTTAGAGTGTTATAAAGCTCTAAAGACACACCTTAGAGTGTATAAATCTCTAAGGACGCACCTTAGAGTGTATAAAGCTCTAAAGACACACCTCAGAGTGTTATAAAGCTCTAAAGACACACCTCAGAGTGTTATAAAGCTCTAAAGACACACCTCAGAGTGTTATAGAGCTCTAAAGACATACCTCAGAGTGGTATAATGCTCTAAAGACACACCTCAGAGTGTATAAAGCTCTAAAGACACACCTCAGAGTGTATAAAGCTCTAAAGACGCACATTAGAGTGTTATAAAGCTCTAAAGACGCACCTCAGAGTGTTAAAAGCTCTAAAGACATATCTCAGAGTGTACAAAGCTCTAAAGACACACCTCAGAGTGTACAAAGCTCTTAAGACACACCTCGGAGTCTTATAGAGCTCTAAAGACACACTTCAGAGTGGTATAAAGCTCTAAAGACAAACCTCAGAGTGTTATAGAGCTCTAAAAAACACACCTCAGAGTGTTATAAAGCTCTAAAGACACACCTCAGAGTGTTATAAAGCATAAAGACGCACCTCAGAGTGTTATAAAGCTCTAAAGACACACCTCAGAGTGTTTTAAAGCTCTGGAGACACACCTCAGAGTGTTATAAAGCTCTAAAGACACACCTCAGAGTTTTAAAAAGCTCTAAAGACACACCTTAGAGTGTTAAAAAGCTCTAAAGACACACCTAGGAGTGTTTCAAGCTCTAAAGACGCACCTAAGAGTGTATAAAGCTCTAAAGACGCACCTCACAGCTCAGAGTGTTATAAAGCTCTAAAGACACACCTCAGAGTGGTATAAAGCTCTAAAGACACACCTCAGAGTTTTATAAAGCTTTAAAGACACACCTTAGAGTATTATAAAGCTCTAAAGACACACCTCAGAGTGTATAAAGCTCTAAAGACGCACCTCAGAGTGTATAAAGCTCTAAAGACACACCTCACAGTGTTATAAAGCTCTAAAGACACATCCCAGAGTGTATAAAGCTCTAAAGACACACCTTAGAGTGTTATAAAGCTCTAAAGACACACCTTAGAGTGTATAAATCTTTAAAGACGCACCTTAGAGTGTATAAATCTCTAAAGACAGACCTCAGTGTGTTATAAAGCTCTAAAGACACACCTCAGAGCCTTATACAGCTCTAAAGACACACCTCAAAGTTTTATAAAGCTCTAAAGACACACCTCAGAGTGTATAAAGCTCTAAAGACACACCTCAGAGTGTACAAAGCTCTAAAGACACACCTCACAGTGTTATAAAGCTCTAAACACACACCTCAGAGTGTTATAAAGCTCTTAAGACAAACCTCAGAGTGTTATAAAGCTCTAAAGACACACCTCAGAGCCTTATACAGCTCTAAAGACACACTTCAGAGTGTTTTAAAGCTCTAAAGACACACCTCAGAGTGTACAAAGCTCTTAAGACAAACCTCAGAGTGTACAAAGCTCTAAAAACACACCTCAGAGTGTTATAAAGCTCTAAAGACACACATCAGAGTGTTATAGAGCTCTAAAGACACACTTCAGAGTGATATAGAGCTCTAAAAAACACACCTCAGAGTGTTATAAAGCTCTAAAGACACACCTCAGAGTTTTATAAAGCTTTAAAGACACACCTTAGAGTGTTATAAAGCTCTAAATACTGACCTCAGAGTGTTTTAAAGCTCTAAAGACACACTTCAGAGTAGTATAAAGCTCTAAATACAAAACTCAGTGTGTTATAAAGCTCTAAAGACACATCTCAGAGTGTATAAAGCTCTAAAGACACACCTGAGAGTTTTATAAAGCTCTAAAGACACACCTTAGAGTGTTATAAAGCTCTAAAGACACACCTTAGAGTGTATAAATCTCTAAAGACGCACCTTAGAGTGTATAAAGCTCTAAAGACACACCTCAGAGTGTTATAAAGCTCTAAAGACACACCTCAGAGTTATATAAAGCTTTAAAGACACACCTTAGAGTGTTATAAAGCTCTAAAGACACACCTCAGAGTGTATAAAGCTCTAAAGACACATCTCAGAGTGTTATAAAGCTCTAAAAACACACCTCAGAGTGTTATAAAGCTCTAAAGACACACCTCAGAGTGTATAAAGCTCTAAAGACGCACCTCAGAGTGTACAAAGCTCTTAAGACACACCTCGGAGTCTTATAGAGCTCTAAAGACACACTTCAGAGTGGTATAAAGCTCTAAAGACAAACCTCAGAGTGTTATAGAGCTCTAAAAAACACACCTCAGAGTGTTATAAAGCTCTAAAGACACACCTCAGAGTGTTATAAAGCATAAAGACGCACCTCAGAGTGTTATAAAGCTCTAAAGACACACCTCAGAGTGTTTTAAAGCTCTGGAGACACACCTCAGAGTGTATAAAGCTCTAAAGACGCACCTCAGAGTGTACAAAGCTCTTAAGACACACCTCGGAGTCTTATAGAGCTCTAAAGACACACTTCAGAGTGGTATAAAGCTCTAAAGACAAACCTCAGAGTGTTATAGAGCTCTAAAAAACACACCTCAGAGTGTTATAAAGCTCTAAAGACACACCTCAGAGTTTTAAAAAGCTCTAAAGACACACCTTAGAGTGTTAAAAAGCTCTAAAGACACACCTAGGAGTGTTTCAAGCTCTAAAGACGCACCTAAGAGTGTATAAAGCTCTAAAGACGCACCTCACAGCTCAGAGTGTTATAAAGCTCTAAAGACACACCTCAGAGTGGTATAAAGCTCTAAAGACACACCTCAGAGTTTTATAAAGCTTTAAAGACACACCTTAGAGTATTATAAAGCTCTAAAGACACACCTCAGAGTGTATAAAGCTCTAAAGACGCACCTCAGAGTGTATAAAGCTCTAAAGACACACCTCACAGTGTTATAAAGCTCTAAAGACACATCCCAGAGTGTATAAAGCTCTAAAGACACACCTTAGAGTGTTATAAAGCTCTAAAGACACACCTTAGAGTGTATAAATCTTTAAAGACGCACCTTAGAGTGTATAAATCTCTAAAGACAGACCTCAGTGTGTTATAAAGCTCTAAAGACACACCTCAGAGCCTTATACAGCTCTAAAGACACACCTCAAAGTTTTATAAAGCTCTAAAGACACACCTCAGAGTGTATAAAGCTCTAAAGACACACCTCAGAGTGTACAAAGCTCTAAAGACACACCTCACAGTGTTATAAAGCTCTAAACACACACCTCAGAGTGTTATAAAGCTCTAAAGACAAACCTCAGAGTGTTATAAAGCTCTAAAGACACACCTCAGAGCCTTATACAGCTCTAAAGACACACTTCAGAGTGTTTTAAAGCTCTAAAGACACACCTCAGAGTGTACAAAGCTCTTAAGACAAACCTCAGAGTGTACAAAGCTCTAAAAACACACCTCAGAGTGTTATAAAGCTCTAAAGACACACATCAGAGTGTTATAGAGCTCTAAAGACACACTTCAGAGTGATATAGAGCTCTAAAAAACACACCTCAGAGTGTTATAAAGCTCTAAAGACACACCTCAGAGTTTTATAAAGCTTTAAAGACACACCTTAGAGTGTTATAAAGCTCTAAATACTGACCTCAGAGTGTTTTAAAGCTCTAAAGACACACTTCAGAGTAGTATAAAGCTCTAAATACAAAACTCAGTGTGTTATAAAGCTCTAAAGACACATCTCAGAGTGTATAAAGCTCTAAAGACACACCTGAGAGTTTTATAAAGCTCTAAAGACACACCTTAGAGTGTTATAAAGCTCTAAAGACACACCTTAGAGTGTATAAATCTCTAAAGACGCACCTTAGAGTGTATAAAGCTCTAAAGACACACCTCAGAGTGTTATAAAGCTCTAAAGACACACCTCAGAGTTATATAAAGCTTTAAAGACACACCTTAGAGTGTTATAAAGCTCTAAAGACACACCTCAGAGTGTATAAAGCTCTAAAGACACATCTCAGAGTGTTATAAAGCTCTAAAAACACACCTCAGAGTGTTATAAAGCTCTAAAGACACACCTCAGAGTGTATAAAGCTCTAAAGACGCACCTCAGAGTGTTATAAAGCTCTAAAGACACACCTCAGAGTGTTATAAAGCTCTAAAGACACATCTCAGAGTGTATAAAACTCTAAAGACACACCTCACAGTGTTATAAAGCTCTAAAGACACACCTCAGAGTGTATAAAGCTCTAAAGACGCACCTCAGATTGTTATAAAGCTCTACAGACACACTTCAGAGTATTTTAAAGCTCTAAAGACACACCTCAGAGTGGTATAAAGCTCTAAAGACACACCTCAGAGTGTACAAAGCTCTAAAGACACACCTCAGAGTGTACAAAGCTCTAAAGACACACCTCAGAGTGTACAAAGCTCTTAAGACACACCTCGGAGTGTTATAGAGCTCTAAAGACACACTTCAGAGTGGTATAGAGCTCTAAAAAACACACTTCAGAGTGTTATAAAGCTCTAAAGACACAACTCAGAGTGTTATAAAGCTCTAAAGACGCACCTCAGAGTGTTATAAAGCTCTAAAGACACAGCTCAGAGTGTTTTAAAGCTCTGGAGACACACCTCAGAGTGTTATAAAGCTCTAAAGACACACCTCAGAGTTTTAAAAAGCTCTAAAGACACACCTTAGAGTGTTAAAAAGCTCTAAAGACACACCTCAGAGTGTTTCAAGCTCTAAAGACGCACCTAAGAGTGTATAAAGCTCTAAAGACGCACCTCACAGCTCAGAGTGTTATAAAGCTCTAAAGACGCACCTCACAGCTCAGAGTGTTATAAAGCTCTAAAGACACACCTCAGAGTTTTAAAAAGCTCTAAAGATACACCTTAGAGTGTTAAAAAGCTCTAAAGACACACCTCAGAGTGTTATAAAGCTCTAAAGACACACCTCAGAGTGGTATAAAGCTCTAAATACACACTTCAGAGTTTTATAAAGCTTTAAAGACACACCTCAGAGTGTATAAAGCTCTAAAGACGCACCTCAGAGTGTATAAAGCTCTAAAGACACACCTCACAGTGTTATAAAGCTCTAAAGACACATCCCAGAGTGTATAAAGCTCTAAAGACACACCTCAGAGTGTATAAATCTTTAAAGACGCATCTTAGAGTGTTATAAAGCTCTAAAGACACACCTCAGAGTGTTTCAAGCTCTAAAGACGCACCTAAGAGTGTATAAAGCTCTAAAGACGCACCTCACAGCTCAGAGTGTTATAAAGCTCTAAAGACGCACCTCACAGCTCAGAGTGTTATAAAGCTCTAAAGACACACCTCAGAGTTTTAAAAAGCTCTAAAGATACACCTTAGAGTGTTAAAAAGCTCTAAAGACACACCTCACAGTGTTATAAAGCTCTAAAGACACACCTCAGAGTGTATAAAGCTCTAAAGACACACCTCAGAGTGTATAAATCTTTAAAGACACACCTCAGAGCCTTATACAGCTCTAAAGACACACCTCAAAGTTTTATAAAGCTCTAAAGACACACCTTAGAGTTTTAAAAAGCTCTAAAGACACACCTTAGAGTCTTAAAAAGCTCTAAAGACACACCTCAGAGTGTTTCAAGCTCTAAAGACGCACCTAAGAGTGTATAAAGCTCTAAAGACGCACCTCACAGCTCAGAGTGTTATAAAGCTCTAAAGACACACCTCAGAGTTTTAAAAAGCTCTAAAGACACACCTTAGAGTGTTAAAAAGCTCTAAAGACACACCTCAGAGTGTTATAAAGCTCTAAAGACACACCTCAGAGTGGTATAAAGCTCTAAATACACACTTCAGAGTTTTATAAAGCTTTAAAGACACACCTTAGAGTATTATAAAGCTCTAAAGACACACCTCAGAGTGTATAAATCTCTAAAGACGCACCTCAGAGTGTATAAATCTTTAAAGACACACCTCAGAGCCTTATACAGCTCTAAAGACACACCTCAAAGTTTTATAAAGCTCTAAAGACACACCTTAGAGTTTTAAAAAGCTCTAAAGACACACCTTAGAGTCTTAAAAAGCTCTAAAGACACACCTCAGAGTGTTTCAAGCTCTAAAGACGCACCTAAGAGTGTATAAAGCTCTAAAGACGCACCTCACAGCTCAGAGTGTTATAAAGCTCTAAAGACACACCTCAGAGTTTTAAAAAGCTCTAAAGACACACCTTAGAGTGTTAAAAAGCTCTAAAGACACACCTCAGAGTGTTATAAAGCTCTAAAGACACACCTCAGAGTGGTATAAAGCTCTAAATACACACTTCAGAGTTTTATAAAGCTTTAAAGACACACCTCAGAGTGTTATAAAGCTCTAAAGACACACCTCAGAGTGGTATAAAGCTCTAAATACACACTTCAGAGTTTTATAAAGCTTTAAAGACACACCTCACAGTGTTATAAAGCTCTAAAGACACATCCCAGAGTGTATAAAGCTCTAAAGACACACCTCAGAGTGTATAAATCTTTAAAGACGCACCTTAGAGTGTTATAAAGCTCTAAAGACACACCTTAGAGTGTATAAATCTTTAAAGACGCACCTTAGAGTGTATAAATCTCTAAAGACAGACCTCAGTGTGTTATAAAGCTCTAAAGACACACCTCAGAGCCTTATACAGCTCTAAAGACACACCTCAAAGTTTTATAAAGCTCTAAAGACACACCTTAGAGTTTTAAAAAGCTCTAAAGACACACCTTAGAGTGTTAAAAAGCTCTAAAAACACACCTCAGAGTGTACAAAGCTCTAAAGACACACCTCAGAGTGTTATGGAGCTCTAAAGACACACCTCAGAGTTTTATAGAGCTCTAAAGACACACCTCAGAGTGTTATAAAGCTCTAAAGACATACCTCAGAGTGTATAAAGCTCTAAAGACTCACCTCAGAGTGTTATAAAGCTCTAAAGACACACTTCAGAGTGTATAAAGCTCTAAAAAACACACCTCAGAGTGTTATAAAGCTCTAAAGACACACTTCAGAGTGTATAAAGCTCTAAAGACTCACCTCAGAGTGTATAAAGCTCTAAAGACATACCTCAGAGTGTATAAAGCTATAAAGACGCACCTTAGAGTGTTATAAAGCTCTAAAGACACACCTCAGATTGTGTAAAGCTCTAAAGACACACCTCAGAGTGTAAAAGGCTCTAAAGACACACCTCAGAGTGTTATAGAGCTCTAAAGACAAACCTGAGAGTGTGTAAAGCTCTAAAAACACACCTCTGAGTGGTAAAAAGCTCTAAAGACTCACCTCAGAGTGTTATAGAGCTCTAAAGACAAACCTCAGAGTGTTATGGAGCTCTAAAGACGCACCTCAGAGTGTATAAAGCTCTAAAGACACACCTCACAGTGTTATAAAGCTCTAAAGACACATCCCAGAGTGTATAAAGCTCTAAAGACACACCTCAGAGTGTATAAATCTTTAAAGACGCACCTTAGAGTGTTATAAAGCTCTAAAGACACACCTCAGTGTGTTATAAAGCTCTAAAGACACACCTCAGAGCCTTATACAGCTCTAAAGACACACCTCAAAGTTTTATAAAGCTCTAAAGACACACCTTAGAGTTTTAAAAAGCTCTAAAGACACACCTTAGAGTGTTAAAAAGCTCTAAAAACACACCTCAGAGTGTACAAAGCTCTAAAGACACACCTCAGAGTGTTATGGAGCTCTAAAGACACACCTCAGAGTTTTATAGAGCTCTAAAGACACACCTCAGAGTGGTATAAAGCTCTAAAAAACACACCTCAGAGTGTTATAAAGCTCTAAAGACACACTTCAGAGTGTATAAAGCTCTAAAGACGCACCTCAGATTGTGTAAAGCTCTAAAGACACACCTCAGAGTGTACAAAGCTCTAAAGACACACCTCAGAGTGTTATAGAGCTCTAAAGACAAACCTGAGAGTGTGTAAAGCTCTAAAGACACACCTCAGAGTGGTAAAAAGCTCTAAAGACTCACCTCAGAGTGTTATAGAGCTCTAAAGACAAACCTCAGAGTGTTATGGAGCTCTAAAGACACACCTCAGAGTTTTATAGAGCTCTAAAGACAAACCTCAGAGTGTTATGGAGCTCTAAAGACACACCTCAGAGTTTTATAGAGCTCTAAAAACATACCTCAGAGTGTACAAAGCTCTAAAGACACACCTCAGAGTGTATAAAGCTCTAAAGACACACCTCAGAGTGTACAAAGCTCTAAAGACACACCTCAGAGTGTATAAAGCTCTAAAGACACACCTCAGAGTGTTATAGAGCTCTAAAGACAAACCTAAGAGTGTGTAAAGCTCTAAAGACACACCTCAGAGTGATAAAATGCTCTAAAGACCCACCTCAGAGTGTTATAGAGCTCTAAAGACAAACCTCAGAGTGTTATGGAGCTCTAAAGACACACCTCAGAGTTTTATAGAGCTCTAAAGACAAACCTCAGAGTGTTACGGAGCTCTAAAGACACACCTCAGAGTTTTATAGAGCTCTAAAAACATACCTCAGAGTGTACAAAGCTCTAAAGACACACCTCAGAGTGTATAAAGCTCTAAAGACACACCTCAGAGTGTACAAAGCTCTAAATACACACCTCAGAGTGTATAAAGCTCTAAAGACACAGCTCAGAGTGTATAAAGCTCTAAAGACACACCTGAGAGTTTTATAAAGCTCTAAAGACACACCTTAGAGTGTTATAAAGCTCTAAAGACACACCTCAGAGTGTTATAAAGCTCTAGAGACACATCTCAGAGTGTATGAAGCTCTAAAGACACACCTTAGAGTGTATAAATCTCTAAAGACGCACCTTAGAGTGTTATAAAGCTCTAAAGACACACCTTAGAGTGTATAAAGCTCTAAAGACACACCTCAGAGTGTTATAAAGCTCTAAAGACACACCTCAGAGTGTTATAAAGCTCTAAAGACACACCTCAGAGTGTTATAGAGCTCTAAAGACATACCTCAGAGTGGTATAATGCTCTAAAGACACACCTCAGAGTGTATAAAGCTCTAAAGACACACCTCAGAGTGTATAAAGCTCTAAAGACGCACATTAGAGTGTTATAAAGCTCTAAAGACACACCTCAGAGTGTAAAAAGCTCTAAAGACATACCGCAGAGTGTCTAAAGCTCTAAAGACACACCTCAGAGTGGTATAAAGCTCTAAAGACACACCTCAGAGTGTACAAAGCTCTAAAGACACGCCTCAGAGTGTACAAAGCTCTAAAGACACACCTCAGAGTGGTATAAAGCTCTAAAGACACACCTCAGAGTGTTAAAAGCTCTAAAGACATATCTCAGAGTGTATAAAGCTCTAAAGACACACCTCAGAGTTGTATGAAGCTCTAAAGACACACCTCAGAGTGTACAAAGCTCTAAAGACACACCTCAGAGTGTTAAAAGCTCTAAAGACATATCTCAGAGTGTATAAAGCTCTAAAGACACACCTCAGAGTGGTATAAAGCTCTAAAGACACACCTCAGAGTGTACAAAGCTCTAAAGACACACCTCAGAGTGTACAAAGCTCTTAAGACACACCTCGGAGTCTTATAGAGCTCTAAAGACACACTTCAGAGTGGTATAAAGCTCTAAAGACAAACCTCAGAGTGTTATAGAGCTCTAAAAAACACACCTCAGAGTGTTATAAAGCTCTAAAGACACACCTCAGAGTGTTATAAAGCATAAAGACGCACCTCAGAGTGTTATAAAGCTCTAAAGACACACCTCAGAGTGTTTTAAAGCTCTGGAGACACACCTCAGAGTGTTATAAAGCTCTAAAGACACACCTCAGAGTTTTAAAAAGCTCTAAAGACACACCTTAGAGTGTTAAAACGCTCTAAAGACACACCTAGGAGTGTTTCAAGCTCTAAAGACGCACCTAAGAGTGTATAAAGCTCTAAAGACGCACCTCACAGCTCAGAGTGTTATAAAGCTCTAAAGACACACCTCAGAGTGGTATAAAGCTCTAAAGACACACCTCAGAGTTTTATAAAGCTTTAAAGACACACCTTAGAGTATTATAAAGCTCTAAAGACACACCTCAGAGTGTATAAAGCTCTAAAGACGCACCTCAGAGTGTATAAAGCTCTAAAGACACACCTCACAGTGTTATAAAGCTCTAAAGACACATCCCAGAGTGTATAAAGCTCTAAAGACACACCTTAGAGTGTTATAAAGCTCTAAAGACACACCTTAGAGTGTATAAATCTTTAAAGACGCACCTTAGAGTGTATAAATCTCTAAAGACAGACCTCAGTGTGTTATAAAGCTCTAAAGACACACCTCAGAGCCTTATACAGCTCTAAAGACACACCTCAAAGTTTTATAAAGCTCTAAAGACACACCTCAGAGTGTATAAAGCTCTAAAGACACACCTCAGAGTGTACAAAGCTCTAAAGACACACCTCACAGTGTTATAAAGCTCTAAACACACACCTCAGTGTGTTATAAAGCTCTAAAGACACACCTCAGAGCCTTATACAGCTCTAAAGACACACCTCAAAGTTTTATAAAGCTCTAAAGACACACCTCAGAGTGTATAAAGCTCTAAAGACACACCTCAGAGTGTACAAAGCTCTAAAGACACACCTCACAGTGTTATAAAGCTCTAAACACACACCTCAGAGTGTTATAAAGCTCTAAAGACAAACCTCAGAGTGTTATAAAGCTCTAAAGACACACCTCAGAGCCTTATACAGCTCTAAAGACACACTTCAGAGTGTTTTAAAGCTCTAAAGACACACCTCAGAGTGTACAAAGCTCTTAAGACAAACCTCAGAGTGTACAAAGCTCTAAAAACACACCTCAGAGTGTTATAAAGCTCTAAAGACACACATCAGAGTGTTATAGAGCTCTAAAGACACACTTCAGAGTGATATAGAGCTCTAAAAAACACACCTCAGAGTGTTATAAAGCTCTAAAGACACACCTCAGAGTTTTATAAAGCTTTAAAGACACACCTTAGAGTGTTATAAAGCTCTAAATACTGACCTCAGAGTGTTTTAAAGCTCTAAAGACACACTTCAGAGTAGTATAAAGCTCTAAATACAAAACTCAGTGTGTTATAAAGCTCTAAAGACACATCTCAGAGTGTATAAAGCTCTAAAGACACACCTGAGAGTTTTATAAAGCTCTAAAGACACACCTTAGAGTGTTATAAAGCTCTAAAGACACACCTTAGAGTGTATAAATCTCTAAAGACGCACCTTAGAGTGTATAAAGCTCTAAAGACACACCTCAGAGTGTTATAAAGCTCTAAAGACACACCTCAGAGTTTTATAAAGCTTTAAAGACACACCTTAGAGTGTTATAAAGCTCTAAAGACACACCTCAGAGTGTATAAAGCTCTAAAGACACATCTCAGAGTGTTATAAAGCTCTAAAAACACACCTCAGAGTGTTATAAAGCTCTAAAGACACACCTCAGAGTGTATAAAGCTCTAAAGACGCACCTCAGAGTGTTATAGAGCTCTAAAGACACACCTCAGAGTGTTATAAAGCTCTAAAGACACATCTCAGAGTGTATAAAGCTCTAAAGACACACCTCACAGTGTTATAAAGCTCTAAAGACACACCTCAGAGTGTATAAAGCTCTAAAGACGCACCTCAGATTGTTATAAAGCTCTACAGACACACTTCAGAGTATTTTAAAGCTCTAAAGACACACCTCAGAGTGGTATAAAGCTCTAAAGACACACCTCAGAGTGTACAAAGCTCTAAAGACACACCTCAGAGTGTACAAAGCTCTAAAGACACACCTCAGAGTGTACAAAGCTCTTAAGACACACCTCGGAGTGTTATAGAGCTCTAAAGACACACTTCAGAGTGGTATAGAGCTCTAAAAAACACACCTCAGAGTGTTATAAAGCTCTAAAGACACAACTCAGAGTGTTATAAAGCTCTAAAGACGCACCTCAGAGTGTTATAAAGCTCTAAAGACACAGCTCAGAGTGTTTTAAAGCTCTGGAGACACACCTCAGAGTGTTATAAAGCTCTAAAGACACACCTCAGAGTTTTAAAAAGCTCTAAAGACACACCTTAGAGTGTTAAAAAGCTCTAAAGACACACCTCAGAGTGTTTCAAGCTCTAAAGACGCACCTAAGAGTGTATAAAGCTCTAAAGACGCACCTCACAGCTCAGAGTGTTATAAAGCTCTAAAGACACACCTCAGAGTTTTAAAAAGCTCTAAAGATACACCTTAGAGTGTTAAAAAGCTCTAAAGACACACCTCAGAGTGTTATAAAGCTCTAAAGACACACCTCAGAGTGGTATAAAGCTCTAAATATACACTTCAGAGTTTTATAAAGCTTTAAAGACACACCTCAGAGTGTATAAAGCTCTAAAGACGCACCTCAGAGTGTATAAAGCTCTAAAGACACACCTCAGAGTGTATAAAGCTCTAAAGACACACCTCAGAGTGTATAAATCTTTAAAGACGCATCTTAGAGTGTTATAAAGCTCTAAAGACACACCTCAGAGTGTTTCAAGCTCTAAAGACGCACCTAAGAGTGTATAAAGCTCTAAAGACGCACCTCACAGCTCAGAGTGTTATAAAGCTCTAAAGACGCACCTCACAGCTCAGAGTGTTATAAAGCTCTAAAGACACACCTCAGAGTTTTAAAAAGCTCTAAAGATACACCTTAGAGTGTTAAAAAGCTCTAAAGACACACCTCAGAGTGTTATAAAGCTCTAAAGACACACCTCAGAGTGTATAAAGCTCTAAAGACGCACCTCACAGTGTTATAAAGCTCTAAAGACACACCTCAGAGTGTATAAAGCTCTAAAGACACACCTCAGAGTGTATAAATCTTTAAAGACACACCTCAGAGCCTTATACAGCTCTAAAGACACACCTCAAAGTTTTATAAAGCTCTAAAGACACACCTTAGAGTTTTAAAAAGCTCTAAAGACACACCTTAGAGTCTTAAAAAGCTCTAAAGACACACCTCAGAGTGTTTCAAGCTCTAAAGACGCACCTAAGAGTGTATAAAGCTCTAAAGACGCACCTCACAGCTCAGAGTGTTATAAAGCTCTAAAGACACACCTCAGAGTTTTAAAAAGCTCTAAAGACACACCTTAGAGTGTTAAAAAGCTCTAAAGACACACCTCAGAGTGTTATAAAGCTCTAAAGACACACCTCAGAGTGGTATAAAGCTCTAAATACACACTTCAGAGTTTTATAAAGCTTTAAAGACACACCTTAGAGTATTATAAAGCTCTAAAGACACACCTCAGAGTGTATAAATCTCTAAAGACGCACCTCAGAGTGTATAAAGCTCTAAAGACACACCTCACAGTGTTATAAAGCTCTAAAGACACATCCCAGAGTGTATAAAGCTCTAAAGACACACCTCAGAGTGTATAAATCTTTAAAGACGCACCTTAGAGTGTTATAAAGCTCTAAAGACACACCTTAGAGTGTATAAATCTTTAAAGACGCACCTTAGAGTGTATAAATCTCTAAAGACAGACCTCAGTGTGTTATAAAGCTCTAAAGACACACCTCAGAGCCTTATACAGCTCTAAAGACACACCTCAAAGTTTTATAAAGCTCTAAAGACACACCTTAGAGTTTTAAAAAGCTCTAAAGACACACCTTAGAGTGTTAAAAAGCTCTAAAAACACACCTCAGAGTGTACAAAGCTCTAAAGACATACCTCAGAGTGTTATGGAGCTCTAAAGACACACCTCAGAGTTTTATAGAGCTCTAAAGACACACCTCAGAGTGTTATAAAGCTCTAAAGACATACCTCAGAGTGTATAAAGCTCTAAAGACTCACCTCAGAGTGTTATAAAGCTCTAAAGACACACTTCAGAGTGTATAAAGCTCTAAAAAACACACCTCAGAGTGTTATAAAGCTCTAAAGACACACTTCAGAGTGTATAAAGCTCTAAAGACTCACCTCAGAGTGTATAAAGCTCTAAAGACATACCTCAGAGTGTATAAAGCTATAAAGACGCACCTTAGAGTGTTATAAAGCTCTAAAGACACACCTCAGATTGTGTAAAGCTCTAAAGACACACCTCAGAGTGTAAAAGGCTCTAAAGACACACCTCAGAGTGTTATAGAGCTCTAAAGACAAACCTGAGAGTGTGTAAAGCTCTAAAGACACACCTCTGAGTGGTAAAAAGCTCTAAAGACTCACCTCAGAGTGTTATAGAGCTCTAAAGACAAACCTCAGAGTGTTATGGAGCTCTAAAGACGCACCTCAGAGTGTATAAAGCTCTAAAGACACACCTCAGAGTGTATAAATCTTTAAAGACGCACCTTAGAGTGTTATAAAGCTCTAAAGACACACCTTAGAGTGTATAAATCTTTAAAGACGCACCTTAGAGTGTATAAATCTCTAAAGACAGACCTCAGTGTGTTATAAAGCTCTAAAGACACACCTCAGAGCCTTATACAGCTCTAAAGACACACCTCAAAGTTTTATAAAGCTCTAAAGACACACCTTAGAGTTTTAAAAAGCTCTAAAGACACACCTTAGAGTGTTAAAAAGCTCTAAAAACACACCTCAGAGTGTACAAAGCTCTAAAGACACACCTCAGAGTGTTATGGAGCTCTAAAGACAGACCTCAGAGTTTTATAGAGCTCTAAAGACACACCTCAGAGTGGTATAAAGCTCTAAAAAACACACCTCAGAGTGTTATAAAGCTCTAAAGACACACTTCAGAGTGTATAAAGCTCTAAAGACTCACCTCAGAGTGTATAAAGCTATAAAGACGCACCTTAGAGTGTTATAAAGCTCTAACGACACATCTCAGAGTGTATAAAGCTCTAAAGACGCACCTCAGATTGTGTAAAGCTCTAAAGACACACCTCAGAGTGTACAAAGCTCTAAAGACACACCTCAGAGTGTTATAGAGCTCTAAAGACAAACCTGAGAGTGTGTAAAGCTCTAAAGACACACCTCAGAGTGGTAAAAAGCTCTAAAGACTCACCTCAGAGTGTTATAGAGCTCTAAAGACAAACCTCAGAGTGTTATGGAGCTCTAAAGACACACCTCAGAGTTTTATAGAGCTCTAAAGACAAACCTCAGAGTGTTATGGAGCTCTAAAGACACACCTCAGAGTTTTATAGAGCTCTAAAAACATACCTCAGAGTGTACAAAGCTCTAAAGACACACCTCAGAGTGTATAAAGCTCTAAAGACACACCTCAGAGTGTACAAAGCTCTAAAGACACACCTCAGAGTGTATAAAGCTCTAAAGACACACCTCAGAGTGTTATAGAGCTCTAAAGACAAACCTAAGAGTGTGTAAAGCTCTAAAGACACACCTCAGAGTGATAAAAAGCTCTAAAGACCCACCTCAGAGTGTTATAGAGCTCTAAAGACAAACCTCAGAGTGTTATGGAGCTCTAAAGACACACCTCAGAGTTTTATAGAGCTCTAAAGACAAACCTCAGAGTGTTATGGAGCTCTAAAGACACACCTCAGAGTTTTATAGAGCTCTAAAAACATACCTCAGAGTGTACAAAGCTCTAAAGACACACCTCAGAGTGTATAAAGCTCTAAAGACACACCTCAGAGTGTACAAAGCTCTAAAGACACACCTCAGAGTGTATAAAGCTCTAAAGACACAGCTCAGAGTGTATAAAGCTCTAAAGACACACCTGAGAGTTTTATAAAGCTCTAAAGACACACCTTAGAGTGTTATAAAGCTCTAAAGACACACCTCAGAGTGTTATAAAGCTCTAGAGACACATCTCAGAGTGTATGAAGCTCTAAAGACACACCTTAGAGTGTATAAATCTCTAAAGACGCACCTTAGAGTGTTATAAAGCTCTAAAGACACACCTTAGAGTGTATAAATCTCTAAAGACGCACCTTAGAGTGTATAAAGCTCTAAAGACACACCTCAGAGTGTTATAAAGCTCTAAAGACACACCTCAGAGTGTTATAAAGCTCTAAAGACACACCTCAGAGTGTTATAGAGCTCTAAAGACATACCTCAGAGTGGTATAATGCTCTAAAGACACACCTCAGAGTGTATAAAGCTCTAAAGACACACCTCAGAGTGTATAAAGCTCTAAAGACGCACATTAGAGTGTTATAAAGCTCTAAAGACACACCTCAGAGTGTAAAAAGCTCTAAAGACATACCGCAGAGTGTCTAAAGCTCTAAAGACACACCTCAGAGTGGTATAAAGCTCTAAAGACACACCTCAGAGTGTACAAAGCTCTAAAGACACACCTCAGAGTGGTATAAAGCTCTAAAGAAACACCTCAGAGTGTTAAAAGCTCTAAAGACATATCTCAGAGTGTATAAAGCTCTAAAGACACACCTCAGAGTTGTATAAAGCTCTAAAGACACACCTCAGAGTGTACAAAGCTCTAAAGACACACCTCAGAGTGTACAAAGCTCTAAAGACACACCTCAGAGTGTACAAAGCTCTTAAGACACACCTCGGAGTGTTATACAGCTCTAAAGACGCACCTCAGAGTGTTAAAAGCTCTAAAGACATATCTCAGCGTGGTATAAAGCTCTAAAGACACACCTCAGCGTGGTATAAAGCTCTAAAGACACACCTCAGAGTGTACAAAGCTCTAAAGACACACCTCAGAGTGTAGAAAGCTCTTAAGACACACCTCGGAGTCTTATAGAGCTCTAAAGACACACTTCAGAGTGGTATAAAGCTCTAAAGACAAACCTCAGAGTGTTATAGAGCTCTAAAAAACACACCTCAGAGTGTTATAAAGCTCTAAAGACACACCTCAGAGTGTTATAAAGCTCTAAAGACGCACCTCAGAGTGTTATAAAGCTCTAAAGACACACCTCAGAGTGTTTTAAAGCTCTGGAGACACACCTCAGAGTGTTATAAAGCTCTAAAGACACACCTCAGAGTTTTAAAAAGCTCTAAAGACACACCTTAGAGTGTTAAAAACCTCTAAAGACACACCTCGGAGTGTTTCAAGCTCTAAAGACGCACCTAAGAGTGTATAAAGCTCTAAAGACGCACCTCACAGCTCAGAGTGTTATAAAGCTCTAAAGACACACCTCAGAGTGGTATAAAGCTCTAAATATACACTTCAGAGTTTTATAAAGCTTTAAAGACACACCTCAGAGTGTATAAAGCTCTAAAGACGCACCTCAGAGTGTATAAAGCTCTAAAGACACACCTCACAGTGTTATAAAGCTCTAAAGACACACCTCAGAGTGTATAAATCTTTAAAGACGCATCTTAGAGTGTTATAAAGCTCTAAAGACACACCTCAGAGTGTTTCAAGCTCTAAAGACGCACCTAAGAGTGTATAAAGCTCTAAAGACGCACCTCACAGCTCAGAGTGTTATAAAGCTCTAAAGACGCACCTCACAGCTCAGAGTGTTATAAAGCTCTAAAGACACATCTCAGAGTTTTAAAAAGCTCTAAAGATACTCCTTAGAGTGTTAAAAAGCTCTAAAGACACACCTCAGAGTGTTATAAAGCTCTAAAGACACACCTCAGAGTGTATAAAGCTCTAAAGACACACCTCAGAGTGTATAAATCTTTAAAGACACACCTCAGAGCCTTATACAGCTCTAAAGACACACCTCAAAGTTTTATAAAGCTCTAAAGACACACCTTAGAGTTTTAAAAAGCTCTAAAGACACACCTTAGAGTCTTAAAAAGCTCTAAAGACACACCTCAGAGTGTTTCAAGCTCTAAAGACGCACCTAAGAGTGTATAAAGCTCTAAAGACGCACCTCACAGCTCAGAGTGTTATAAAGCTCTAAAGACACACCTCAGAGTTTTAAAAAGCTCTAAAGACACACCTTAGAGTGTTAAAAAGCTCTAAAGACACACCTCAGAGTGTTATAAAGCTCTAAAGACACACCTCAGAGTGGTATAAAGCTCTAAATACACACTTCAGAGTTTTATAAAGCTTTAAAGACACACCTTAGAGTATTATAAAGCTCTAAAGACACACCTCAGAGTGTATAAATCTCTAAAGACGCACCTCAGAGTGTATAAAGCTCTAAAGACACACCTCACAGTGTTATAAAGCTCTAAAGACACATCCCAGAGTGTATAAAGCTCTAAAGACACACCTCAGAGTGTATAAATCTTTAAAGACGCACCTTAGAGTGTTATAAAGCTCTAAAGACACACCTTAGAGTGTATAAATCTTTAAAGACGCACCTTAGAGTGTATAAATCTCTAAAGACAGACCTCAGTGTGTTATAAAGCTCTAAAGACACACCTCAGAGCCTTATACAGCTCTAAAGACACACCTCAAAGTTTTATAAAGCTCTAAAGACACACCTTAGAGTTTTAAAAAGCTCTAAAGACACACCTTAGAGTGTTAAAAAGCTCTAAAAACACACCTCAGAGTGTACAAAGCTCTAAAGACACACCTCAGAGTGTTATGGAGCTCTAAAGACACACCTCAGAGTTTTATAGAGCTCTAAAGACACACCTCAGAGTGTTATAAAGCTCTAAAGACATACCTCAGAGTGTATAAAGCTCTAAAGACTCACCTCAGAGTGTTATAAAGCTCTAAAGACACACTTCAGAGTGTATAAAGCTCTAAAAAACACACCTCAGAGTGTTATAAAGCTCTAAAGACACACTTCAGAGTGTATAAAGCTCTAAAGACTCACCTCAGAGTGTATAAAGCTCTAAAGACATACCTCAGAGTGTATAAAGCTATAAAGACGCACCTTAGAGTGTTATAAAGCTCTAAAGACACACCTCAGATTGTGTAAAGCTCTAAAGACACACCTCAGAGTGTAAAAGGCTCTAAAGACACACCTCAGAGTGTTATAGAGCTCTAAAGACAAACCTGAGAGTGTGTAAAGCTCTAAAGACACACCTCTGAGTGGTAAAAAGCTCTAAAGACTCACCTCAGAGTGTTATAGAGCTCTAAAGACAAACCTCAGAGTGTTATGGAGCTCTAAAGACGCACCTCAGAGTGTATAAAGCTCTAAAGACACACCTCAGAGTGTATAAATCTTTAAAGACGCACCTTAGAGTGTTATAAAGCTCTAAAGACACACCTTAGAGTGTATAAATCTTTAAAGACGCACCTTAGAGTGTATAAATCTCTAAAGACAGACCTCAGTGTGTTATAAAGCTCTAAAGACACACCTCAGAGCCTTATACAGCTCTAAAGACACACCTCAAAGTTTTATAAAGCTCTAAAGACACACCTTAGAGTTTTAAAAAGCTCTAAAGACACACCTTAGAGTGTTAAAAAGCTCTAAAAACACACCTCAGAGTGTACAAAGCTCTAAAGACACACCTCAGAGTGTTATGGAGCTCTAAAGACAGACCTCAGAGTTTTATAGAGCTCTAAAGACACACCTCAGAGTGGTATAAAGCTCTAAAAAACACACCTCAGAGTGTTATAAAGCTCTAAAGACACACTTCAGAGTGTATAAAGCTCTAAAGACTCACCTCAGAGTGTATAAAGCTATAAAGACGCACCTTAGAGTGTTATAAAGCTCTAACGACACATCTCAGAGTGTATAAAGCTCTAAAGACGCACCTCAGATTGTGTAAAGCTCTAAAGACACACCTCAGAGTGTACAAAGCTCTAAAGACACACCTCAGAGTGTTATAGAGCTCTAAAGACAAACCTGAGAGTGTGTAAAGCTCTAAAGACACACCTCAGAGTGGTAAAAAGCTCTAAAGACTCACCTCAGAGTGTTATAGAGCTCTAAAGACAAACCTCAGAGTGTTATGGAGCTCTAAAGACACACCTCAGAGTTTTATAGAGCTCTAAAGACAAACCTCAGAGTGTTATGGAGCTCTAAAGACACACCTCAGAGTTTTATAGAGCTCTAAAAACATACCTCAGAGTGTACAAAGCTCTAAAGACACACCTCAGAGTGTATAAAGCTCTAAAGACACACCTCAGAGTGTACAAAGCTCTAAAGACACACCTCAGAGTGTATAAAGCTCTAAAGACACACCTCAGAGTGTTATAGAGCTCTAAAGACAAACCTAAGAGTGTGTAAAGCTCTAAAGACACACCTCAGAGTGATAAAAAGCTCTAAAGACCCACCTCAGAGTGTTATAGAGCTCTAAAGACAAACCTCAGAGTGTTATGGAGCTCTAAAGACACACCTCAGAGTTTTATAGAGCTCTAAAGACAAACCTCAGAGTGTTATGGAGCTCTAAAGACACACCTCAGAGTTTTATAGAGCTCTAAAAACATACCTCAGAGTGTACAAAGCTCTAAAGACACACCTCAGAGTGTATAAAGCTCTAAAGACACACCTCAGAGTGTACAAAGCTCTAAAGACACACCTCAGAGTGTATAAAGCTCTAAAGACACAGCTCAGAGTGTATAAAGCTCTAAAGACACACCTGAGAGTTTTATAAAGCTCTAAAGACACACCTTAGAGTGTTATAAAGCTCTAAAGACACACCTCAGAGTGTTATAAAGCTCTAGAGACACATCTCAGAGTGTATGAAGCTCTAAAGACACACCTTAGAGTGTATAAATCTCTAAAGACGCACCTTAGAGTGTTATAAAGCTCTAAAGACACACCTTAGAGTGTATAAATCTCTAAAGACGCACCTTAGAGTGTATAAAGCTCTAAAGACACACCTCAGAGTGTTATAAAGCTCTAAAGACACACCTCAGAGTGTTATAAAGCTCTAAAGACACACCTCAGAGTGTTATAGAGCTCTAAAGACATACCTCAGAGTGGTATAATGCTCTAAAGACACACCTCAGAGTGTATAAAGCTCTAAAGACACACCTCAGAGTGTATAAAGCTCTAAAGACGCACATTAGAGTGTTATAAAGCTCTAAAGACACACCTCAGAGTGTAAAAAGCTCTAAAGACATACCGCAGAGTGTCTAAAGCTCTAAAGACACACCTCAGAGTGGTATAAAGCTCTAAAGACACACCTCAGAGTGTACAAAGCTCTAAAGACACACCTCAGAGTGGTATAAAGCTCTAAAGACACACCTCAGAGTGTTAAAAGCTCTAAAGACATATCTCAGAGTGTATAAAGCTCTAAAGACACACCTCAGAGTTGTATAAAGCTCTAAAGACACACCTCAGAGTGTACAAAGCTCTAAAGACACACCTCAGAGTGTACAAAGCTCTAAAGACACACCTCAGAGTGTACAAAGCTCTTAAGACACACCTCGGAGTGTTATACAGCTCTAAAGACGCACCTCAGAGTGTTAAAAGCTCTAAAGACATATCTCAGCGTGGTATAAAGCTCTAAAGACACACCTCAGCGTGGTATAAAGCTCTAAAGACACACCTCAGAGTGTACAAAGCTCTAAAGACACACCTCAGAGTGTACAAAGCTCTTAAGACACACCTCGGAGTCTTATAGAGCTCTAAAGACACACTTCAGAGTGTATAAAGCTCTAAAGACACAGCTCAGAGTGTATAAAGCTCTAAAGACACACCTGAGAGTTTTATAAAGCTCTAAAGACACACCTTAGAGTGTTATAAAGCTCTAAAGACACACCTCAGAGTGTTATAAAGCTCTAGAGACACATCTCAGAGTGTATGAAGCTCTAAAGACACACCTTAGAGTGTATAAATCTCTAAAGACGCACCTTAGAGTGTTATAAAGCTCTAAAGACACACCTTAGAGTGTATAAATCTCTAAAGACGCACCTTAGAGTGTATAAAGCTCTAAAGACACACCTCAGAGTGTTATAAAGCTCTAAAGACACACCTCAGAGTGTTATAAAGCTCTAAAGACACACCTCAGAGTGTTATAGAGCTCTAAAGACATACCTCAGAGTGGTATAATGCTCTAAAGACACACCTCAGAGTGTATAAAGCTCTAAAGACACACCTCAGAGTGTATAAAGCTCTAAAGACGCACATTAGAGTGTTATAAAGCTCTAAAGACACACCTCAGAGTGTAAAAAGCTCTAAAGACATACCGCAGAGTGTCTAAAGCTCTAAAGACACACCTCAGAGTGGTATAAAGCTCTAAAGACACACCTCAGAGTGTACAAAGCTCTAAAGACACACCTCAGAGTGGTATAAAGCTCTAAAGACACACCTCAGAGTGTTAAAAGCTCTAAAGACATATCTCAGAGTGTATAAAGCTCTAAAGACACACCTCAGAGTTGTATAAAGCTCTAAAGACACACCTCAGAGTGTACAAAGCTCTAAAGACACACCTCAGAGTGTACAAAGCTCTAAAGACACACCTCAGAGTGTACAAAGCTCTTAAGACACACCTCGGAGTGTTATACAGCTCTAAAGACGCACCTCAGAGTGTTAAAAGCTCTAAAGACATATCTCAGCGTGGTATAAAGCTCTAAAGACACACCTCAGCGTGGTATAAAGCTCTAAAGACACACCTCAGAGTGTACAAAGCTCTAAAGACACACCTCAGAGTGTACAAAGCTCTTAAGACACACCTCGGAGTCTTATAGAGCTCTAAAGACACACTTCAGAGTGGTATAAAGCTCTAAAGACAAACCTCAGAGTGTTATAGAGCTCTAAAAAACACACCTCAGAGTGTTATAAAGCTCTAAAGACACACCTCAGAGTGTTATAAAGCTCTAAAGACGCACCTCAGAGTGTTATAAAGCTCTAAAGACACACCTCAGAGTGTTTTAAAGCTCTGGAGACACACCTCAGAGTGTTATAAAGCTCTAAAGACACACCTCAGAGTTTTAAAAAGCTCTAAAGACACACCTTAGAGTGTTAAAAACCTCTAAAGACACACCTCGGAGTGTTTCAAGCTCTAAAGACGCACCTAAGAGTGTATAAAGCTCTAAAGACGCACCTCACAGCTCAGAGTGTTATAAAGCTCTAAAGACATACCTCAGAGTGGTATAAAGCTCTAAAGACACACCTCAGAGTTTTATAAAGCTTTAAAGACACACCTTAGAGTATTATAAAGCTCTAAAGACACACCTCAGAGTGTATAAAGCTCTAAAGACGCACCTCAGAGTGTATAAAGCTCTAAAGACACACCTCACAGTGTTATAAAGCTCTAAAGACACATCCCAGAGTGTATAAAGCTCTAAAGACACACCTTAGAGTGTTATAAAGCTCTAAAGACACACCTTAGAGTGTATAAATCTTTAAAGACGCACCTTAGAGTGTATAAATCTCTAAAGACAGACCTCAGTGTGTTATAAAGCTGTAAAGACACACCTCAGAGCCTTATACAGCTCTAAAGACACACCTCAGAGTGTATAAAGCTCTAAAGACACACCTCAGAGTGTACAAAGCTCTAAAGACACACCTCACAGTGTTATAAAGCTCTAAACACACACCTCAGAGTGTTATAAAGCTCTAAAGACAAACCTCAGAGTGTTATAAAGCTCTAAAGACACACCTCAGAGCCTTATACAGCTCTAAAGACACACTTCAGAGTGTTTTAAAGCTCTAAAGACACACCTCAGAGTGTACAAAGCTCTTAAGACAAACCTCAGAGTGTACAAAGCTCTAAAAACACACCTCAGAGTGTTATAAAGCTCTAAAGACACACATCAGAGTGTTATAGAGCTCTAAAGACACACTTCAGAGTGATATAGAGCTCTAAAAAACACACCTCAGAGTGTTATAAAGCTCTAAAGACACACCTCAGAGTTTTATAAAGCTTTAAAGACACACCTTAGAGTGTTATAAAGCTCTAAAGACACACCTCATAGTGTATAAAGCTCTAAATACTGACCTCAGAGTGTTTTAAAGCTCTAAAGACACACTTCAGAGTAGTATAAAGCTCTAAATACAAAACTCAGTGTGTTATAAAGCTCTAAAGACACACCTGAGAGTTTTATAAAGCTCTAAAGACACACCTTAGAGTGTTATAAAGCTCTAAAGACACACCTTAGAGTGTATAAATCTCTAAAGACGCACCTTAGAGTGTATAAAGCTCTAAAGACACACCTCAGAGTGTTATAAAGCTCTAAAGACACATCTCAGAGTGTATAAAGCTCTAAAGACACACCTCACAGTGTTATAAAGCTCTAAAGACACACCTCAGAGTGTATAAAGCTCTAAAGACGCACCTCAGATTGTTATAAAGCTCTACAGACACACTTCAGAGTATTTTAAAGCTCTAAAGACACACCTCAGAGTGGTATAAAGCTCTAAAGACACACCTCAGAGTGTACAAAGCTCTAAAGACACACCTCAGAGTGTACAAAGCTCTAAAGACACACCTCAGAGTGTACAAAGCTCTTAAGACACACCTCGGAGTGTTATAGAGCTCTAAAGACACACTTCAGAGTGGTATAGAGCTCTAAAAAACACACCTCAGAGTGTTATAAAGCTCTAAAGACACACCTCAGAGTGTTATAAAGCTCTAAAGACGAACCTCAGAGTGTTATAAAGCTCTAAAGACACACCTCAGAGTTTTAAAAAGCTCTAAAGACACACCTTAGAGTGTTAAAAGCTCTAAAGACACACCTCAGAGTGTTTCAAGCTCTAAAGACGCACCTAAGAGTGTATAAAGCTCTAAAGACGCACCTCACAGCTCAGAGTGTTATAAAGCTCTAAAGACGCACCTCACAGCTCAGAGTGTTATAAAGCTCTAAAGACACACCTCAGAGTTTTAAAAAGCTCTAAAGACACACCTTAGAGTGTTAAAAAGCTCTAAAGACACACCTCAGAGTGTTATAAAGCTCTAAAGACACACCTCAGAGTGGTATAAAGCTCTAAATACACACTTCAGAGTTTTATAAAGCTTTAAAGACACACCTCAGAGTGTATAAAGCTCTAAAGACACATCCCAGAGTGTATAAAGCTCTAAAGACACACCTCAGAGTGTATAAATCTTTAAAGACGCATCTTAGAGTGTTATAAAGCTCTAAAGACACACCTTAGAGTGTATAAATCTTTAAAGACGCACCTTAGAGTGTATAAATCTCTAAAGACAGACCTCAGTGTGTTATAAAGCTCTAAAGACACACCTCAGAGCCTTATACAGCTCTAAAGACACACCTCAAAGTTTTATAAAGCTCTAAAGACACACCTTAGAGTTTTAAAAAGCTCTAAAGACACACGTTAGAGTGTTAAAAAGCTCTAAAGACACACCTCAGAGTGTTATGGAGCTCTAAAGACACACCTCAGAGTTTTATAGAGCTCTAAAAACACACCTCAGAGTGTTATAAAGCTCTAAATACACACTTCAGAGTGTATAAAGCTCTAAAGACTCACCTCAGAGTGTATAAAGCTCTAAAGACATACCTCAGAGTGTATAAAGCTATAAAGACGCACCTTAGAGTGTTATAAAGCTCTAAAGACACATCTCAGAGTGTATAAAGCTCTAAAGACGCACCTTAGAGTGTTATAAAGCTCTAAAGACACACCTCAGATTGTGTAAAGCTCTAAAGACACACCTCAGAGTGGTAAAAAGCTCTAAAGACTCACCTCAGAGTGTTATAGAGCTCTAAAGACAAACCTCAGAGTGTTATGGAGCTCTAAAGACACACCTCAGAGTTTTATAGAGCTCTAAAGACAAACCTCAGAGTGTTATGGAGCTCTAAAGACACACCTCAGAGTTTTATAGAGCTCTAAAAACATACCTCAGAGTGTATAAAGCTCTAAAGACACACCTCAGAGTGTATAAAGCTCTAAAGACACACCTCAGAGTGTACAAAGCTCTAAAGACACACCTCAGAGTGTATAAAGCTCTAAAGACACAGCTCAGAGTGTATAAAGCTCTAAAGACACACCTCAGAGTGTTATAAAGCTCTAAAGACACACCTCAGAGTTTTATAAAGCTTTAAAGACACACCTTAGAGTGTTATAAAGCTCTAAAGACACACCTCAGAGTGTATAAAGCTCTAAAGACGTACCTCAGAGTGTATAAAGCTCTAAAGACACATCTCAGAGTGTTATAAAGCTCTAAAAACACACCTCAGAGTTTTATAAAGCTTTAAAGACACACCTTAGAGTTTTATAAAGCTCTAAAGACACACCTCAGAGTGTATAAAGCTCTAAAGACGCACCTCAGAGTGTTATAAAGCTCTAAAGACACACCTCAGAGTGGTATAAAGCTCTAAAGACACACCTCAGAGTTTTATAAAGCTTTAAAGACACACCTTAGAGTATTATAAAGCTCTAAAGACACACCTCAGAGTGTATAAAGCTCTAAAGACACACCTCAGAGTGTATAAAGCTCTAAAGACACACCTCACAGTGTTATAAAGCTCTAAAGACACATCCCAGAGTGTATAAAGCTCTAAAGACACACCTTAGAGTGTTATAAAGCTCTAAAGACACACCTTAGAGTGTATAAATCTTTAAAGACGCACCTTAGAGTGTATAAATCTCTAAAGACAGACCTCAGTGTGTTATAAAGCTCTAAAGACACACCTCAGAGCCTTATACAGCTCTAAAGATACACCTCAAAGTTTTATAAAGCTCTAAAGACACACCTCAGAGTGTATAAAGCTCTAAAGACACACCTCAGAGTGTACAAAGCTCTAAAGACACACCTCACAGTGTTATAAAGCTCTAAACACACACCTCAGAGTGTTATAAAGCTCTAAAGACAAACCTCAGAGTGTTATAAAGCTCTAAAGACACACCTCAGAGCCTTATACAGCTCTAAAGATACACCTCAGATTGTTATAAAGCTCTAAAGACACACTTCAGAGTGTTTTAAAGCTCTAAAGACACACCTCAGAGTGTACAAAGCTCTTAAGACAAACCTCAGAGTGTACAAAGCTCTAAAAACACACCTCAGAGTGTTATAAAGCTCTAAAGACACACATCAGAGTGTTATAGAGCTCTAAAGACACACTTCAGAGTGATATAGAGCTCTAAAAAACACACCTCAGAGTGTTATAAAGCTCTAAAGACACACCTCAGAGTTTTATAAAGCTTTAAAGACACACCTTAGAGTGTTATAAAGCTCTAAAGACACACCTCATAGTGTATAAAGCTCTAAATACTGACCTCAGAGTGTTTTAAAGCTCTAAAGACACACTTCAGAGTAGTATAAAGCTCTAAATACAAAACTCAGTGTGTTATAAAGCTCTAAAGACACATCTCAGAGTGTATAAAGCTCTAAAGACACACCTGAGAGTTTTATAAAGCTCTAAAGACACACCTTAGAGTGTTATAAAGCTCTAAAGACACACCTTAGAGTGTATAAATCTCTAAAGACGCACCTTAGAGTGTATAAAGCTCTAAAGACACACCTCAGAGTGTTATAAAGCTCTAAAGACACACCTCAGAGTTTTATAAAGCTTTAAAGACACACCTTAGAGTGTTATAAAGCTCTAAAGACACACCTCAGAGTGTTTAAAGCTCTAAAGACACATCTCAGAGTGTTATAAAGCTCTAAAAACACACCTCAGAGTTTTATAAAGCTTTAAAGACACACCTTAGAGTGTTATAAAGCTCTAAAGACACACCTCAGAGTGTATAAAGCTCTAAAGACGCACCTCAGAGTGTTATAAAGCTCTAAAGACACACCTCAGAGTGTTATAAAGCTCTAAAGACACATCTCAGAGTGTATAAAGCTCTAAAGACACACCTCACAGTGTTATAAAGCTCTAAAGACACACCTCAGAGTGTATAAAGCTCTAAAGACGCACCTCAGATTGTTATAAAGCTCTACAGACACACTTCAGAGTATTTTAAAGCTCTAAAGACACACCTCAGAGTGTATAAAGCTCTAAAGACTTACCTCAGAGTGTATAAAGCTCTAAAGACACACCTCAGAGTGGTATAAAGCTCTAAAGACACACCTCAGAGTGTACAAAGCTCTAAAGACACACCTCAGAGTGTACAAAGCTCTAAAGACACACCTCAGAGTGTACAAAGCTCTTAAGACACACCTCGGAGTGTTATAGAGCTCTAAAGACACACTTCAGAGTGGTATAGAGCTCTAAAAAACACACCTCAGAGTGTTATAAAGCTCTAAAGACACACCTCAGAGTGTTATAAAGCTCTAAAGACGCACCTCAGAGTGTTATAAAGCTCTAAAGACACAGCTCAGAGTGTTTTAAAGCTCTGGAGACACACCTCAGAGTGTTATAAAGCTCTGAAGACACACCTCAGAGTTTTAAAAAGCTCTAAAGACACACCTTAGAGTGTTAAAAAGCTCTAAAGACACACCTCAGAGTGTTTCAAGCTCTAAAGACGCACCTAAGAGTGTATAAAGCTCTAAAGACGCACCTCACAGCTCAGAGTGTTATAAAGCTCTAAAGACGCACCTCACAGCTCAGAGTGTTATAAAGCTCTAAAGACACACCTCAGAGTTTTAAAAAGCTCTAAAGACACACCTTAGAGTGTTAAAAAGCTCTAAAGACACACCTCAGAGTGTTATAAAGCTCTAAAGACACACCTCAGAGTTTTATAAAGCACTACAGACACACCTCAGAGTGTATAAAGCTCTAAATACACACTTCAGAGTTTTATAAAGCTTTAAAGACACACCTCAGAGTCTATAAAGCTCTAAAGACGCACCTCAGAGTGTATAAAGCTCTAAAGACACACCTCACAGTGTTATAAAGCTCTAAAGACACATCCCAGAGTGTATAAAGCTCTAACGACACACCTCAGAGTGTATAAATCTTTAAAGACGCATCTTAGAGTGTTATAAAGCTCTAAAGACACACCTTAGAGTGTATAAATCTTTAAAGACGCACCTTAGAGTGTATAAATCTCTAAAGACAGACCTCAGTGCGTTATAAAGCTCTAAAGACACACCTCAGAGCCTTATACAGCTCTAAAGACACACCTCAAAGTTTTATAAAGCTCTAAAGACACACCTTAGAGTTTTAAAAAGCTCTAAAGACACACCTTAGAGTGTTAAAAAGCTCTAAAAACACACTTCAGAGTGTACAAAGCTCTAAAGACACACCTCAGAGTGTTATGGAGCTCTAAAGACACACCTCAGAGTTTTATAGAGCTCTAAAAACACACCTCAGAGTGTTATAAAGCTCTAAAGACACACTTCAGAGTGTATAAAGCTCTAAAGACTCACCTCAGAGTGTATAAAGCTCTAAAGACATACCTCAGAGTGTATAAAGCTATAAAGACGCACCTTAGAGTGTTATAAAGCTCTAAAGACACATCTCAGAGTGTATAAAGCTCTAAAGACGCACCTTAGAGTGTTATAAAGCTCTAAAGACACACCTCAGATTGTGTAAAGCTCTAAAGACACACCTCAGAGTGGTAAAAAGCTCTAAAGACTCACCTCAGAGTGTTATAGAGCTCTAAAGACAAACCTCAGAGTGTTATGGAGCTCTAAAGACACACCTCAGAGTTTCATAGAGCTCTAAAGACAAACCTCAGAGTGTTATGGAGCTCTAAAGACACACCTCAGAGTTTTATAGAGCTCTAAAATCATACCTCAGAGTGTATAAAGCTCTAAAGACACACCTCAGAGTGTATAAAGCTCTAAAGACACACCTCAGAGTGTACAAAGCTCTAAAGACACACCTCAGAGTGTATAAAGCTCTAAAGACACAGCTCAGAGTGTATAAAGCTCTAAAGAAACACCTGAGAGTTTTATAAAGCTCTAAAGACACACCTTAGAGTGTTATAAAGCTCTAAAGACACACCTTAGAGTGTATAAATCTCTAAAGACGCACCTTAGAGTGTATAAAGCTCTAAAGACACACCTCAGAGTGTTATAAAGCTCTAAAGACACACCTCAGAGTTTTATAAAGCTTTAAAGACACACCTTAGAGTGTTATAAAGCTCTAAAGACACACCTCAGAGTGTATAAAGCTCTAAAGACGTACCTCAGAGTGTATAAAGCTCTAAAGACACATCTCAGAGTGTTATAAAGCTCTAAAAACACACCTCAGAGTTTTATAAAGCTTTAAAGACACACCTTAGAGTTTTATAAAGCTCTAAAGACACACCTCAGAGTGTATAAAGCTCTAAAGACGCACCTCAGAGTGTTATAAAGCTCTAAAGACACACCTCACAGTGTTATAAAGCTCTAAAGACACATCTCAGAGTGTATAAAGCTCTAAAGACACACCTCAGAGTGTATAAAGCTCTAAAGACTTACCTCAGAGTGCATACAGCTCTAAAGACGCACCTCAGAGTGTTAAAAGCTCTAAAGACATATCTCAGAGTGTATAAAGCTCTAAAGACACACCTCAGAGTGGTATAAAGCTCTAAAGACACACCTCAGAGTGTACAAAGCTCTAAAGACACACCTCAGAGTGTACAAAGCTCTAAAGACACACCTCAGAGTGTACAAAGCTCTTAAGACACACCTCGGAGTGTTATAGAGCTCTAAAGACACACTTCAGAGTGGTATAGAGCTCTAAAAAACACACCTCAGAGTGTTATAAAGCTCTAAAGACACACCTCAGAGTGTTATAAAGCTCTAAAGACGCACCTCAGAGTGTTATAAAGCTCTAAAGACATATCTCAGAGTGTATAAAGCTCTAAAGACACACCTCAGAGTGTATAAAGCTCTAAAGACACACCTCAGAGTGTACAAAGCTCTTAAGACACACCTCGGAGTGTTATAGAGCTCTAAAGACACACTTCAGAGTGGTAGAGAGCTCTAAAAAACACACCTCAGAGTGTTCTAAAGCTCTAAAGACACACCTCAGAGTGTTATAGAGCTCTAAAGACACACTTCAGAGTGGTATAGAGCTCTAAAAAACACACCTCAGAGTGTTATAAAGCTCTAAAGACACACCTCAGAGTTTTATAAAGCTTTAAAGACACACCTTAGAGTGTTATAAAGCTCTAAAGACACACCTCATAGTGTATAAAGCTCTAAATACTGACCTCAGAGTGTTTTAAAGCTCTAAAGACACACTTCAGAGTAGTATAAAGCTCTAAATACAAAACTCAGTGTGTTATAAAGCTCTAAAGACACATCTCAGAGTGTATAAAGCTCTAAAGACACACCTGAGAGTTTTATAAAGCTCTAAAGACACACCTTAGAGTGTTATAAAGCTCTAAAGACACACCTTAGAGTGTATAAATCTCTAAAGACGCACCTTAGAGTGTATAAAGCTCTAAAGACACACCTCAGAGTGTTATAAAGCTCTAAAGACACACCTCAGAGTTTTATAAAGCTTTAAAGACACACCTTAGAGTGTTATAAAGCTCTAAAGACACACCTCAGAGTGTATAAAGCTCTAAAGACGTACCTCAGAGTGTTTAAAGCTCTAAAGACACATCTCAGAGTGTTATAAAGCTCTAAAAACACACCTCAGAATTTTATAAAGCTTTAAAGACACACCTTAGAGTGTTATAAAGCTCTAAAGACACACCTCAGAGTGTATAAAGCTCTAAAGACCTACCTCAGAGTGTTATAAAGCTCTAAAGACACACCTCAGAGTGTTATAAAGCTCTAAAGACACATCTCAGAGTGTATAAAGCTCTAAAGACGCACCTCAGATTGTTATAAAGCTCTACAGACACACTTCAGAGTATTTTAAAGCTCTAAAGACACACCTCAGAGTGTATAAAGCTCTAAAGACTTACCTCAGAGTGTATAAAGCTCTAAAGACACACCTCAGAGTGGTATAAAGCTCTAAAGACACACCTCAGAGTGTACAAAGCTCTAAAGACACACCTCAGAGTGTACAAAGCTCTAAAGACACACCTCAGAGTGTACAAAGCTCTAAAGACACACCTCAGAGTGTACAAAGCTCTAAAGACACACCTCGGAGTGTTATAGAGCTCTAAAGACACACTTCAGAGTGGTATAGAGCTCTAAAAAAACACACCTCAGAGTGTTATAAAGCTCTAAAGACACACCTCAGAGTGTTATAAAGCTCTAAAGACGCACCTCAGAGTGTTATAAAGCTCTAAAGACACAGCTCAGAGTGTTTTAAAGCTCTGGAGACACACCTCAGAGTGTTATAAAGCTCTAAAGACACACCTCAGAGTTTTAAAAAGCTCTAAAGACACACCTTAGAGTGTTAAAAAGCTCTAAAGACACACCTCAGAGTGTTTCAAGCTCTAAAGACGCACCTCACAGCTCAGAGTGTTATAAAGCTCTAAAGACGCACCTCACAGCTCAGAGTGTTATAAAGCTCTAAAGACACACCTCAGAGTTTTAAAAAGCTCTAAAGACACACCTTAGAGTGTTAAAAAGCTCTAAAGACACACCTCAGAGTGTTATAAAGCTCTAAAGACACACCTCAGAGTTTTATAAAGCACTACAGACACACCTCAGAGTGGTATAAAGCTCTAAATACACACTTCAGAGTTTTATAAAGCTTTAAAGACACACCTCAGAGTGTATAAAGCTCTAAAGACGCACCTCAGGGTGTATAAAGCTCTAAAGACACACCTCACAGTGTTATAAAGCTCTAAAGACACATCCCAGAGTGTATAAAGCTCTAAAGACACACCTCAGAGTGTATAAATCTTTAAAGACGCATCTTAGAGTGTTATAAAGCTCTAAAGACACACCTTAGAGTGTATAAATCTTTAAAGATGCACCTTAGAGTGTATAAATCTCTAAAGACAGACCTCAGTGTGTTATAAAGCTCTAAAGACACACCTCAGAGCCTTATACAGCTCTAAAGACACACCTCAAAGTTTTATAAAGCTCTAAAGACACACCTTAGAGTTTTAAAAAGCTCTAAAGACACACCTTAGAGTGTTAAAAAGCTCTAAAGACACACCTCAGAGTGTTATAAAGCTCTAAAGACACATCTCAGAGTGTATAAAGCTCTAAAGACGCACCTCAGATTGTTATAAAGCTCTACAGACACACTTCAGAGTATTTTAAAGCTCTAAAGACACACCTCAGAGTGTATAAAGCTCTAAAAACTTACCTCAGAGTGTATAAAGCTCTAAAGACACACCTCAGAGTGGTATAAAGCTCTAAAGACACACCTCAGAGTGTACAAAGCTCTAAAGACACACCTCAGAGTGTACAAAGCTCTAAAGACACACCTCAGAGTTTACAAAGCTCTAAAGACACACCTCGGAGTGTTATAGAGCTCTAAAGACACACTTCAGAGTGGTATAGAGCTCTAAAAAAACACACCTCAGAGTGTTATAAAGCTCTAAAGACACACCTCAGAGTGTTATAAAGCTCTAAAGACGCACCTCAGAGTGTTATAAAGCTCTAAAGACACAGCTCAGAGTGTTTTAAAGCTCTGGAGACACACCTCAGAGTGTTATAAAGCTCTAAAGACACACCTCAGAGTTTTAAAAAGCTCTAAAGACACACCTTAGAGTGTTAAAAAGCTCTAAAGACACACCTCAGAGTGTTTCAAGCTCTAAAGACGCACCTAAGAGTGTATAAAGCTCTAAAGACGCACCTCACAGCTCAGAGTGTTATAAAGCTCTAAAGACGCACCTCACAGCTCAGAGTGTTATAAAGCTCTAAAGACACACCTCAGAGTTTTAAAAAGCTCTAAAGACACACCTTAGAGTGTTAAAAAGCTCTAAAGACACACCTCAGAGTGTTATAAAGCTCTAAAGACACACCTCAGAGTTTTATAAAGCACTACAGACACACCTCAGAGTGTATAAAGCTCTAAAGACGCACCTCAGTGTGTATAAAGCTCTAAAGACACACCTCACAGTGTTATAAAGCTCTAAAGACACATCCCAGAGTGTATAAAGCTCTAAAGACACACCTCAGAGTGTTATAAAGCTCTAAAGACACAGCTCAGAGTGTTATAAAGCTCTAAAGACGCACCTCAGAGTGTTATAAAGCTCTAAAGACACAGCTCAGAGTGTTTTAAAGCTCTGGAGACACACCTCAGAGTGTTATAAAGCTCTAAAGACACACCTCAGAGTTTTAAAAAGCTCTAAAGACACACCTTAGAGTGTTAAAAAGCTCTAAAGACACACCTCAGAGTGTTTCAAGCTCTAAAGACGCACCTAAGAGTGTATAAAGCTCTAAAGACGCACCTCACAGCTCAGAGTGTTATAAAGCTCTAAAGACGCACCTCACAGCTCAGAGTGTTATAAAGCTCTAAAGACACACCTCAGAGTTTTAAAAAGCTCTAAAGACACACCTTAGAGTGTTAAAAAGCTCTAAAGACACACCTCAGAGTGTTATAAAGCTCTAAAGACACACCTCAGAGTTTTATAAAGCTCTAAAGACACATCCCAGAGTGTATAAATCTTTAAAGACGCATCTTAGAGTGTTATAAAGCTCTAAAGACACACCTTAGAGTGTATAAAGCTCTAAAGACACATCTCAAAGTGTATAAAGCTCTAAAGACGCACCTTAGAGTGTATAAAGCTATAAAGACGCACCTTAGAGTGTTATAAAGCTCTAAAGACACACCTCAGAGTGGTAAAAAGCTCTAAAGACTCACCTCAGAGTGTTATAGAGCTCTAAAGACAAACCTCAGAGTGTTATGGAGCTCTAAAGACACACCTCAGAGTTTCATAGAGCTCTAAAGACAAACCTCAGAGTGTTATGGAGCTCTAAAGACACACCTCAGAGTTTTATAGAGCTCTAAAATCATACCTCAGAGTGTATAAAGCTCTAAAGACACACCTCAGAGTGTATAAAGCTCTAAAGACACACCTCAGAGTGTACAAAGCTCTAAAGACACACCTCAGAGTGTATAAAGCTCTAAAGACACAGCTCAGAGTGTATAAAGCTCTAAAGAAACACCTGAGAGTTTTATAAAGCTCTAAAGACACACCTTAGAGTGTTATAAAGCTCTAAAGACACACCTTAGAGTGTATAAATCTCTAAAGACGCACCTTAGAGTGTATAAAGCTCTAAAGACACACCTCAGAGTGTTATAAAGCTCTAAAGACACACCTCAGAGTTTTATAAAGCTCTAAAGACGTACCTCAGAGTGTATAAAGCTCTAAAGACACATCTCAGAGTGTTATAAAGCTCTAAAAACACACCTCAGAGTTTTATAAAGCTTTAAAGACACACCTTAGAGTTTTATAAAGCTCTAAAGACACACCTCAGAGTGTATAAAGCTCTAAAGACGCACCTCAGAGTGTTATAAAGCTCTAAAGACACACCTCACAGTGTTATAAAGCTCTAAAGACACATCTCAGAGTGTATAAAGCTCTAAAGACACACCTCAGAGTGTATAAAGCTCTAAAGACTTACCTCAGAGTGCATACAGCTCTAAAGACGCACCTCAGAGTGTTAAAAGCTCTAAAGACATATCTCAGAGTGTATAAAGCTCTAAAGACACACCTCAGAGTGGTATAAAGCTCTAAAGACACACCTCAGAGTGTACAAAGCTCTAAAGACACACCTCAGAGTGTACAAAGCTCTAAAGACACACCTCAGAGTGTACAAAGCTCTTAAGACACACCTCGGAGTGTTATAGAGCTCTAAAGACACACTTCAGAGTGGTATAGAGCTCTAAAAAACACACCTCAGAGTGTTATAAAGCTCTAAAGACACACCTCAGAGTGTTATAAAGCTCTAAAGACGCACCTCAGAGTGTTATAAAGCTCTAAAGACATATCTCAGAGTGTATAAAGCTCTAAAGACACACCTCAGAGTGTACAAAGCTCTAAAGACACACCTCAGAGTGTACAAAGCTCTTAAGACACACCTCGGAGTGTTATAGAGATCTAAAGACACACCTCAGAGTGTTATAGAGCTCTAAAGACACACTTCAGAGTGGTATAGAGCTCTAAAAAACACACCTCAGAGTGTTATAAAGCTCTAAAGACACACCTCAGAGTGTTATAGAGCTCTAAAGACACACTTCAGAGTGGTATAGAGCTCTAAAAAACACACCTCAGAGTGTTAAAAAGCTCTAAAGACACACCTCAGAGTGTTTCAAGCTCTAAAGACGCACCTAAGAGTGTATAAAGCTCTAAAGACGCACCTCACAGCTCAGAGTGTTATAAAGCTCTAAAGACACACCTCAGAGTTTAAAAAAGCTCTAAAGACACACCTTAGAGTGTTAAAAAGCTCTAAAGACACACCTCAGAGTGTTATAAAGCTCTAAAGACACACCTCAGAGTTTTATAAAGCACTACAGACACACCTCAGAGTGTTATAAAGCTTTAAAGACACACCTTAGAGTATTATAAAGCTCTAAAGACACACCTCAGAGTGTATAAAGCTCTAAAGACGCACCTCAGAGTGTATAAAGCTCTAAAGACACATCCCAGAGTTTATAAAGCTCTAAAGACACACCTCAGTGTGTTATAAAGCTCTAAATACACACTTCAGAGTTTTATAAAGCTTTAAAGACACACCTTAGAGTATTATAAAGCTCTAAAGACACACCTCAGAGTGTATAAAGCTCTAAAGACGCACCTCAGAGTGTATAAAGCTCTAAAGACACACCTCACAGTGTTATAAAGCTCTAAAGACACATCCCAGAGTGTATAAAGCTCTAAAGACACACCTCAGAGTGTATAAATCTCTAAAGACAGACCTCAGTGTGTTATAAAGCTCTAAAGACACACCTCAGAGCCTTATACAGCTCTAAAGACACACCTCAACGTTTTATAAAGCTCTAAAGACACACCTTAGAGTTTTAAAAAGCTCTAAAGACACACCTTAGAGTGTTAAAAAGCTCTAAAAACACACCTCAGAGTGTACAAAGCTCTAAAGACACACCTCAGAGTGTTATGGAGCTCTAAAGACACACCTCAGAGTTTTATAGAGCTCTAAAGACACACCTCAGAGTGGTATAAAGCTCTAAAAAACACACCTCAGAGTGTTATAAAGCTCTAAAGACACACTTCAGAGTGTTATAAAGCTCTAAAGACATACCTCAGAGTGTATAAAGCTATAAAGACGCACCTTAGAGTGTTATAAAGCTCTAAAGACACATCTCAGAGTGTATAAAGCTCTAAAGACGCACCTTAGAGTGTTATAAAGCTCTAAAGACACACCTCAGATTGTGTAAAGCTCTAAAGACACACCTCAGAGTGTACAAAGCTCTAAAGACACACCTCAGAGTGTTATAGAGCTCTAAAGACAAACCTGAGAGTGTGTAAAGCTCTAAAGACACACCTCAGAGTGGTAAAAAGCTCTAAAGACTCACCACAGAGTGTTATAGAGCTCTAAAGACAAACCTCAGAGTGTTATGGAGCTCTAAAGACACACCTCAGAGTTTTATAGAGCTCTAAAGACAAACCTCAGAGTGTTATGGAGCTCTAAAGACACACCTCAGAGTTTTATAGAGCTCTAAAAACATACCTCAGAGTGTATAAAGCTCTAAAGACACACCTCAGAGTGTATAAAGCTCTAAAGACACACCTCAGAGTGTACAAAGCTCTAAAGACACAGCTCAGAGTGTATAAAGCTCTAAAGAAACACCTGAGAGTGTTAAAAATCTTTAAAGACGCACCTTAGAGTGTATAAAGCTCTAAAGACACACTTCAGAGTAGTATAAAGCTCTAAATACAAAACTCAGTGTGTTATAAAGCTCTAAAGACACATCTCAGAGTGTATAAAGCTCTAAAGACACACCTGAGAGTTTTATAAAGCTCTAAAGACACACCTTAGAGTGTTATAAAGCTCTAAAGACACACCTCAGAGTGTATAAAGCTCTAAAGACACAGCTCAGAGTGTATAAAGCTCTAAAGACACACCTGAGAGTTTTATAAAGCTCTAAAGACACACCTTAGAGTGTTATAAAGCTCTAGAGACACATCTCAGAGTGTATGAAGCTCTAAAGACACACCTTAGAGTGTATAGATCTCTAAAGACGCACCTTAGAGTGTTATAAAGCTCTAAAGACACACCTTAGAGTGTATAAATCTCTAAAGACGCACCTTAGAGTGTATAAAGCTCTAAAGACACACCTCAGAGTGTTATAAAGCTCTAAAGACACACCTCAGAGTGTTATAAAGCTCTAAAGACACACCTCAGAGTGGTATAATGCTCTAAAGACACACCTCAGAGTGTAAAAAGCTCTAAAGACATACCGCAGAGTGTCTAAAGCTCTAAAGACACACCTCAGAGTGGTATAAAGCTCTAAAGACACACCTCAGAGTGTACAAAGCTCTAAAGACACATCTCAGAGTGTACAAAGCTCTAAAGACACACCTCAGAGTGTACAAAGCTCTTAAGACACACCTCGGAGTGTTATACAGCTCTAAAGACGCACCTCAGAGTGTTAAAAGCTCTAAAGACATATCTCAGAGTGTATAAAGCTCTAAAGACACACCTCAGAGTGTACAAAGCTCTAAAGACATACAGCAGAGTGTATAAAGCTCTAAAGACTCACCTCAGAGTGTATAAAGCTCTAAAGACATACCGCAGAGTGTATAAAGCTCTAAAGACACACCTCAGAGTGTATAAAGCTCTAAAGACACACCTCAGAGTGTATAAAGCTCTAAAGACTTACCTCAGAGTGTACAAAGCTCTAAAGACACACCTCAGAGTGGTATAAAGCTCTAAAGACACACCTCAGAGTGTTAAAAGCTCTAAAGACATATCTCAGAGTGTATAAAGCTCTAAAGACACACCTCAGAGTGGTATAAAGCTCTAAAGACACACCTCAGAGTGTACAAAGCTCTAAAGACACACCTCAGAGTGTACAAAGCTCTTAAGACACACTTCGGAGTGTTATAGAGCTCTAAAGACACACTTCAGAGTGGTATAAAGCTCTAAAGACACACCTCAGAGTGTTATAAAGCTCTAAAGACACACCTCAGAGTGTTTTAAAGCTCTGGAGACACACCTCAGAGTGTTATAAAGCTCTAAAGACACACCTCAGAGTTTTAAAAAGCTCTAAAGACACACCTCAGAGTGTTATAAAGCTCTAAAGACACAGCTCAGAGTGTTATAAAGCTCTAAAGACACACCTCAGAGTTTTATAAAGCACTAAAGACACACCTCAGAGTGGTATAAAGCTCTAAAGACACACCTCAGAGTGTATAAAGCTCTAAAGACACACCTCAGAGTTTTATAAAGCTTTAAAGACACACCTTAGAGTATTATAAAGCTCTAAAGACACACCTCAGAGTGTATAAAGCTCTAAAGACGCACCTCAGAGTGTATAAAGCTCTAAAGACACATCCCAGAGTGTATAAAGCTCAAAAGACACACCTTAGAGTGTTATAAAGCTCTAAAGACACACCTTAGAGTGTATAAATCTTTAAAGACGCACCTTAGAGTGTATAAATCTCTAAAGACAGACCTCAGTGTGTTATAAAGCTCTAAAGACACACCTCAGAGCCTTATACAGCTCTAAAGACACACCTCAGAGTGTACAAAGCTCTAAAGACACACCTCAAAGTTTTATAAAGCTCTAAAGACACACCTCAGAGTGTATAAAGCTCTAAACACACACCTCAGAGTGTTATAAAGCTCTAAAGACAAACCGCAGAGTGTTATAAAGCTCTAAAGACACACCTCAGAGTGTACAAAGCTCTTAAGACAAACCTCAGAGTGTACAAAGCTCTAAAAACACACCTCAGAGTGTTATAAAGCTCTAAAGACACACATCAGAGTGTTATACAGCTCTAAAGACGCACCTCAGAGTGTTAAAAGCTCTAAAGACATATCTCAGAGTGTATAAAGCTCTAAAGACACACCTCAGAGTGGTATAAAGCTCTAAAGACACACCTCAGAGTGTACAAAGCTCTAAAGACACACCTCAGAGTGTACAAAGCTCTTAAGACAAACCTCAGAGTGTACAAAGCTCTAAAAACACACCTCAGAGTGTTATAAAGCTCTAAAGACACACATCAGAGTGTTATACAGCTCTAAAGACGCACCTCAGAGTGTTAAAAGCTCTAAAGACATATCTCAGAGTGTATAAAGCTCTAAAGACACACCGCAGAGTGTTATAAAGCTCTAAAGACACACCTCAGAGTGTACAAAGCTCTTAAGACAAACCTCAGAGTGTACAAAGCTCTAAAAACACACCTCAGAGTGTTATAAAGCTCTAAAGACACACATCAGAGTGTTATACAGCTCTAAAGACGCACCTCAGAGTGTTAAAAGCTCTAAAGACATATCTCAGAGTGTATAAAGCTCTAAAGACAAACCTCAGAGTGTTATAGAGCTCTAAAAACACACTTCAGAGTGGTATAGAGCTCTAAAAAACACACCTCAGAGTGTTATAAAGCTCTAAAGACACACCTCAGAGTGTTATAAAGCTCTAAAGACGCACCTCATAGTGTTATAAAGCTCTAAAGACACACCTCAGAGTGTTTTAAAGCTCTGGAGACACACCTCAGAGTGTTATAAAGCTCTAAAGACACACCTCAGAGTTTTAAAAAGCTCTAAAGACACACCTTAGAGTGTATAAATCTCTAAAGACGCACCTTAGAGTGTATAAAGCTCTAAAGACACACCTCAGAGTGTTATAAAGCTCTAAAGACACACCTCAGAGTGTTATAAAGCTCTAAAGACACACCTCAGAGTGGTATAATGCTCTAAAGACACACCTCAGAGTGTAAAAAGCTCTAAAGACATACCGCAGAGTGTCTAAAGCTCTAAAGACACACCTCAGAGTGGTATAAAGCTCTAAAGACACACCTCAGAGTGTACAAAGCTCTAAAGACACATCTCAGAGTGTACAAAGCTCTAAAGACACACCTCAGAGTGTACAAAGCTCTTAAGACACACCTCGGAGTGTTATACAGCTCTAAAGACGCACCTCAGAGTGTTAAAAGCTCTAAAGACATATCTCAGAGTGTATAAAGCTCTAAAGACACACCTCAGAGTGTAGAAAGCTCTAAAGACATACAGCAGAGTGTATAAAGCTCTAAAGACTCACCTCAGAGTGTATAAAGCTCTAAAGACATACCGCAGAGTGTATAAAGCTCTAAAGACACACCTCAGAGTGTATAAAGCTCTAAAGACACACCTCAGAGTGTATAAAGCTCTAAAGACTTACCTCAGAGTGTACAAAGCTCTAAAGACACACCTCAGAGTGGTATAAAGCTCTAAAGACACACCTCAGAGTGTTAAAAGCTCTAAAGACATATCTCAGAGTGTATAAAGCTCTAAAGACACACCTCAGAGTGGTATAAAGCTCTAAAGACACACCTCAGAGTGTTAAAAGCTCTAAAGACATATCTCAGAGTGTATAAAGCTCTAAAGACACACCTCAGAGTGGTATAAAGCTCTAAAGACACACCTCAGAGTGTTATAAAGCTCTAAAGACACACCTCAGAGTGTTATAAAGCTCTAAAGACGCACCTCAGAGTGTTATAAAGCTCTAAAGACGCACCTCAGAGTGTTATAAAGCTCTAAAGACACACCTCAGAGTGTTTTAAAGCTCTGGAGACACACCTCAGAGTGTTATAAAGCTCTAAAGACACACCTCAGAGTTTTAAAAAGCTCTAAAGACACACCTTAGAGTGTTAAAAAGCTCTAAAGACGCACCTAAGAGTGTATAAAGCTCTAAAGACGCACCTCACAGCTCAGAGTGTTATAAAGCTCTAAAGACACACCTCAGAGTTTTATAAAGCACTAAAGACACACCTCAGAGTGGTATAAAGCTCTAAAGACACACCTCAGAGTGTATAAAGCTCTAAAGACACACCTCAGAGTTTTATAAAGCTTTAAAGACACACCTTAGAGTATTATAAAGCTCTAAAGACACACCTCAGAGTGTATAAAGCTCCAAAGACGCACCTCAGAGTGTATAAAGCTCTAAAGACACATCCCAGAGTGTATAAAGCTCAAAAGACACACCTTAGAGTGTTATAAAGCTCTAAAGACACACCTTAGAGTGTATAAATCTTTAAAGACGCACCTTAGAGTGTATAAATCTCTAAAGACAGACCTCAGTGTGTTATAAAGCTCTAAAGACACACCTCAGAGCCTTATACAGCTCTAAAGACACACCTCAAAGTTTTATAAAGCTCTAAAGACACACCTCAGAGTGTATAAAGCTCTAAAGACACACCTCAGAGTGTACAAAGCTCTAAAGACACACCTCAAAGTTTTATAAAGCTCTAAAGACACACCTCAGAGTGTATAAAGCTCTAAACACACACCTCAGAGCCTTATACAGCTCTAAAGACACACCTCAAAGTTTTATAAAGCTCTAAAGACACACCTCAGAGTGTATAAAGCTCTAAAGACACACCTCAGAGTGTACAAAGCTCTAAAGACACACCTCAAAGTTTTATAAAGCTCTAAAGACACACCTCAGAGTGTACAAAGCTCTTAAGACAAACCTCAGAGTGTACAAAGCTCTAAAAACACACCTCAGAGTGTTATAAAGCTCTAAAGACACACATCAGAGTGTTATACAGCTCTAAAGACGCACCTCAGAGTGTTAAAAGCTCTAAAGACATATCTCAGAGTGTATAAAGCTCTAAAGACACACCTCAGAGTGGTATAAAGCTCTAAAGACACACCTCAGAGTGTACAAAGCTCTAAAGACACACCTCAGAGTGTACAAAGCTCTTAAGACACACTTCGGAGTGTTATAGAGCTCTAAAGACACACTTCAGAGTGGTATAAAGCTCTAAAGACAAACCTCAGAGTGTTATAGAGCTCTAAAAACACACTTCAGAGTGGTATAGAGCTCTAAAAAACACACCTCAGAGTGTTATAAAGCTCTAAAGACACACCTCAGAGTGTTATAAAGCTCTAAAGACGCACCTCATAGTGTTATAAAGCTCTAAAGACACACCTCAGAGTGTTTTAAAGCTCTGGAGACACACCTCAGAGTGTTATAAAGCTCTAAAGACACACCTCAGAGTTTTAAAAAGCTCTAAAGACACACCTTAGAGTGTTAAAAAGCTCTAAAGACGCACCTAAGAGTGTATAAAGCTCTAAAGACACACCTCAGAGTGTTATAAAGCTCTAAAGACACACCTCAGAGTTTTATAAAGCACTAAAGACACACCTCAGAGTTTTATAAAGCTTTAAAGACACACCTTAGAGTATTATAAAGCTCTAAAGACACACCTCAGAGTGTATAAAGCTCTAAAGACTTACATCAGAGTGCATACAGCTCTAAAGACGCACCTCAGAGTGTTAAAAGCTCTAAAGACATATTTCAGAGTGTATAAAGCTCTAAAGACACACCTCAGAGTGGTATAAAGCTCTAACGACACACCTCAGAGTGTACAAAGCTCTTAAGACACACCTCGGAGTGTTATAGAGCTCTAAAGACACACTTCAGAGTGGTATAGAGCTCTAAAAAACACACCTCAGAGTGTTATAAAGCTCTAAAGACACACCTCAGAGTGTTATAAAGCTCTAAAGACGCACCTCAGAGTGTTATAAAGCTCTAAAGACACAGCTCAGAGTGTTTTAAAGCTCTGGAGACACACCTCAGAGTGTTATAAAGCTCTAAAGACACACCTCAGAGTTTTAAAAAGCTCTAAAGACACACCTTAGAGTGTTAAAAAGCTCTAAATACACACCTCAGAGTGTTTCAAGCTCTAAAGACGCACCTAAGAGTGTATAAAGCTCTAAAGACGCACCTCACAGCTCAGAGTGTTATAAAGCTCTAAAGACACACCTCAGAGTTTTAAAAAGCTCTAAAGACACACCTTAGAGTGTTAAAAAGCTCTAAACACACACCTCAGAGTTTTATAAAGCTTTAAAGACACACCTTAGAGTATTATAAAGCTCTAAAGACACACCTCAGAGTGTATAAAGCTCTAAAGACGCACCTCAGAGTGTATAAAGCTCTAAAGACACACCTCACAGTGTTATAAAGCTCTAAAGACACATCCCAGAGTGTATAAAGCTCTAAAGACACACCTCAGAGTGTATAAATCTTTAAAAACGCACCTTAGAGTGTTATAAAGCTCTAAAGACACACCTTAGAGTGTATAAATCTTTAAAGACGCACCTTAGAGTGTATAAATCTCTAAAGACAGACCTCAGTGTGTTATAAAGCTCTAAAGACACACCTCAGAGCCTTATACAGCTCTAAAGACACACCTCAAAGTTTTATAAAGCTCTAAAGACACACCTTAGAGTTTTAAAAAGCTCTAAAGACACACCTTAGAGTGTTAAAAAGCTCTAAAAACACACCTCAGAGTGTACAAAGCTCTAAAGACACACCTCAGAGTGTTATGGAGCTCTAAAGACACACCTCAGAGTTTTATAGAGCTCTAAAGACACACCTCAGAGTGGTATAAAGCTCTAAAAAACACACCTCAGAGTGTTTTAAAGCTCTAAAGACACAATTCAGAGTGTATAAAGCTCTAAAGACTCACCTCAGAGTGTATAAAGCTCTAAAGACATACCTCAGAGTGTATAAAGCTATAAAGACGCACCTTAGAGTGTTATAAAGCTCTAAAGACACATCTCAGAGTGTATAAAGCTCTAAAGACGCACCTTAGAGTGTTATAAAGCTCTAAATACAAAACTCAGTGTGTTATAAAGCTCTAAAGACACACCTGAGAGTTTTATAAAGCTCTAAAGACACACCTTAGAGTGTTATAAAGCTCTAAAGACACACCTTAGAGTGTATAAAGCTCTAAAGACACACCTCAGAGTGTTATAAAGCTCTAAAGACACACCTCAGAGTTTTATAAAGCTTTAAAGACACACCTTAGAGTGTTATAAAGCTCTAAAGACACACCTCAGAGTGTATAAAGCTCTAAAGACACATCTCAGAGTGTTATAAAGCTCTAAAAACACACCTCAGAGTTTTATAAAGCTTTAAAGACACACCTTAGAGTGTTATAAAGCTCTAAAGACACACCTCAGAGTGTATAAAGCTCTAAAGACGCACCTCAGAGTGTTATAAAGCTCTAAAGACACACCTCAGAGTGTTATAAAGCTCTAAAGACACACCTCAGAGTGTATTAAGCTCTAAAGACGCACCTCAGATTGTTATAAAGCTCTACAGACACACTTCAGAGTATTTTAAAACTCTAAAGACACACCTCAGAGTGTACAAAGCTCTAAAGACACACCTCAGAGTGTACAAAGCTCTTAAGACACACTTCGGAGTGTTATAGAGCTCTAAAGACACACTTCAGAGTGGTATAAAGCTCTAAAGACAAACCTCAGAGTGTTATAGAGCTCTAAAAACACACTTCAGAGTGGTATAGAGCTCTAAAAAACACACCTCAGAGTGTTATAAAGCTCTAAAGACACACCTCATAGTGTTATAAAGCTCTAAAGACACACCTCAGAGTGTTTTAAAGCTCTGGAGACACACCTCAGAGTGTTATAAAGCTCTAAAGACACACCTCAGAGTTTTAAAAAGCTCTAAAGACACACCTTAGAGTGTTAAAAAGCTCTAAAGACGCACCTAAGAGTGTATAAAGCTCTAAAGACACACCTCAGAGTGTATAAAGCTCTAAAGACACACCTTAGAGTGTTATAAAGCTCTAAATACACACCTCAGAGTTTTATAAAGCACTAAAGACACACCTCAGAGTTTTATAAAGCTTTAAAGACACACCTTAGAGTATTATAAAGCTCTAAAGACACACCTCAGAGTGTATAAAGCTCTAAAGACTTACCTCAGAGTGCATACAGCTCTAAAGACGCACCTCAGAGTGTTAAAAGCTCTAAAGACATATTTCAGAGTGTATAAAGCTCTAAAGACACACCTCAGAGTGGTATAAAGCTCTAACGACACACCTCAGAGTGTACAAAGCTCTTAAGACACACCTCGGAGTGTTATAGAGCTCTAAAGACACACTTCAGAGTGGTATAGAGCTCTAAAAAACACACCTCAGAGTGTTATAAAGCTCTAAAGACACACCTCAGAGTGTTATAAAGCTCTAAAGACGCACCTCAGAGTGTTATAAAGCTCTAAAGACACAGCTCAGAGTGTTTTAAAGCTCTGGAGACACACCTCAGAGTGTTATAAAGCTCTAAAGACACACCTCAGAGTTTTAAAAAGCTCTAAAGACACACCTTAGAGTGTTAAAAAGCTCTAAAGACACACCTCAGAGTGTTTCAAGCTCTAAAGACGCACCTAAGAGTGTATAAAGCTCTAAAGACGCACCTCACAGCTCAGAGTGTTATAAAGCTCTAAAGACACACCTTAGAGTTTTAAAAAGCTCTAAAGACACACCTTAGAGTGTTAAAAAGCTCTAAAGACACACCTCAGAGTTTTATAAAGCTTTAAAGACACACCTTAGAGTATTATAAAGCTCTAAAGACACACCTCAGAGTGTATAAAGCTCTAAAGACGCACCTCAGAGTGTATAAAGCTCTAAAGACACACCTCACAGTGTTATAAAGCTCTAAAGACACATCCCAGAGTGTATAAAGCTCTAAAGACACACCTCAGAGTGTATAAATCTTTAAAAACGCACCTTAGAGTGTTATAAAGCTCTAAAGACACACCTTAGAGTGTATAAATCTTTAAAGACGCACCTTAGAGTGTATAAATCTCTAAAGACAGACCTCAGTGTGTTATAAAGCTCTAAAGACACACCTCAGAGCCTTATACAGCTCTAAAGACACACCTCAAAGTTTTATAAAGCTCTAAAGACACACCTTAGAGTTTTAAAAAGCTCTAAAGACACACCTTAGAGTGTTAAAAAGCTCTAAAAACACACCTCAGAGTGTACAAAGCTCTAAAGACACACCTCAGAGTGTTATGGAGCTCTAAAGACACACCTCAGAGTTTTATAGAGCTCTAAAGACACACCTCAGAGTGGTATAAAGCTCTAAAAAACACACCTCAGAGTGTTTTAAAGCTCTAAAGACACAATTCAGAGTGTATAAAGCTCTAAAGACTCACCTCAGAGTGTATAAAGCTCTAAAGACATACCTCAGAGTGTATAAAGCTATAAAGACGCACCTTAGAGTGTTATAAAGCTCTAAAGACACATCTCAGAGTGTATAAAGCTCTAAAGACGCACCTTAGAGTGTTATAAAGCTCTAAATACAAAACTCAGTGTGTTATAAAGCTCTAAAGACACACCTGAGAGTTTTATAAAGCTCTAAAGACACACCTTAGAGTGTTATAAAGCTTTAAAGACACACCTTAGAGTGTTATAAAGCTCTAAAGACACACCTCAGAGTGTATAAAGCTCTAAAGACGCACCTCAGAGTGTTATAAAGCTCTAAAGACACACCTCAGAGTGTTATAAAGCTCTAAAGACACACCTCAGAGTGTATTAAGCTCTAAAGACGCACCTCAGATTGTTATAAAGCTCTACAGACACACTTCAGAGTGATTTAAAACTCTAAAGACACACCTCAGAGTGTATAAAGCTCTAAAGACTTACCTCAGAGTGCATACAGCTCTAAAGACGCACCTCAGAGTGTTAAAAGCTCTAAAGACATATCTCAGAGTGTATAAAGCTCTAAAGACACACCTCAGAGTGGTATAAAGCTCTAACGACACACCTCAGAGTGTACAAAGCTCTTAAGACACACCTCGGAGTGTTATAGAGCTCTAAAGACACACTTCAGAGTGGTATAGAGCTCTAAAAAACACACCTCAGAGTGTTATAAAGCTCTAAAGACACACCTCAGAGTGTTATAAAGCTCTAAAGACGCACCTCAGAGTGTTATAAAGCTCTAAAGACACAGCTCAGAGTGTTTTAAAGCTCTGGAGACACACCTCAGAGTGTTATAAAGCTCTAAAGACACACCTCAGAGTTTTAAAAAGCTCTAAAGACACACCTTAGAGTGTTAAAAAGCTCTAAAGACACACCTCAGAGTGTTTCAAGCTCTAAAGACGCACCTAAGAGTGTATAAAGCTCTAAAGACACACCTCAGAGTTTTAAAAAGCTCTAAAGACACACCTTAGAGTGTTAAAAAGCTCTAAAGACACACCTCAGAGTTTTATAAAGCTTTAAAGACACACCTTAGAGTATTATAAAGCTCTAAAGACACACCTCAGAGTGTATAAAGCTCTAAAGACGCACCTCAGAGTGTATAAAGCTCTAAAGACACACCTCACAGTGTTATAAATATCTAAAGACACATCCCAGGGTGTATAAAGCTCTAAAGACACACCTCAGAGTGTTATAAATCTCTAAAGACGCACCTTAGAGTGTTATAAAGCTCTAAAGACACACCTTAGAGTGTATAAATCTTTAAAGACGCACCTTAGAGTGTATAAATCTCTAAAGACAGACCTCAGTGTGTTATAAAGCTCTAAAGACACACCTCAGAGCCTTATACAGCTCTAAAGACACACCTCAAAGTTTTATAAAGCTCTAAAGACACACCTTAGAGTTTTAAAAAGCTCTAAAGACACACCTTAGAGTGTTAAAAAGCTCTAAAAACACACCTCAGAGTGTACAAAGCTCTAAAGACACACCTCAGAGTGTTATGGAGCTCTAAAGACACACCTCAGAGTTTTATAGAGCTCTAAAGACACACCTCAGAGTGGTATAAAGCTCTAAAAAACACACCTCAGAGTGTTTTAAAGCTCTAAAGACACAATTCAGAGTGTATAAAGCTCTAAAGACTCACCTCAGAGTGTATAAAGCTCTAAAGACATACCTCAGAGTGTATAAAGCTATAAAGACGCACCTTAGAGTGTTATAAAGCTCTAAAGACACATCTCAGAGTGTATAAAGCTCTAAAGACGCACCTTAGAGTGTTATAAAGCTCTAAAGACACACCTCAGATTGTGTAAAGCTCTAAAGACACACCTCAGAGTGTACAAAGCTCTAAAGACACACCTCAGAGAGTTATAGAGCTCTAAAGACAAACCTGAGAGTGTGTAAAGCTCTAAAGACACACCTCAGAGTGATAAAAAGCTCTAAAGACTCACCTCAGAGTGTTATATAGCTCTAAAGACAAACCTCAGATTGTTATGGAGCTCTAAAGACACACCTCAGAGTTTTATAGAGCTCTAAAGACAAACATCAGAGTGTTATGGAGCTCTAAAGACACACCTCAGAGTTTTATAGAGCTCTAAAAACATACCTCAGAGTGTATAAAGCTCTAAAGACACACCTCAGAGTGTATAAAGCTCTAAAGACACACCTCAGAGTGTACAAAGCTCTAAAGACACACCTCAGAGTGTATAAAGCTCTAAAGACACAGCTCAGAGTGTATAAAGCTCTAAAGACACACCTTAGAGTGTTATAAAGCTCTAAAGACGCACCTTAGAGTGTTATAAAGCTCTAAAGACACACCTTAGAGTGTATAAATCTCTAAAGACGCACCTTAGAGTATATAAAGCTCTAAAGACACACCTCAGAGTGTTATAAAGCTCTAAAGACACACCTCAGAGTGTTATAAAGCTCTAAAGACACACCTCAGAGTGTTATAGAGCTCTAAAGACATACCGCAGAGTGTATAAAGCTCTAAAGACGCACATTAGAGTGTTATAAAGCTCTAAAGACACACCTCAGAGTGTAAAAAGCTCTAAAGACATACCGCAGAGTGTATAAAGCTCTAAAGACTCACCTCAGAGTGTATAAAGCTCTAAAGACACACCTCAGAGTTGTATAAAGCTCTAAAGGCGCACCTCAGAGTGTATAAAGCTCTAAAGACACACCTCAGAGTGTAAAAAGCTCTAAAGACAAACCTCAGAGTGTATAAAGCTCTAAAGACATACCGCAGAGTGTATAAAGCTCTAACGACGCACATTAGAGTGTTATAAAGCTCTAAAGACACACCTCAGAGTGTATAAAGCTCTAAAGACACACCTCAGAGTGTACAAAGCTCTAAAGACACAACTCAGAGTGTACAAAGCTCTAAACACACACCTCAGAGTGTTATAGAGCTCTAAAGACAAACCTCAGAGTGTAAAAAGCTCTAAAAACACACCTCAGGGTGGTAAAAAGCTCTAAAGACTCACCTCAGAGTGTTATAGAGCTCTAAAGACAAACCTCAGAGTGTTATAGAGCTCTAAAGACACACCTCAGAGTTTTATAGAGCTGTAAAAACACACCTCAGAGTGTATAAAGCTCTAAAGACACACCTCAGAGTGTTATAAAGCTCTAAAGACACACCTTAGAGTGTTAAAAAGCTCTAAAGACACACCTTAGAGTGTTATAAAGCTCTAAAAACACACCTCAGAGTTTTATAGAGCTCTAAAAACATACCTCAGAGTGTATAAAGCTCTAAAGACACAGCTCAGAGTGTATAAAGCTCTAAAGAAACACCTGAGAGTTTTATAAAGCTCTAAAGACACACCTTAGAGTGTTATAAAGCTCTAAAGACACACCTTAGAGTGTATAAATCTCTAAAGACGCACCTTAGAGTGTTATAAAGCTCTAAAGACACACCTTAGAGTGTATAAATCTCTAAAGACGCACCTTAGAGTGTTATAAAGCTCTAAAGACACACCTTAGAGTGTATAAATCTCTAAAGACGCACCTTAGAGTGTATAAAGCTCTAAAGACACACCTCAGAGTGTTATAAAGCTCTAAAGACACACCTCAGAGTGTTATAAAGCTCTAAAGACACACCTCAGAGTGTTATAGAGCACTAAAGACATACCTCAGAGTGGTATAATGCTCTAAAGACACACCTCAGAGTGTATAAAGCTCTAAAGACATACCGCAGAGTGTATAAAGCTCTAAAGACGCACATTAGAGTGTTATAAAGCTCTAAAGACACACCTCAGAGTGTAAAAAGCTCTAAAGACATACCGCAGAGTGTATAAAGCTCTAAAGACTCACCTCAGAGTGTATAAAGCTCTAAAGACACACCTCAGAGTGGTATAAAGCTCTAAAGACGCACCTCAGAGTGTATAAAGCTCTAAAGACACACCTCAGAGTGTAAAAAGCTCTAAAGACACACCTCAGAGTGTATAAAGCTCTAAAGACATACCGCAGAGTGTATAAAGCTCTAAAGACTCACCTCAGAGTGTATAAAGCTCTAAAGACATACCGCAGAGTGTATAAAGCTCTAACGACGCACATTAGAGTGTTATAAAGCTCTAAAGACACACCTCAGAGTGTATAAAGCTCTAAAGACACACCTCAGAGTGTACAAAGCTCTAAAGACACAACTCAGAGTGTACAAAGCTCTAAACACACACCTCAGAGTGTTATAGAGCTCTAAAGACAAACCTCAGAGTGTAAAAAGCTCTAAAAACACACCTCAGGGTGGTAAAAAGCTCTAAAGACTCACCTCAGAGTGTTATAGAGCTCTAAAGACAAACCTCAGAGTGTTATAGAGCTCTAAAGACACACCTCAGAGTTTTATAGAGCTGTAAAAACACACCTCAGAGTGTATAAAGCTCTAAAGACACACCTCAGAGTGTTATAAAGCTCTAAAGACACACCTTAGAGTGTTAAAAAGCTCTAAAGACACACCTCAGAGTGTTATGGAGCTCTAAAGACACACCTCAGAGTTTTATAGAGCTCTAAAGACACACCTCAGAGTGGTATAAAGCTCTAAAAAACACACCTCAGAGTGTTTTAAAGCTCTAAAGACACAATTCAGAGTGTATAAAGCTCTAAAGACTCACCTCAGAGTGTATAAAGCTATAAAGACGCACCTTAGAGTGTTATAAAGCTCTAAAGACACATCTCAGAGTGTATAAAGCTCTAAAGACGCACCTTAGAGTGTTATAAAGCTCTAAAGACACACCTCAGATTGTGTAAAGCTCTAAAGACACACCTCAGAGTGTACAAAGCTCTAAAGACACACCTCAGAGAGTTATAGAGCTCTAAAGACAAACCTGAGAGTGTGTAAAGCTCTAAAGACACACCTCAGAGTGATAAAAAGCTCTAAAGACTCACCTCAGAGTGTTATATAGCTCTAAAGACAAACCTCAGATTGTTATGGAGCTCTAAAGACACACCTCAGAGTTTTATAGAGCTCTAAAGACAAACCTCAGAGTGTTATGGAGCTCTAAAGACACACCTCAGAGTTTTATAGAGCTCTAAAAACATACCTCAGAGTGTATAAAGCTCTAAAGACACACCTCAGAGTGTATAAAGCTCTAAAGACACACCTCAGAGTGTACAAAGCTCTAAAGACACACCTCAGAGTGTATAAAGCTCTAAAGACACAGCTCAGAGTGTATAAAGCTCTAAAGAAACACCTGAGAGTTTTATAAAGCTCTAAAGACACACCTTAGAGTGTTATAAAGCTCTAAAGACACACCTTAGAGTGTATAAATCTCTAAAGACGCACCTTAGAGTGTTATAAAGCTCTAAAGACACACCTTAGAGTGTATAAATCTCTAAAGACGCACCTTAGAGTATATAAAGCTCTAAAGACACACCTCAGAGTGTTATAAAGCTCTAAAGACACACCTCAGAGTGTTATAAAGCTCTAAAGACACACCTCAGAGTGTTATAGAGCTCTAAAGACATTCCTCAGAGTGGTATAATGCTCTAAAGACACACCTCAGAGTGTATAAAGCTCTAAAGACATACCGCAGAGTGTATAAAGCTCTAAAGACGCACATTAGAGTGTTATAAAGCTCTAAAGACACACCTCAGAGTGTAAAAAGCTCTAAAGACATACCGCAGAGTGTATAAAGCTCTAAAGACTCACCTCAGAGTGTATAAAGCTCTAAAGACACACCTCAGAGTGGTATAAAGCTCTAAAGACGCACCTCAGAGTGTATAAAGCTCTAAAGACACACCTCAGAGTGTAAAAAGCTCTAAAGACAAACCTCAGAGTGTATAAAGCTCTAAAGACATACCGCAGAGTGTATAAAGCTCTAAAGACTCACCTCAGAGTGTATAAAGCTCTAAAGACATACCGCAGAGTGTATAAAGCTCTAACGACGCACATTAGAGTGTTATAAAGCTCTAAAGACACACCTCAGAGTGTATAAAGCTCTAAAGACACACCTCAGAGTGTACAAAGCTCTAAAGACACACCTCAGAGTGTACAAAGCTCTAAACACACACCTCAGAGTGTTATAGAGCTCTAAAGACAAACCTCAGAGTGTTATAGAGCTCTAAAGACAAACCTCAGAGTGTTATAGAGCTCTAAAGACACACCTCAGAGTTTTATAGAGCTGTAAAAACACACCTCAGAGTGTATAAAGCTCTAAAGACACACCTCAGAGTGTTATAAAGCTCTAAAGACACACCTTAGAGTGTTAAAAAGCTCTAAAGACACACCTTAGAGTGTTATAAAGCTCTAAAAACACACCTCAGAGTGTATAAAGCTCTAAAGACACACCTCAGAGTGTATAAAGCTCTAAAGACACACCTCAGAGTGTACAAAGCTCTAAACACACACCTCAGAGTGGTATAAAGCTCTAAAGACACAGCTCAGAGTGTATAAAGCTCTAAAGACACACCTGAGAGTTTTATAAAGCTCTAAAGACACACCTTAGAGTGTTATAAAGCTCTAAAGACTCACCTCAGAGTGTATAAAGCTCTAAAGACATACCTCAGAGTGTATAAAGCTATAAAGACGCACCTTAGAGTGTTATAAAGCTCTAAAGACACATCTCAGAGTGTATAAAGCTCTAAAGACGCACCTTAGAGTGTTATAAAGCTCTAAAGACACACCTCAGAGTGTACAAAGCTCTAAAGACACACCTCAGAGAGTTATAGAGCTCTAAAGACAAACCTGAGAGTGTGTAAAGCTCTAAAGACACACCTCAGAGTGATAAAAAGCTCTAAAGACTCACCTCAGAGTGTTATAGAGCTCTAAAGACAAACCTCAGAGTGTTATGGAGCTCTAAAGACACACCTCAGAGTTTTATAGAGCTCTAAAGACAAACCTCAGAGTGTTATAAAGCTCTAAAGACACACCTTAGAGTGTTAAAAAGCTCTAAAGACACACCTCAGAGTGTTATGGAGCTCTAAAGACACACCTCAGAGTTTTATAGAGCTCTAAAGACACACCTCAGAGTGGTATAAAGCTCTAAAAAACACACCTCAGAGTGTTTTAAAGCTCTAAAGACACAATTCAGAGTGTATAAAGCTCTAAAGACTCACCTCAGAGTGTATAAAGCTATAAAGACGCACCTTAGAATGTTATAAAGCTCTAAAGACACATCTCAGAGTGTATAAAGCTCTAAAGACGCACCTTAGAGTGTTATAAAGCTCTAAAGACACACCTCAGATTGTGTAAAGCTCTAAAGACACACCTCAGAGTGTACAAAGCTCTAAAGACACACCTCAGAGAGTTATAGAGCTCTAAAGACAAACCTGAGAGTGTGTAAAGCTCTAAAGACACACCTCAGAGTGATAAAAAGCTCTAAAGACTCACCTCAGAGTGTTATATAGCTCTAAAGACAAACCTCAGATTGTTATGGAGCTCTAAAGACACACCTCAGAGTTTTATAGAGCTCTAAAGACAAACCTCAGAGTGTTATGGAGCTCTAAAGACACACCTCAGAGTTTTATAGAGCTCTAAAAACATACCTCAGAGTGTATAAAGCTCTAAAGACACACCTCAGAGTGTATAAAGCTCTAAAGACACACCTCAGAGTGTACAAAGCTCTAAAGACACACCTCAGAGTGTACAAAGCTCTAAAGACACACCTCAGAGTGTACAAAGCTCTTAAGACACACTTCGGAGTGTTATAGAGCTCTAAAGACACACTTCAGAGTGGTATAAAGCTCTAAAGACAAACCTCAGAGTGTTATAGAGCTCTAAAAACACACTTCAGAGTGGTATAGAGCTCTAAAAAACACACCTCAGAGTGTTATAAAGCTCTAAAGACACACCTCATAGTGTTATAAAGCTCTAAAGACACACCTCAGAGTGTTTTAAAGCTCTGGAGACACACCTCAGAGTGTTATAAAGCTCTAAAGACACACCTCAGAGTTTTAAAAAGCTCTAAAGACACACCTTAGAGTGTTAAAAAGCTCTAAAGACGCACCTAAGAGTGTATAAAGCTCTAAAGACACACCTCAGAGTGTATAAAGCTCTAAAGACACACCTTAGAGTGTTATAAAGCTCTAAAGACACACCTCAGAGTTTTATAAAGCACTAAAGACACACCTCAGAGTTTTATAAAGCTTTAAAGACACACCTTAGAGTATTATAAAGCTCTAAAGACACACCTCAGAGTGTATAAAGCTCTAAAGACTTACCTCAGAGTGCATACAGCTCTAAAGACGCACCTCAGAGTGTTAAAAGCTCTAAAGACATATTTCAGAGTGTATAAAGCTCTAAAGACACACCTCAGAGTGGTATAAAGCTCTAACGACACACCTCAGAGTGTACAAAGCTCTTAAGACACACCTCGGAGTGTTATAGAGCTCTAAAGACACACTTCAGAGTGGTATAGAGCTCTAAAAAACACACCTCAGAGTGTTATAAAGCTCTAAAGACACACCTCAGAGTGTTATAAAGCTCTAAAGACGCACCTCAGAGTGTTATAAAGCTCTAAAGACACAGCTCAGAGTGTTTTAAAGCTCTGGAGACACACCTCAGAGTGTTATAAAGCTCTAAAGACACACCTCAGAGTTTTAAAAAGCTCTAAAGACACACCTTAGAGTGTTAAAAAGCTCTAAAGACACACCTCAGAGTGTTTCAAGCTCTAAAGACGCACCTAAGAGTGTATAAAGCTCTAAAGACGCACCTCACAGCTCAGAGTGTTATAAAGCTCTAAAGACACACCTTAGAGTTTTAAAAAGCTCTAAAGACACACCTTAGAGTGTTAAAAAGCTCTAAAGACACACCTCAGAGTTTTATAAAGCTTTAAAGACACACCTTAGAGTATTATAAAGCTCTAAAGACACACCTCAGAGTGTATAAAGCTCTAAAGACGCACCTCAGAGTGTATAAAGCTCTAAAGACACACCTCACAGTGTTATAAAGCTCTAAAGACACATCCCAGAGTGTATAAAGCTCTAAAGACACACCTCAGAGTGTATAAATCTTTAAAAACGCACCTTAGAGTGTTATAAAGCTCTAAAGACACACCTTAGAGTGTATAAATCTTTAAAGACGCACCTTAGAGTGTATAAATCTCTAAAGACAGACCTCAGTGTGTTATAAAGCTCTAAAGACACACCTCAGAGCCTTATACAGCTCTAAAGACACACCTCAAAGTTTTATAAAGCTCTAAAGACACACCTTAGAGTTTTAAAAAGCTCTAAAGACACACCTTAGAGTGTTAAAAAGCTCTAAAAACACACCTCAGAGTGTACAAAGCTCTAAAGACACACCTCAGAGTGTTATGGAGCTCTAAAGACACACCTCAGAGTTTTATAGAGCTCTAAAGACACACCTCAGAGTGGTATAAAGCTCTAAAAAACACACCTCAGAGTGTTTTAAAGCTCTAAAGACACAATTCAGAGTGTATAAAGCTCTAAAGACTCACCTCAGAGTGTATAAAGCTCTAAAGACATACCTCAGAGTGTATAAAGCTATAAAGACGCACCTTAGAGTGTTATAAAGCTCTAAAGACACATCTCAGAGTGTATAAAGCTCTAAAGACGCACCTTAGAGTGTTATAAAGCTCTAAATACAAAACTCAGTGTGTTATAAAGCTCTAAAGACACACCTGAGAGTTTTATAAAGCTCTAAAGACACACCTTAGAGTGTTATAAAGCTCTAAAGACACACCTTAGAGTGTATAAAGCTCTAAAGACACACCTCAGAGTGTTATAAAGCTCTAAAGACACACCTCAGAGTTTTATAAAGCTTTAAAGACACACCTTAGAGTGTTATAAAGCTCTAAAGACACACCTCAGAGTGTATAAAGCTCTAAAGACACATCTCAGAGTGTTATAAAGCTCTAAAAACACACCTCAGAGTTTTATAAAGCTTTAAAGACACACCTTAGAGTGTTATAAAGCTCTAAAGACACACCTCAGAGTGTATAAAGCTCTAAAGACGCACCTCAGAGTGTTATAAAGCTCTAAAGACACACCTAAGAGTGTTATAAAGCTCTAAAGACACACCTCAGAGTGTATTAAGCTCTAAAGACGCACCTCAGATTGTTATAAAGCTCTACAGACACACTTCAGAGTAATTTAAAACTCTAAAGACACACCTCAGAGTGTATAAAGCTCTAAAGACTTACCTCAGAGTGCATACAGCTCTAAAGACGCACCTCAGAGTGTTAAAAGCTCTAAAGACATATCTCAGAGTGTATAAAGCTCTAAAGACACACCTCAGAGTGGTATAAAGCTCTAACGACACACCTCAGAGTGTACAAAGCTCTTAAGACACACCTCGGAGTGTTATAGAGCTCTAAAGACACACTTCAGAGTGGTATAGAGCTCTAAAAAACACACCTCAGAGTGTTATAAAGCTCTAAAGACACACCTCAGAGTGTTATAAAGCTCTAAAGACGCACCTCAGAGTGTTATAAAGCTCTAAAGACACAGCTCAGAGTGTTTTAAAGCTCTGGAGACACACCTCAGAGTGTTATAAAGCTCTAAAGACACACCTCAGAGTTTTAAAAAGCTCTAAAGACACACCTTAGAGTGTTAAAAAGCTCTAAAGACACACCTCAGAGTGTTTCAAGCTCTAAAGACGCACCTAAGAGTGTATAAAGCTCTAAAGACACACCTCAGAGTTTTAAAAAGCTCTAAAGACACACCTTAGAGTGTTAAAAAGCTCTAAAGACACACCTCAGAGTTTTATAAAGCTTTAAAGACACACCTTAGAGTATTATAAAGCTCTAAAGACACACCTCAGAGTGTATAAAGCTCTAAAGACGCACCTCAGAGTGTATAAAGCTCTAAAGACACACCTCACAGTGTTATAAATATCTAAAGACACATCCCAGGGTGTATAAAGCTCTAAAGACACACCTCAGAGTGTTATAAATCTCTAAAGACGCACCTTAGAGTGTTATAAAGCTCTAAAGACACACCTTAGAGTGTATAAATCTTTAAAGACGCACCTTAGAGTGTATAAATCTCTAAAGACAGACCTCAGTGTGTTATAAAGCTCTAAAGACACACCTCAGAGCCTTATACAGCTCTAAAGACACACCTCAAAGTTTTATAAAGCTCTAAAGACACACCTTAGAGTTTTAAAAAGCTCTAAAGACACACCTTAGAGTGTTAAAAAGCTCTAAAAACACACCTCAGAGTGTACAAAGCTCTAAAGACACACCTCAGAGTGTTATGGAGCTCTAAAGACACACCTCAGAGTTTTATAGAGCTCTAAAGACACACCTCAGAGTGGTATAAAGCTCTAAAAAACACACCTCAGAGTGTTTTAAAGCTCTAAAGACACAATTCAGAGTGTATAAAGCTCTAAAGACTCACCTCAGAGTGTATAAAGCTCTAAAGACATACCTCAGAGTGTATAAAGCTATAAAGACGCACCTTAGAGTGTTATAAAGCTCTAAAGACACATCTCAGAGTGTATAAAGCTCTAAAGACGCACCTTAGAGTGTTATAAAGCTCTAAAGACACACCTCAGATTGTGTAAAGCTCTAAAGACACACCTCAGAGTGTACAAAGCTCTAAAGACACACCTCAGAGAGTTATAGAGCTCTAAAGACAAACCTGAGAGTGTGTAAAGCTCTAAAGACACACCTCAGAGTGATAAAAAGCTCTAAAGACTCACCTCAGAGTGTTATATAGCTCTAAAGACAAACCTCAGATTGTTATGGAGCTCTAAAGACACACCTCAGAGTTTTATAGAGCTCTAAAGACAAACATCAGAGTGTTATGGAGCTCTAAAGACACACCTCAGAGTTTTATAGAGCTCTAAAAACATACCTCAGAGTGTATAAAGCTCTAAAGACACACCTCAGAGTGTATAAAGCTCTAAAGACACACCTCAGAGTGTACAAAGCTCTAAAGACACACCTCAGAGTGTATAAAGCTCTAAAGACACAGCTCAGAGTGTATAAAGCTCTAAAGACACACCTTAGAGTGTTATAAAGCTCTAAAGACGCACCTTAGAGTGTTATAAAGCTCTAAAGACACACCTTAGAGTGTATAAATCTCTAAAGACGCACCTTAGAGTATATAAAGCTCTAAAGACACACCTCAGAGTGTTATAAAGCTCTAAAGACACACCTCAGAGTGTTATAAAGCTCTAAAGACACACCTCAGAGTGTTATAGAGCTCTAAAGACATACCGCAGAGTGTATAAAGCTCTAAAGACGCACATTAGAGTGTTATAAAGCTCTAAAGACACACCTCAGAGTGTAAAAAGCTCTAAAGACATACCGCAGAGTGTATAAAGCTCTAAAGACTCACCTCAGAGTGTATAAAGCTCTAAAGACACACCTCAGAGTTGTATAAAGCTCTAAAGGCGCACCTCAGAGTGTATAAAGCTCTAAAGACACACCTCAGAGTGTAAAAAGCTCTAAAGACAAACCTCAGAGTGTATAAAGCTCTAAAGACATACCGCAGAGTGTATAAAGCTCTAACGACGCACATTAGAGTGTTATAAAGCTCTAAAGACACACCTCAGAGTGTATAAAGCTCTAAAGACACACCTCAGAGTGTACAAAGCTCTAAAGACACAACTCAGAGTGTACAAAGCTCTAAACACACACCTCAGAGTGTTATAGAGCTCTAAAGACAAACCTCAGAGTGTAAAAAGCTCTAAAAACACACCTCAGGGTGGTAAAAAGCTCTAAAGACTCACCTCAGAGTGTTATAGAGCTCTAAAGACAAACCTCAGAGTGTTATAGAGCTCTAAAGACACACCTCAGAGTTTTATAGAGCTGTAAAAACACACCTCAGAGTGTATAAAGCTCTAAAGACACACCTCAGAGTGTTATAAAGCTCTAAAGACACACCTTAGAGTGTTAAAAAGCTCTAAAGACACACCTTAGAGTGTTATAAAGCTCTAAAAACACACCTCAGAGTTTTATAGAGCTCTAAAAACATACCTCAGAGTGTATAAAGCTCTAAAGACACAGCTCAGAGTGTATAAAGCTCTAAAGAAACACCTGAGAGTTTTATAAAGCTCTAAAGACACACCTTAGAGTGTTATAAAGCTCTAAAGACACACCTTAGAGTGTATAAATCTCTAAAGACGCACCTTAGAGTGTTATAAAGCTCTAAAGACACACCTTAGAGTGTATAAATCTCTAAAGACGCACCTTAGAGTGTTATAAAGCTCTAAAGACACACCTTAGAGTGTATAAATCTCTAAAGACGCACCTTAGAGTGTATAAAGCTCTAAAGACACACCTCAGAGTGTTATAAAGCTCTAAAGACACACCTCAGAGTGTTATAAAGCTCTAAAGACACACCTCAGAGTGTTATAGAGCACTAAAGACATACCTCAGAGTGGTATAATGCTCTAAAGACACACCTCAGAGTGTATAAAGCTCTAAAGACATACCGCAGAGTGTATAAAGCTCTAAAGACGCACATTAGAGTGTTATAAAGCTCTAAAGACACACCTCAGAGTGTAAAAAGCTCTAAAGACATACCGCAGAGTGTATAAAGCTCTAAAGACTCACCTCAGAGTGTATAAAGCTCTAAAGACACACCTCAGAGTGGTATAAAGCTCTAAAGACGCACCTCAGAGTGTATAAAGCTCTAAAGACACACCTCAGAGTGTAAAAAGCTCTAAAGACACACATCAGAGTGTATAAAGCTCTAAAGACATACCGCAGAGTGTATAAAGCTCTAAAGACTCACCTCAGAGTGTATAAAGCTCTAAAGACATACCGCAGAGTGTATAAAGCTCTAACGACGCACATTAGAGTGTTATAAAGCTCTAAAGACACACCTCAGAGTGTATAAAGCTCTAAAGACACACCTCAGAGTGTACAAAGCTCTAAAGACACAACTCAGAGTGTACAAAGCTCTAAACACACACCTCAGAGTGTTATAGAGCTCTAAAGACAAACCTCAGAGTGTAAAAAGCTCTAAAAACACACCTCAGGGTGGTAAAAAGCTCTAAAGACTCACCTCAGAGTGTTATAGAGCTCTAAAGACAAACCTCAGAGTGTTATAGAGCTCTAAAGACACACCTCAGAGTTTTATAGAGCTGTAAAAACACACCTCAGAGTGTATAAAGCTCTAAAGACACACCTCAGAGTGTTATAAAGCTCTAAAGACACACCTTAGAGTGTTAAAAAGCTCTAAAGACACACCTCAGAGTGTTATGGAGCTCTAAAGACACACCTCAGAGTTTTATAGAGCTCTAAAGACACACCTCAGAGTGGTATAAAGCTCTAAAAAACACACCTCAGAGTGTTATAAAGCTCTAAAGACACACCTTAGAGTGTTAAAAAGCTCTAAAGACTCACCTCAGAGTGTTATATAGCTCTAAAGACAAACCTCAGATTGTTATGGAGCTCTAAAGACACACCTCAGAGTTTTATAGAGCTCTAAAGACAAACCTCAGAGTGTTATGGAGCTCTAAAGACACACCTCAGAGTTTTATAGAGCTCTAAAAACATACCTCAGAGTGTATAAAGCTCTAAAGACACACCTCAGAGTGTATAAAGCTCTAAAGACACACCTCAGAGTGTACAAAGCTCTAAAGACACACCTCAGAGTGTATAAAGCTCTAAAGACACAGCTCAGAGTGTATAAAGCTCTAAAGAAACACCTGAGAGTTTTATAAAGCTCTAAAGACACACCTTAGAGTGTTATAAAGCTCTAAAGACACACCTTAGAGTGTATAAATCTCTAAAGACGCACCTTAGAGTATATAAAGCTCTAAAGACACACCTCAGAGTGTTATAAAGCTCTAAAGACACACCTCAGAGTGTTATAAAGCTCTAAAGACACACCTCAGAGTGTTATAGAGCTCTAAAGACATTCCTCAGAGTGGTATAATGCTCTAAAGACACACCTCAGAGTGTATAAAGCTCTAAAGACATACCGCAGAGTGTATAAAGCTCTAAAGACGCACATTAGAGTGTTGTAAAGCTCTAAAGACACACCTCAGAGTGTAAAAAGCTCTAAAGACATACCGCAGAGTGTATAAAGCTCTAAAGACTCACCTCAGAGTGTATAAAGCTCTAAAGACACACCTCAGAGTGGTATAAAGCTCTAAAGACGCACCTCAGAGTGTATAAAGCTCTAAAGACACACCTCAGAGTGTAAAAAGCTCTAAAGACAAACCTCAGAGTGTATAAAGCTCTAAAGACATACCGCAGAGTGTATAAAGCTCTAAAGACTCACCTCAGAGTGTATAAAGCTCTAAAGACATACCGCAGAGTGTATAAAGCTCTAACGACGCACATTAGAGTGTTATAAAGCTCTAAAGACACACCTCAGAGTGTATAAAGCTCTAAAGACACACCTCAGAGTGTACAAAGCTCTAAAGACACACCTCAGAGTGTACAAAGCTCTAAACACACACCTCAGAGTGTTATAGAGCTCTAAAGACAAACCTCAGAGTGTTATAGAGCTCTAAAGACAAACCTCAGAGTGTTATAGAGCTCTAAAGACACACCTCAGAGTTTTATAGAGCTGTAAAAACACACCTCAGAGTGTATAAAGCTCTAAAGACACACCTCAGAGTGTTATAAAGCTCTAAAGACACACCTTAGAGTGTTAAAAAGCTCTAAAGACACACCTTAGAGTGTTATAAAGCTCTAAAAACACACCTCAGAGTGTATAAAGCTCTAAAGACACACCTCAGAGTGTATAAAGCTCTAAAGACACACCTCAGAGTGTACAAAGCTCTAAACACACACCTCAGAGTGGTATAAAGCTCTAAAGACACAGCTCAGAGTGTATAAAGCTCTAAAGACACACCTGAGAGTTTTATAAAGCTCTAAAGACACACCTTAGAGTGTTATAAAGCTCTAAAGACTCACCTCAGAGTGTATAAAGCTCTAAAGACATACCTCAGAGTGTATAAAGCTATAAAGACGCACCTTAGAGTGTTATAAAGCTCTAAAGACACATCTCAGAGTGTATAAAGCTCTAAAGACGCACCTTAGAGTGTTATAAAGCTCTAAAGACACACCTCAGATTGTGTAAAGCTCTAAAGACACACCTCAGAGTGTACAAAGCTCTAAAGACACACCTCAGAGAGTTATAGAGCTCTAAAGACAAACCTGAGAGTGTGTAAAGCTCTAAAGACACACCTCAGAGTGATAAAAAGCTCTAAAGACTCACCTCAGAGTGTTATAGAGCTCTAAAGACAAACCTCAGAGTGTTATGGAGCTCTAAAGACACACCTCAGAGTTTTATAGAGCTCTAAAGACAAACCTCAGAGTGTTATAAAGCTCTAAAGACACACCTTAGAGTGTTAAAAAGCTCTAAAGACACACCTCAGAGTGTTATGGAGCTCTAAAGACACACCTCAGAGTTTTATAGAGCTCTAAAGACACACCTCAGAGTGGTATAAAGCTCTAAAAAACACACCTCAGAGTGTTTTAAAGCTCTAAAGACACAATTCAGAGTGTATAAAGCTCTAAAGACTCACCTCAGAGTGTATAAAGCTATAAAGACGCACCTTAGAATGTTATAAAGCTCTAAAGACACATCTCAGAGTGTATAAAGCTCTAAAGACGCACCTTAGAGTGTTATAAAGCTCTAAAGACACACCTCAGATTGTGTAAAGCTCTAAAGACACACCTCAGAGTGTACAAAGCTCTAAAGACACACCTCAGAGAGTTATAGAGCTCTAAAGACAAACCTGAGAGTGTGTAAAGCTCTAAAGACACACCTCAGAGTGATAAAAAGCTCTAAAGACTCACCTCAGAGTGTTATATAGCTCTAAAGACAAACCTCAGATTGTTATGGAGCTCTAAAGACACACCTCAGAGTTTTATAGAGCTCTAAAGACAAACCTCAGAGTGTTATGGAGCTCTAAAGACACACCTCAGAGTTTTATAGAGCTCTAAAAACATACCTCAGAGTGTATAAAGCTCTAAAGACACACCTCAGAGTGTATAAAGCTCTAAAGACACACCTCAGAGTGTACAAAGCTCTAAAGACACACCTCAGAGTGTGTAAAGCTCTAAAGACACAGCTCAGAGTGTATAAAGCTCTAAAGAAACACCTGAGAGTTTTATAAAGCTCTAAAGACACACCTTAGAGTGTTATAAAGCTCTAAAGACACACCTTAGAGTGTATAAATCTCTAAAGACGCACCTTAGAGTGTTATAAAGCTCTAAAGACACACCTTAGAGTGTATAAATCTCTAAAGACGCACCTTAGAGTATATAAAGCTCTAAAGACACACCTCAGAGTGTTATAAAGCTCTAAAGACACACCTCAGAGTGTTATAAAGCTCTAAAGACACACCTCAGAGTGTTATAGAGCTCTAAAGACATTCCTCAGAGTGGTATAATGCTCTAAAGACACACCTCAGAGTGTATAAAGCTCTAAAGACATACCGCAGAGTGTATAAAGCTCTAAAGACGCACATTAGAGTGTTATAAAGCTCTAAAGACACACCTCAGAGTGTAAAAAGCTCTAAAGACATACCGCAGAGTGTATAAAGCTCTAAAGACGCACCTCAGAGTGTATAAAGCTCTAAAGACACACCTCAGAGTGTATAAAGCTCTAAAGACACACCTCAGAGTGTACAAAGCTCTAAAGACACACCTCAGAGTGTACAAAGCTCTAAACACACACCTCAGAGTGTTATAGAGCTCTAAAGACAAACCTCAGAGTGTTATAGAGCTCTAAAGACACACCTCAGAGTTTTATAGAGCTGTAAAAACACACCTCAGAGTGTATAAAGCTCTAAAGACACACCTCAGAGTGTTATAAAGCTCTAAAGACACACCTTAGAGTGTTAAAAAGCTCTAAAGACACACCTCAGAGTGTTATGGAGCTCTAAAGACACACCTCAGAGTTTTATAGAGCTCTAAAGACACACCTCAGAGTGGTATAAAGCTCTAAAAAACACACCTCAGAGTGTTATAAAGCTCTAAAGACACACCTTAGAGTGTTAAAAAGCTCTAAAGACTCACCTCAGAGTGTTATATAGCTCTAAAGACAAACCTCAGATTGTTATGGAGCTCTAAAGACACACCTCAGAGTTTTATAGAGCTCTAAAGACAAACCTCAGAGTGTTATGGAGCTCTAAAGACACACCTCAGAGTTTTATAGAGCTCTAAAAACATACCTCAGAGTGTATAAAGCTCTAAAGACACACCTCAGAGTGTATAAAGCTCTAAAGACACACCTCAGAGTGTACAAAGCTCTAAAGACACACCTCAGAGTGTATAAAGCTCTAAAGACACAGCTCAGAGTGTATAAAGCTCTAAAGAAACACCTGAGAGTTTTATAAAGCTCTAAAGACACACCTTAGAGTGTTATAAAGCTCTAAAGACACACCTTAGAGTGTATAAATCTCTAAAGACGCACCTTAGAGTATATAAAGCTCTAAAGACACACCTCAGAGTGTTATAAAGCTCTAAAGACACACCTCAGAGTGTTATAAAGCTCTAAAGACACACCTCAGAGTGTTATAGAGCTCTAAAGACATTCCTCAGAGTGGTATAATGCTCTAAAGACACACCTCAGAGTGTATAAAGCTCTAAAGACATACCGCAGAGTGTATAAAGCTCTAAAGACGCACATTAGAGTGTTGTAAAGCTCTAAAGACACACCTCAGAGTGTAAAAAGCTCTAAAGACATACCGCAGAGTGTATAAAGCTCTAAAGACTCACCTCAGAGTGTATAAAGCTCTAAAGACACACCTCAGAGTGGTATAAAGCTCTAAAGACGCACCTCAGAGTGTATAAAGCTCTAAAGACACACCTCAGAGTGTAAAAAGCTCTAAAGACAAACCTCAGAGTGTATAAAGCTCTAAAGACATACCGCAGAGTGTATAAAGCTCTAAAGACTCACCTCAGAGTGTATAAAGCTCTAAAGACATACCGCAGAGTGTATAAAGCTCTAACGACGCACATTAGAGTGTTATAAAGCTCTAAAGACACACCTCAGAGTGTATAAAGCTCTAAAGACACACCTCAGAGTGTACAAAGCTCTAAAGACACACCTCAGAGTGTACAAAGCTCTAAACACACACCTCAGAGTGTTATAGAGCTCTAAAGACAAACCTCAGAGTGTTATAGAGCTCTAAAGACAAACCTCAGAGTGTTATAGAGCTCTAAAGACACACCTCAGAGTTTTATAGAGCTGTAAAAACACACCTCAGAGTGTATAAAGCTCTAAAGACACACCTCAGAGTGTTATAAAGCTCTAAAGACACACCTTAGAGTGTTAAAAAGCTCTAAAGACACACCTTAGAGTGTTATAAAGCTCTAAAAACACACCTCAGAGTGTATAAAGCTCTAAAGACACACCTCAGAGTGTATAAAGCTCTAAAGACACACCTCAGAGTGTACAAAGCTCTAAACACACACCTCAGAGTGGTATAAAGCTCTAAAGACACAGCTCAGAGTGTATAAAGCTCTAAAGACACACCTGAGAGTTTTATAAAGCTCTAAAGACACACCTTAGAGTGTTATAAAGCTCTAAAGACTCACCTCAGAGTGTATAAAGCTCTAAAGACATACCTCAGAGTGTATAAAGCTATAAAGACGCACCTTAGAGTGTTATAAAGCTCTAAAGACACATCTCAGAGTGTATAAAGCTCTAAAGACGCACCTTAGAGTGTTATAAAGCTCTAAAGACACACCTCAGATTGTGTAAAGCTCTAAAGACACACCTCAGAGTGTACAAAGCTCTAAAGACACACCTCAGAGAGTTATAGAGCTCTAAAGACAAACCTGAGAGTGTGTAAAGCTCTAAAGACACACCTCAGAGTGATAAAAAGCTCTAAAGACTCACCTCAGAGTGTTATAGAGCTCTAAAGACAAACCTCAGAGTGTTATGGAGCTCTAAAGACACACCTCAGAGTTTTATAGAGCTCTAAAGACAAACCTCAGAGTGTTATAAAGCTCTAAAGACACACCTTAGAGTGTTAAAAAGCTCTAAAGACACACCTCAGAGTGTTATGGAGCTCTAAAGACACACCTCAGAGTTTTATAGAGCTCTAAAGACACACCTCAGAGTGGTATAAAGCTCTAAAAAACACACCTCAGAGTGTTTTAAAGCTCTAAAGACACAATTCAGAGTGTATAAAGCTCTAAAGACTCACCTCAGAGTGTATAAAGCTATAAAGACGCACCTTAGAATGTTATAAAGCTCTAAAGACACATCTCAGAGTGTATAAAGCTCTAAAGACGCACCTTAGAGTGTTATAAAGCTCTAAAGACACACCTCAGATTGTGTAAAGCTCTAAAGACACACCTCAGAGTGTACAAAGCTCTAAAGACACACCTCAGAGAGTTATAGAGCTCTAAAGACAAACCTGAGAGTGTGTAAAGCTCTAAAGACACACCTCAGAGTGATAAAAAGCTCTAAAGACTCACCTCAGAGTGTTATATAGCTCTAAAGACAAACCTCAGATTGTTATGGAGCTCTAAAGACACACCTCAGAGTTTTATAGAGCTCTAAAGACAAACCTCAGAGTGTTATGGAGCTCTAAAGACACACCTCAGAGTTTTATAGAGCTCTAAAAACATACCTCAGAGTGTATAAAGCTCTAAAGACACACCTCAGAGTGTATAAAGCTCTAAAGACACACCTCAGAGTGTACAAAGCTCTAAAGACACACCTCAGAGTGTGTAAAGCTCTAAAGACACAGCTCAGAGTGTATAAAGCTCTAAAGAAACACCTGAGAGTTTTATAAAGCTCTAAAGACACACCTTAGAGTGTTATAAAGCTCTAAAGACACACCTTAGAGTGTATAAATCTCTAAAGACGCACCTTAGAGTGTTATAAAGCTCTAAAGACACACCTTAGAGTGTATAAATCTCTAAAGACGCACCTTAGAGTATATAAAGCTCTAAAGACACACCTCAGAGTGTTATAAAGCTCTAAAGACACACCTCAGAGTGTTATAAAGCTCTAAAGACACACCTCAGAGTGTTATAGAGCTCTAAAGACATTCCTCAGAGTGGTATAATGCTCTAAAGACACACCTCAGAGTGTATAAAGCTCTAAAGACATACCGCAGAGTGTATAAAGCTCTAAAGACGCACATTAGAGTGTTATAAAGCTCTAAAGACACACCTCAGAGTGTAAAAAGCTCTAAAGACATACCGCAGAGTGTATAAAGCTCTAAAGACGCACCTCAGAGTGTATAAAGCTCTAAAGACACACCTCAGAGTGTATAAAGCTCTAAAGACACACCTCAGAGTGTACAAAGCTCTAAAGACACACCTCAGAGTGTACAAAGCTCTAAACACACACCTCAGAGTGTTATAGAGCTCTAAAGACAAACCTCAGAGTGTAAAAAGCTCTAAAAACACACCTCAGGGTGGTAAAAAGCTCTAAAGACTCACCTCAGAGTGTTATAGAGCTCTAAAGGCAAACCTCAGAGTGTTATTGAGCTCTAAAGACACACCTCAGAGTTTTATAGAGCTGTAAAAACACACCTCAGAGTGTATAAAGCTCTAAAGACACACCTCAGAGTGTTATAAAGCTCTAAAGACACACCTTAGAGTGTTAAAAAGCTCTAAAGACACACCTTAGAGTGTTATAAAGCTCTAAAAACACACCTCAGAGTGTATAAAGCTCTAAAGACACACCTCAGAGTGTATAAAGCTCTAAAGACACACCTCAGAGTGTACAAAGCTCTAAACACACACCTCAGAGTGGTATAAAGCTCTAAAGACACAGCTCAGAGTGTATAAAGCTCTAAAGACACACCTGAGAGTTTTATAAAGCTCTAAAGACACACCTTAGAGTGTTATAAAGCTCTAAAGACTCACCTCAGAGTGTATAAAGCTCTAAAGACATACCTCAGAGTGTATAAAGCTATAAAGACGCACCTTAGAGTGTTATAAAGCTCTAAAGACACATCTCAGAGTGTATAAAGCTCTAAAGACGCACCTTAGAGTGTTATAAAGCTCTAAAGACACACCTCAGATTGTGTAAAGCTCTAAAGACACACCTCAGAGTGTACAAAGCTCTAAAGACACACCTCAGAGAGTTATAGAGCTCTAAAGACAAACCTGAGAGTGTGTAAAGCTCTAAAGACACACCTCAGAGAGTTATAGAGCTCTAAAGACAAACCTGAGAGTGTGTAAAGCTCTAAAGACACACCTCAGAGTGATAAAAAGTTCTAAAGACTCACCTCAGAGTGTTATAGAGCTCTAAAGACAAACCTCAGAGTGTTATGGAGCTCTAAAGACACACCTCAGAGTTTTATAGAGCTCTAAAGACAAACCTCAGAGTGTTATGGAGCTCTAAAGACACACCTCAGAGTTTTATAGAGCTCTAAAAACATACCTCAGAGTGTATAAAGCTCTAAAGACACAGCTCAGAGTGTATAAAGCTCTAAAGAAACACCTGAGAGTTTTATAAAGCTCTAAAGACACACCTTAGAGTGTTATAAAGCTCTAAAGACACACCTTAGAGTGTATAAATCTCTAAAGACGCACCTTAGAGTGTTATAAAGCTCTAAAGACACACCTTAGAGTGTATAAATCTCTAAAGACGCACCTTAGAGTGTTATAAAGCTCTAAAGACACACCTTAGAGTGTATAAATCTCTAAAGACGCACCTTAGAGTGTATAAAGCTCTAAAGACACACCTTAGAGTGTATAAATCTCTAAAGACGCACCTTAGAGTGTTATAAAGCTCTAAAGACACACCTTAGAGTGTATAAATCTCTAAAGACGCACCTTAGAGTGTATAAAGCTCTAAAGACACACCTCAGAGTGTTATAAAGCTCTAAAGACACACCTCAGAGTGTTATAAAGCTCTAAAGACACACCTCAGAGTGTTATAGAGCACTAAAGACATACCTCAGAGTGGTATAATGCTCTAAAGACACACCTCAGAGTGTATAAAGCTCTAAAGACATACCGCAGAGTGTATAAAGCTCTAAAGACGCACATTAGAGTGTTATAAAGCTCTAAAGACACACCTCAGAGTGTAAAAAGCTCTAAAGACATACCGCAGAGTGTATAAAGCTCTAAAGACTCACCTCAGAGTGTATAAAGCTCTAAAGACACACCTCAGAGTGGTATAAAGCTCTAAAGACGCACCTCAGAGTGTATAAAGCTCTAAAGACACACCTCAGAGTGTAAAAAGCTCTAAAGACACACCTCAGAGTGTATAAAGCTCTAAAGACATACCGCAGAGTGTATAAAGCTCTAAAGACTCACCTCAGAGTGTATAAAGCTCTAAAGACATACCGCAGAGTGTATAAAGCTCTAACGACGCACATTAGAGTGTTATAAAGCTCTAAAGACACACCTCAGAGTGTATAAAGCTCTAAAGACACACCTCAGAGTGTACAAAGCTCTAAAGACACACCTCAGAGTGTACAACGCTCTAAACACACACCTCAGAGTGTTATAGAGCTCTAAAGACAAACCTCAGAGTGTAAAAAGCTCTAAAAACACACCTCAGGGTGGTAAAAAGCTCTAAAGACTCACCTCAGAGTGTTATAGAGCTCTAAAGACAAACCTCAGAGTGTTATAGAGCTCTAAAGACACACCTCAGAGTTTTATAGAGCTGTAAAAACACACCTTAGAGTGTATAAAGCTCTAAAGACACACCTCAGAGTGTTATAAAGCTCTAAAGACACACCTTAGAGTGTTATAAAGCTCTAAAAACACACCTCAGAGTGTATAAAGCTCTAAAGACACACCTCAGAGTGTATAAAGCTCTAAAGACACACCTCAGAGTGTACAAAGCTCTAAACACACACCTCAGAGTGGTATAAAGCTCTAAAGACACAGCTCAGAGTGTATAAAGCTCTAAAGACACACCTGAGAGTTTTATAAAGCTCTAAAGACACACCTTAGAGTGTTATAAAGCTCTAAAAAACACACCTCAGAGTGGTATAAAGCTCTAAAGACATACCTCAGAGTGTTATAGAGCTCTAAAGACAAACCTCAGAGTGTGTAAAGCTCTAAAGACACACCTCAGAGTGTATTAAGCTCTAAAAAACACACCTCAGAGTGGTATAAAGCTCTAAAGACACACCTCAGAGTGTACAAAGCTCTAAACACACACCTCAGAGTGTTATAGAGCTCTAAAGACAAACCTCAGAGTGTAAAAAGCTCTAAAAACACACCTCAGGGTGGTAAAAAGCTCTAAAGACTCACCTCAGAGTGTTATAGAGCTCTAAAGACAAACCTCAGAGTGTTATAGAGCTCTAAAGACACACCTCAGAGTTTTATAGAGCTGTAAAAACACACCTCAGAGTGTATAAAGCTCTAAAGACACACCTCAGAGTGTTATAAAGCTCTAAAGACACACCTTAGAGTGTTAAAAAGCTCTAAAGACACACCTTAGAGTGTTATAAAGCTCTAAAAACACACCTCAGAGTGTATAAAGCTCTAAAGACACACCTGAGAGTTTTATAAAGCTCTAAAGACACACCTTAGAGTGTTATAAAGCTCTAAAAAACACACCTCAGAGTGTTATAGAGCTCTAAAGACAAACCTCAGAGTGTGTAAAGCTCTAAAGACACACCTCAGAGTGTATAAAGCTCTAAAGACACACCTCAGAGTGTACAAAGCTCTAAACACACACCTCAGAGTGGTATAAAGCTGTAAAGACACAGCTCAGAGTGTATAAAGCTCTAAAGACACACCTGAGAGTTTTATAAAGCTCTAAAGACACACCTTAGAGTGTTATAAAGCTCTAAAAAACACACCTCAGAGTGTTATAGAGCTCTAAAGACAAACCTCAGAGTGTGTAAAGCTCTAAAGACACACCTCAGAGTGTATAAAGCTCTAAAGACACACCTCAGAGTGTACAAAGCTCTAAACACACACCTCAGAGTGGTATAAAGCTCTAAAGACACACCTCAGAGTGTATAAAGCTCTAAAGACACAGCTTAGAGTGTATAAAGCTCTAAAGACACACCTGAGAGTTTTATAAAGCTCTAAAGACACAACTTAGAGTGTTATAAAGCTCTAAAGACACACCTTAGAGTGTATAAATCTTTAAAGACGCACCTTAGAGTGTATAAAGCTCTAAAGACACACCTCAGAGTGTACAAAGCTCTAAACACACACCTCAGAGTGGTATAAAGCTCTAAAGACACACCTCACAGTGTTATAAAGCTCTAGAGACACATCTCAGAGTGTATAAAGCTCTAAAGACACACCTTAGAGTGTATAAATCTCTAAAGACGCACCTTAGAGTGTTATAAAGCTCTAAAGACACACCTTAGAGTGTATAAATCTATAAAGACGCACCTCAGAGTGTACAAAGTTCTAAAGACACACCTCAGAGTGTACAACGCTCTAAACACACACCTCAGAGTGTTATAGAGCTCTAAAGACAAACCTCAGAGTGTAAAAAGCTCTAAAAACACACCTCAGGGTGGTAAAAAGCTCTAAAGACTCACCTCAGAGTGGTATAAAGCTCTAAAGACACACCTCAGAGTGTAAAAAGCTCTAAAGACACACCTCAGAGTGTATAAAGCTCTAAAGACATACCGCAGAGTGTATAAAGCTCTAAAGACTCACCTCAGAGTGTATAAAGCTCTAAAGACATACCGCAGAGTGTATAAAGCTCTAACGACGCACATTAGAGTGTTATAAAGCTCTAAAGACACACCTCAGAGTGTATAAAGCTCTAAAGACACACCTCAGAGTGTATAAAGCTCTAAAGACACACCTCAGAGTGTAAAAAGCTCTAAAGACACACCTCAGAGTGTATAAAGCTCTAAAGACATACCGCAGAGTGTATAAAGCTCTAAAGACTCACCTCAGAGTGTATAAAGCTCTAAAGACATACCGCAGAGTGTATAAAGCTCTAACGACGCACATTAGAGTGTTATAAAGCTCTAAAGACACACCTCAGAGTGTATAAAGCTCTAAAGACACACCTCAGAGTGTATAAAGCTCTAAAGACACACCTCAGAGTGTACAAAGCTCTAAAGACACACCTCAGAGTGTACAACGCTCTAAACACACACCTCAGAGTGTTATAGAGCTCTAAAGACAAACCTCAGAGTGTAAAAAGCTCTAAAAACACACCTCAGGGTGGTAAAAAGCTCTAAAGACTCACCTCAGAGTGTTATAGAGCTCTAAAGACAAACCTCAGAGTGTTATAGAGCTCTAAAGACACACCTCAGAGTTTTATAGAGCTGTAAAAACACACCTTAGAGTGTATAAAGCTCTAAAGACACACCTCAGAGTGTTATAAAGCTCTAAAGACACACCTTAGAGTGTTATAAAGCTCTAAAAACACACCTCAGAGTGTATAAAGCTCTAAAGACACACCTCAGAGTGTATAAAGCTCTAAAGACACACCTCAGAGTGTACAAAGCTCTAAACACACACCTCAGAGTGGTATAAAGCTCTAAAGACACAGCTCAGAGTGTATAAAGCTCTAAAGACACACCTGAGAGTTTTATAAAGCTCTAAAGACACACCTTAGAGTGTTATAAAGCTCTAAAAAACACACCTCAGAGTGGTATAAAGCTCTAAAGACATACCTCAGAGTGTTATAGAGCTCTAAAGACAAACCTCAGAGTGTGTAAAGCTCTAAAGACACACCTCAGAGTGTATAAAGCTCTAAAAAACACACCTCAGAGTGGTATAAAGCTCTAAAGACACACCTCAGAGTGTACAAAGCTCTAAACACACACCTCAGAGTGTTATAGAGCTCTAAAGACAAACCTCAGAGTGTAAAAAGCTCTAAAAACACACCTCAGGGTGGTAAAAAGCTCTAAAGACTCACCTCAGAGTGTTATAGAGCTCTAAAGACAAACCTCAGAGTGTTATAGAGCTCTAAAGACACACCTCAGAGTTTTATAGAGCTGTAAAAACACACCTCAGAGTGTATAAAGCTCTAAAGACACACCTCAGAGTGTTATAAAGCTCTAAAGACACACCTTAGAGTGTTAAAAAGCTCTAAAGACACACCTTAGAGTGTTATAAAGCTCTAAAAACACACCTCAGAGTGTATAAAGCTCTAAAGACACACCTGAGAGTTTTATAAAGCTCTAAAGACACACCGTAGAGTGTTATAAAGCTCTAAAAAACACACCTCAGAGTGTTATAGAGCTCTAAAGACAAACCTCAGAGTGTGTAAAGCTCTAAAGACACACCTCAGAGTGTATAAAGCTCTAAAGACACACCTCAGAGTGTACAAAGCTCTAAACACACACCTCAGAGTGGTATAAAGCTGTAAAGACACAGCTCAGAGTGTATAAAGCTCTAAAGACACACCTGAGAGTTTTATAAAGCTCTAAAGACACACCTTAGAGTGTTATAAAGCTCTAAAAAACATACCTCAGAGTGTTATAGAGCTCAAAAGACAAACCTCAGAGTGTGTAAAGCTCTAAAGACACACCTCAGAGTGTATAAAGCTCTAAAGACACACCTCAGAGTGTACAAAGCTCTAAACACACACCTCAGAGTGGTATAAAGCTCTAAAGACACACCTCAGAGTGTATAAAGCTCTAAAGACACAGCTTAGAGTGTATAAAGCTCTAAAGACACACCTGAGAGTTTTATAAAGCTCTAAAGACACAACTTAGAGTGTTATAAAGCTCTAAAGACACACCTTAGAGTGTATAAATCTTTAAAGACGCACCTTAGCGTGTATAAAGCTCTAAAGACACACCTCAGAGTGTACAAAGCTCTAAACACACACCTCAGAGTGGTATAAAGCTCTAAAGACACACCTCAGAGTGTTATAAAGCTCTAGAGACACATCTCAGAGTGTATAAAGCTCTAAAGACACACCTTAGAGTGTATAAATCTTTAAAGACGCACCTTAGAGTGTATAAAGCTCTAAAGACACACCTCAGAGTGTACAAAGCTCTAAACACACACCTCAGAGTGGTATAAAGCTCTAAAGACACACCTCAGAGTGTTATAAAGCTGTAAAGACACACCTCAGAGTGGTAAAAAGCTCTAAAGACACACCTCAGAGTTTTATAAAGCTCTAAAGACATACCGCAGAGTGTATAAAGCTCTAAAGACTCACCTCAGAGTGTATAAAGCTCTAAAGACATACCGCAGAGTGTATAAAGCTCTAAAGACGCACATTAGAGTGTTATAAAGCTCTAAAGACACATCTCAGAGTGTAAAAAGCTCTAAAGACACACCTCAGAGTTTTACAAAGATCTAAAGACACACCTCAGAGTGTATAAAGCTCTAAAGACACACCTCAGAGTGTACAAAGCTCTAAAGACACACCTCAGAGTGTAAAAAGCTCTAAAGACTCACCTCAGAGTGTATAAAGCTCTAAAGACATACCGCAGAGTGTATAAAGCTCTAACGACGCACATTAGAGTGTTATAAAGCTCTAAAGAAACACCTCAGAGTGTATAAAGCTCTAAAGACACACCTCAGAGTGTACAAAGCTCTAAAGACACACCTCAGAGTGTACAAAGCTCTAAACACACACCTCAGAGTGTTATAGAGCTCTAAAGACAAACCTCAGAGTGTAAAAAGCTCTAAAAACACACCTCAGGGTGGTAAAAAGCTCTAAAGACTCACCTCAGAGTGTTATAGAGCTCTAAAGACAAACCTCAGAGTGTTATAGAGCTCTAAAGACACACCTCAGAGTTTTATAGAGCTGTAAAAACACACCTCAGAGTGTATAAAGCTCTAAAGACACACCTCAGAGTGTTATAAAGCTCTAAAGACACACCTTAGAGTGTTAAAAAGCTCTAAAGACACACCTTAGAGTGTTATAAAGCTCTAAAAACACACCTCAGAGTGTATAAAGCTCTAAAGACACACCTCAGAGTGTATAAAGCTCTAAAGACACACCTCAGAGTGTACAAAGCTCTAAACACACACCTCAGAATGGTATAACGCTCTAAAGACACAGCTCAGAGTGTATAAAGCTCTAAAGACACACCTGAGAGTTTTATAAAGCTCTAAAGACACACCTTAGAGTGTTATAAAGCTCTAAAAAACACACCTCAGAGTGGTATAAAGCTCTAAAGACATACCTCAGAGTGTTATAGAGCTCTAAAGACAAACCTCAGAGTGTGTAAAGCTCTAAAGACACACCTCAGAGTGTATAAAGCTCTAAAAAACACACCTCAGAGTGGTATAAAGCTCTAAAGACACACCTCAGAGTGTACAAAGCTCTAAACACACACCTCAGAGTGTTATAGAGCTCTAAAGACAAACCTCAGAGTGTAAAAAGCTCTAAAAACACACCTCAGGGTGGTAAAAAGCTCTAAACACACACCTCAGAGTGTTATAGAGCTCTAAAGACAAACCTCAGAGTGTAAAAAGCTCTAAAAACACACCTCAGGGTGGTAAAAAGCTCTAAAGACTCACCTCAGAGTGTTATAGAGCTCTAAAGACAAACCTCAGAGTGTTATAGAGCTCTAAAGACACACCTCAGAGTTTTATAGAGCTGTAAAAACACACCTCAGAGTGTATAAAGCTCTAAAGACACACCTCAGAGTGTTATAAAGCTCTAAAGACACACCTTAGAGTGTTATAAAGCTCTAAAGACACACCTTAGAGTGTTACAAAGCTCTAAAAACACACCTCAGAGTTTTATAGAGCTCTAAAAACATACCTCAGAGTGTATAAAGCTCTAAAGACACAGCTCAGAGTGTATAAAGCTCTAAAGAAACACCTGAGAGTTTTATAAAGCTCTAAAGACACACCTTAGAGTGTTATAAAGCTCTAAAGACACACCTTAGAGTGTATAAATCTCTAAAGACGCACCTTAGAGTGTTATAAAGCTCTAAAGACACACCTTAGAGTGTATAAATCTCTAAAGACGCACCTTAGAGTGTTATAAAGCTCTAAAGACACACCTTAGAGTGTATAAATCTCTAAAGACGCACCTTAGAGTGTATAAAGCTCTAAAGACACACCTCAGAGTGTTATAAAGCTCTAAAGACACACCTCAGAGTGTTATAAAGCTCTAAAGACACACCTCAGAGTGTTATAGAGCACTAAAGACATACCTCAGAGTGGTATAATGCTCTAAAGACACACCTCAGAGTGTATAAAGCTCTAAAGACATACCGCAGAGTGTATAAAGCTCTAAAGACGCACATTAGAGTGTTATAAAGCTCTAAAGACACACCTCAGAGTGTAAAAAGCTCTAAAGACATACCGCAGAGTGTATAAAGCTCTAAAGACTCACCTCAGAGTGTATAAAGCTCTAAAGACACACCTCAGAGTGGTATAAAGCTCTAAAGACGCACCTCAGAGTGTATAAAGCTCTAAAGACACACCTCAGAGTGTAAAAAGCTCTAAAGACACACCTCAGAGTGTATAAAGCTCTAAAGACATACCGCAGAGTGTATAAAGCTCTAAAGACTCACCTCAGAGTGTATAAAGCTCTAAAGACATACCGCAGAGTGTATAAAGCTCTAACGACGCACATTAGAGTGTTATAAAGCTCTAAAGACACACCTCAGAGTGTATAAATCTCTAAAGACACACCTCAGAGTGTACAAAGCTCTAAAGACACAACTCAGAGTGTACAAAGCTCTAAACACACACCTCAGAGTGTTATAGAGCTCTAAAGACAAACCTCAGAGTGTAAAAAGCTCTAAAAACACACCTCAGGGTGGTAAAAAGCTCTAAAGACTCACCTCAGAGTGTTATAGAGCTCTAAAGACAAACCTCAGAGTGTTATAGAGCTCTAAAGACACACCTCAGAGTTTTATAGAGCTGTAAAAACACACCTCAGAGTGTATAAAGCTCTAAAGACACACCTCAGAGTGTTATAAAGCTCTAAAGACACACCTTAGAGTGTTAAAAAGCTCTAAAGACACACCTCAGAGTGTTATGGAGCTCTAAAGACACACCTCAGAGTTTTATAGAGCTCTAAAGACACACCTCAGAGTGGTATAAAGCTCTAAAAAACACACCTCAGAGTGTTTTAAAGCTCTAAAGACACAATTCAGAGTGTATAAAGCTCTAAAGACTCACCTCAGAGTGTATAAAGCTATAAAGACGCACCTCAGAGTGTATAAAGCTATAAAGACGCACCTTAGAGTGTTATAAAGCTCTAAAGACACATCTCAGAGTGTATAAAGCTCTAAAGACGCACCTTAGAGTGTTATAAAGCTCTAAAGACACACCTCAGATTGTGTAAAGCTCTAAAGACACACCTCAGAGTGTACAAAGCTCTAAAGACACACCTCAGAGAGTTATAGAGCTCTAAAGACAAACCTGAGAGTGTGTAAAGCTCTAAAGACACACCTCAGAGTGATAAAAAGCTCTAAAGACTCACCTCAGAGTGTTATATAGCTCTAAAGACAAACCTCAGATTGTTATGGAGCTCTAAAGACACACCTCAGAGTTTTATAGAGCTCTAAAGACACACCTCAGAGTTTTATAGAGCTCTAAAAACATACCTCAGAGTGTATAAAGCTCTAAAGACACACCTCAGAGTGTATAAAGCTCTAAAGACACACCTCAGAGTGTACAAAGCTCTAAAGACACACCTCAGAGTGTATAAAGCTCTAAAGACACAGCTCAGAGTGTATAAAGCTCTAAAGAAACACCTGAGAGTTTTATAAAGCTCTAAAGACACACCTTAGAGTGTTATAAAGCTCTAAAGACACACCTTAGAGTGTATAAATCTCTAAAGACGCACCTTAGAGTGTTATAAAGCTCTAAAGACACACCTTAGAGTGTATAAATCTCTAAAGACGCACCTTAGAGTATATAAAGCTCTAAAGACACACCTCAGAGTGTTATAAAGCTCTAAAGACACACCTCAGAGTGTTATAAAGCTCTAAAGACACACCTCAGAGTTTTATAGAGCTCTAAAGACATTCCTCAGAGTGGTATAATGCTCTAAAGACACACCTCAGAGTGTATAAAGCTCTAAAGACATACCGCAGAGTGTATAAAGCTCTAAAGACGCACATTAGAGTGTTATAAAGCTCTAAAGACACACCTCAGAGTGTAAAAAGCTCTAAAGACATACCGCAGAGTGTATAAAGCTCTAAAGACTCACCTCAGAGTGTATAAAGCTCTAAAGACACACCTCAGAGTGGTATAAAGCTCTAAAGACGCACCTCAGAGTGTATAAAGCTCTAAAGACACACCTCAGAGTGTAAAAAGCTCTAAAGACAAACCTCAGAGTGTATAAAGCTCTAAAGACATACCGCAGAGTGTATAAAGCTCTAAAGACTCACCTCAGAGTGTATAAAGCTCTAAAGACATACCGCAGAGTGTATAAAGCTCTAACGACGCACATTAGAGTGTTATAAAGCTCTAAAGACACACCTCAGAGTGTATAAAGCTCTAAAGACACACCTCAGAGTGTACAAAGCTCTAAAGACACACCTCAGAGTGTACAAAGCTCTAAACACACACCTCAGAGTGTTATAGAGCTCTAAAGACAAACCTCAGAGTGTAAAAAGCTCTAAAAACACACCTCAGGGTGGTAAAAAGCTCTAAAGACTCACCTCAGAGTGTTATAGAGCTCTAAAGACAAACCTCAGAGTGTTATAGAGCTCTAAAGACACACCTCAGAGTTTTATAGAGCTGTAAAAACACACCTCAGAGTGTATAAAGCTCTAAAGACACACCTCAGAGTGTTATAAAGCTCTAAAGACACACCTTAGAGTGTTAAAAAGCTCTAAAGACACACCTTAGAGTGTTATAAAGCTCTAAAAACACACCTCAGAGTGTATAAAGCTCTAAAGACACACCTCAGAGTGTATAAAGCTCTAAAGACACACCTCAGAGTGTACAAAGCTCTAAACACACACCTCAGAGTGGTATAAAGCTCTAAAGACACAGCTCAGAGTGTATAAAGCTCTAAAGACACACCTGAGAGTTTTATAAAGCTCTAAAGACACACCTTAGAGTGTTATAAAGCTCTAAAGACTCACCTCAGAGTGTATAAAGCTCTAAAGACATACCTCAGAGTGTATAAAGCTATAAAGACGCACCTTAGAGTGTTATAAAGCTCTAAAGACACATCTCAGAGTGTATAAAGCTCTAAAGACGCACCTTAGAGTGTTATAAAGCTCTAAAGACACACCTCAGATTGTGTAAAGCTCTAAAGACACACCTCAGAGTGTACAAAGCTCTAAAGACACACCTCAGAGAGTTATAGAGCTCTAAAGACAAACCTGAGAGTGTGTAAAGTTCTAAAGACACACCTCAGAGTGATAAAAAGCTCTAAAGACTCACCTCAGAGTGTTATAGAGCTCTAAAGACAAACCTCAGAGTGTTATGGAGCTCTAAAGACACACCTCAGAGTTTTATAGAGCTCTAAAGACAAACCTCAGAGTGTTATGGAGCTCTAAAGACACACCTCAGAGTTTTATAGAGCTCTAAAAACATACCTCAGAGTGTATAAAGCTCTAAAGACACAGCTCAGAGTGTATAAAGCTCTAAAGAAACACCTGAGAGTTTTATAAAGCTCTAAAGACACACCTTAGAGTGTTATAAAGCTCTAAAGACACACCTTAGAGTGTATAAATCTCTAAAGACGCACCTTAGAGTGTTATAAAGCTCTAAAGACACACCTTAGAGTGTATAAATCTCTAAAGACGCACCTTAGAGTGTATAAAGCTCTAAAGACACACCTCAGAGTGTTATAAAGCTCTAAAGACACACCTCAGAGTGTTATAAAGCTCTAAAGACACACCTCAGAGTGTTATAGAGCACTAAAGACATACCTCAGAGTGGTATAATGCTCTAAAGACACACCTCAGAGTGTATAAAGCTCTAAAGACATACCGCAGAGTGTATAAAGCTCTAAAAACGCACATTAGAGTGTTATAAAGCTCTAAAGACACACCTCAGAGTGTAAAAAGCTCTAAAGACATACCGCAGAGTGTATAAAGCTCTAAAGACTCACCTCAGAGTGTATAAAGCTCTAAAGACACACCTCAGAGTGGTATAAAGCTCTAAAGACGCACCTCAGAGTGTATAAAGCTCTAAAGACACACCTCAGAGTGTAAAAAGCTCTAAAGACACACCTCAGAGTGTATAAAGCTCTAAAGACATACCGCAGAGTGTATAAAGCTCTAAAGACTCACCTCAGAGTGTATAAAGCTCTAAAGACATACCGCAGAGTGTATAAAGCTCTAACGACGCACATTAGAGTGTTATAAAGCTCTAAAGACACACCTCAGAGTGTATAAAGCTCTAAAGACACACCTCAGAGTGTACAAAGCTCTAAAGACACACCTCAGAGTGTACAACGCTCTAAACACACACCTCAGAGTGTTATAGAGCTCTAAAGACAAACCTCAGAGTGTAAAAAGCTCTAAAAACACACCTCAGGGTGGTAAAAAGCTCTAAAGACTCACCTCAGAGTGTTATAGAGCTCTAAAGGCAAACCTCAGAGTGTTATAGAGCTCTAAAGACACACCTCAGAGTTTTATAGAGCTGTAAAAACACACCTTAGAGTGTATAAAGCTCTAAAGACACACCTCAGAGTGTTATAAAGCTCTAAAGACACACCTTAGAGTGTTATAAAGCTCTAAAAACACACCTCAGAGTGTATAAAGCTCTAAAGACACACCTCAGAGTGTATAAAGCTCTAAAGACACACCTCAGAGTGTACAAAGCTCTAAACACACACCTCAGAGTGGTATAAAGCTCTAAAGACACAGCTCAGAGTGTATAAAGCTCTAAAGACACACCTGAGAGTTTTATAAAGCTCTAAAGACACACCTTAGAGTGTTATAAAGCTCTAAAAAACACACCTCAGAGTGGTATAAAGCTCTAAAGACATACCTCAGAGTGTTATAGAGCTCTAAAGACAAACCTCAGAGTGTGTAAAGCTCTAAAGACACACCTCAGAGTGTATAAAGCTCTAAAAAACACACCTCAGAGTGGTATAAAGCTCTAAAGACACACCTCAGAGTGTACAAAGCTCTAAACACACACCTCAGAGTGTTATAGAGCTCTAAAGACAAACCTCAGAGTGTAAAAAGCTCTAAAAACACACCTCAGGGTGGTAAAAAGCTCTAGAGACACATCTCAGAGTGTATAAAGCTCTAAAGACACACCTTAGAGTGTATAAATCTCTAAAGACGCACCTTAGAGTGTTATAAAGCTCTAAAGACACACCTTAGAGTGTATAAATCTATAAAGACGCACCTTAGAGTGTATAAAGCTCTAAAGACACACCTCAGAGTGTTATAAAGCTCTAAAGACACACCTCAGAGTATTATAAAGCTCTAAAGACACACCTCAGAGTGTTATAAAGCTCTAAAGACATTCCTCAGAGTGGTATAAAGCTCTAAAGACACACCTCAGAGTGGTATAAAGCTCTAAAAAACACACCTCAGAGTGTTATAAAGCTCTAAAGACACACCTCAGAGTGTATAAAGCTCTAAAGACACACTTCAGAGTGTTATAAAAAGCTCTAAAGACACACCTCAGAGTTTACAAAGCTCTAGAGACAAACCTCAGTGTATAAAGCTGTAAAGACACACCTCAGAGTGGTATAAAGCTCTAAAGACACACCTCAGAGTGTATAAAGCTCTAAAGACACACCTCAGAGTGTTTAAAGCTCTAAAGACATACCGCAGAGTGTATAAAGCTCTAAAGACTCACCTCAGAGTGTATAAAGCTCTAAAGACATACCGCAGAGTGTATAAAGCTCTAAAGACGCACATTAGAGTGTTATAAAGCTCTAAAGACACACCTCAGAGTGTATAAAGCTCTAAAGACACACCTCAGAGTGTTATAAAGCTCTAAAGACACACCTTAGAGTGTTAAAAAGCTCTAAAGACACACCTTAGAGTGTTATAAAGCTCTAAAAACACACCTCAGAGTGTATAAAGCTCTAAAGACACTCCTCAGAGTGTATAAGGCTCTAAAGACACACCTCAGAGTGTACAAAGCTCTAAACACACACCTCAGAGTGGTATAAAGCTCTAAAGACACAGCTCAGAGTGTATAAAGCTCTAAAGACACACCTGAGAGTTTTATAAAGCTCTAAAGACACACCTTAGAGTGTTATAAAGCTCTAAAAAACACACCTCAGAGTGGTATAAAGCTCTAAAGACATACCTCAGAGTGTTATAGAGCTCTAAAGACAAACCTCAGAGTGTGTAAAGCTCTAAAGACACACCTCAGAGTGTATAAAGCTCTAAAGACACACCTCAGAGTGTACAAAGCTCTAAACACACAACTCAGAGTGGTATAAAGCTCTAAAGACACACCTCAGAGTGTATAAAGCTCTAAAGACACAGCTCAGAGTGTATAAAGCTCTAAAGACACACCTGAGAGTTTTATAAAGCTCTAAAGACACACCTTAGAGTGTTATAAAGCTCTAAAGACACACCTCAGAGTGTTATAAAGCTCTAAAGACTCACCTCAGAGTGTATAAAGCTCTAAAGACATACCGCAGAGTGTATAAAGCTCTAAAGACGCACATTAGAGTGTTATAAAGCTCTAAAGACACATCTCAGAGTGTAAAAAGCTCTAAAGACACACCTCAGAGTTTTATAAAGATCTAAAGACACACCTCAGAGTGTATAAAGCTCTAAAGACACACCTCAGAGTGTACAAAGCTCTAAAGACACACCTCAGAGTGTAAAAAGCTCTAAACACACACCTCAGAGTGTTATAGAGCTCTAAAGACAAACCTCAGAGTGTAAAAAGCTCTAAAAACACACCTCAGGGTGGTAAAAAGCTCTAAAGACTCACCTCAGAGTGTTATAGAGCTCTAAAGACAAACCTCAGAGTGTTATAGAGCTCTAAAGACACACCTCAGAGTGTTATGGAGCTCTAAAGACATACCTCGGAGTATACAAAGCTCTAAAGACACACCTCAGAGTGGTATAAAGCTCTAAAGACACACTTCAGAGTGGTATAAAGCTCTAAAGACACACCTCAGAGTGTTATAAAGCTCTTAAGACAAATCTCAGAGTGTTATAAAGCTCTAAAGACACACCTCAGAGTTTAGAAAGCTCTAAAGACACACTTTAGAGTGTATGAAGCCCTAAAGACACACCTCAGAGTGTTCTAAAGCTCTAAAGACACACCTCAGAGTTTTATAAAGCTCTAAAGACACCTTAGAGTGTTATAAAGCTCTAAAGACACACCTCAGAGTGTATAAAATTCTAAAGACACACCTCAGAGTGTATAAAGCTCTAAAGACACACCTCAGAGTTTTATAAAGCTCTAAAGACACACCTCAGAGCCTTATACAGCTCTAAAGACACACCTCAGAGTGTATAAAGCTCTAAAGACACACCTCAGAGTGTATAAAGCTCTAAAGACAAACCTCAGAGTGTACAAAGCTCTAAAGACACACCTCAGAGTGTATAAAGCTCTAAAGACACACTTCAGAGTGGTATAAAGCTCTAAAAAACACACCTCAGAGAGGTATAAAGCTCTAAAGACACACCTCAGAGTGGTATAAAGCTCTAAAAAACACACCTCAGAGTGTTATAAAGCTCTAAAGACACACCGCAGAGTGTATAAAGCTCTAAAGACACACCTCAGAGTGTATAAAGCTCTAAAGACACACCTTAGAGTGTTATAAAGCTCTAAAGACACACCTCAGAGTGTATAAAGCTCTAAAGACATACCGCAGAGTGTATAAGCTCTAAAGACATACCGCAGAGTGTAAAAAGCTCTAAAAACACACCTCAGGGTGGTAAAAAGCTCTAAAGACTCACCTCAGAGTGTTATAGAGCTCTAAAGACAAACCTCAGAGTGTTATAGAGCTCTAAAGACACACCTCAGAGTGTTATGGAGCTCTAAAGACATACCTCGGAGTATACAAAGCTCTAAAGACACACCTCAGAGTGGTATAAAGCTCTAAAGACACACTTCAGAGTGGTATAAAGCTCTAAAGACACACCTCAGAGTGTTATAAAGCTCTTAAGACACATCTCAGAGTGTTATAAAGCTCTAAAGACACACCTCAGAGTTTAGAAAGCTCTAAAGACACACTTTAGAGTGTATGAAGCCCTAAAGACACACCTCAGAGTGTTCTAAAGCTCTAAAGACACACCTCAGAGTTTTATAAAGCTCTAAAGACACCTTAGAGTGTTATAAAGCTCTAAAGACACACCTCAGAGTGTATAAAATTCTAAAGACACACCTCAGAGTGTATAAAGCTCTAAAGACACACCTCACAGTGTTATAAAGCTCTAAAGACACATCTCAGAATGTATAAAGCTCTAAAGACACACCTCAGAGTTTTATAAAGCTCTAAAGACACACCTCAGAGCCTTATACAGCTCTAAAGACACACCTCAGAGTGTATAAAGCTCTAAAGACACACCTCAGAGTGTATAAAGCTCTAAAGACAAACCTCAGAGTGTACAAAGCTCTAAAGACACACCTCAGAGTGTATAAAGCTCTAAAGACACACTTCAGAGTGGTATAAAGCTCTAAAAAACACACCTCAGAGAGGTATAAAGCTCTAAAGACACACCTCAGAGTGGTATAAAGCTCTAAAAAACACACCTCAGAGTGTTATAAAGCTCTAAAGACACACCGCAGAGTGTATAAAGCTCTAAAGACACACCTCATAGTGTATACAGCTCTAAAGACATACCTCAGAGTGTATAAAGCTCTAAAGACACACCTCAGAGTGTATAAAGCTCTAAAGACACACCTTAGAGTGTTATAAAGCTCTAAAGACACACCTCAGAGTGTTATAAAGCTCTAAAGACACACCTCAGAGTGTTAGAAACCTCTAAAGACACACCTCAGAGTGTTATAAAGCTCTAAAGACACACCTCAGAGTGTTAGAAACCTCTAAAGACACATCTCAGAGTTTATAAAGCTCTAAAGACACACCTCAGAGTTTTATAAAGCTCTAAAGACACACCTTAGAGTGTTATAAAGCTCTAAAGACACACCTCCGAGTGTATAAAGCTCTAAAGACTCACCTCAGAGTGTATAAAGCTCTAAAGACACACCTCAGAGTGTATAAATCTCTAAAGACACACCTCAGAGTGTAAAAATCTCTAAAGACATACCTCAGAGTGTATAAAGCTCTAAAGACATACCTCAGAGTGTATAAAGCTCTAAAGACGCACCTTAGAGTGTTACAAAGCTCTAAAGACACATCTCAGAGTGTATAAAGCTCTAAAGACACACCTCAGAGTGTATAAAGCTCTAAAGACGCACCTTAGAGTGTTACAAAGCTCTAGAGACACATATCAGAGTGTATACAGCTCTAAAGACACACCTTAGAGCCTTATACAGCTCTAAAGACACACCTCAAAGTTTTTTAAAGCTCTAAAGACACATCTCAGAGTATATAAAGCTCTAAAGACACACCTGAGAGTTTTATAAAGCTCTAAAGACACACCTTAGAGTGTTATAAAGCTCTAAAGACACACCTTAGAGTGTATAAAGCTCTAAAGACACACCTCAGAGTGTATAAAGCTCTAAAGACACACCTCAGAGTGTACAAAGCTCTAAACACACACCTCAGAGTGTTATAAAGCTCTAAAGACACACCTCAGAGTGTAAAAATATCTAAAGACATACCTCAGAGTGTATAAAGCTCTAAAGACGCACCTTAGAGTGTTATAAAGCTCTAAAGACACATCTCAGAGTGTATACAGCTCTAAAGACACACCTCAGAGTTTTATAAAGATCTAAAGACACACCTCAGAGTGTATAAAGCTCTAAAGACACACCTCAGAGTGTAAAAAGCTCTAAAGACTCACCTCAGAGTGTATAAAGCTCTAAAGACACACCTCATAGTGTATAAAGCTCTAAAGACACACCTCATAGTGTATACAGCTCTAAAGACATACCTCAGAGTGTATAAAGCTCTAAAGACACACCTCAGAGTGTATAAAGCTCTAAAGACACACCTTAGAGTGTTATAAAGCTCTAAAGACACACCTCAGAGTGTTATAAAGCTCTAAAGACACACCTCAGAGTGTTATAAACCTCTAAAGACACACCTCAGAGTGTTATAAAGCTCTAAAGACACACCTCAGAGTGTTATAAACCTCTAAAGACACATCTCAGAGTTTATAAAGCTCTAAAGACACACCTCAGAGTTTTATAAAGCTCTAAAGACACACCTTAGAGTGTTATAAAGCTCTAAAGACACACCTCCGAGTGTATAAAGCTCTAAAGACGCACCTCAGAGTGTATAAAGCTCTAAAGACACACCTCAGAGTGTATAAATATCTAAAGACACACCTCAGAGTGTAAAAATCTCTAAAGACATACCTCAGAGTGTATAAAGCTCTAAAGACGCACCTTAGAGTGTTACAAAGCTCTAAAGACACATCTCAGAGTGTATAAAGCTCTAAAGACACACCTCAGAGTGTATAAAGCTCTAAAGACGCACCTTAGAGTGTTACAAAGCTCTAGAGACACATATCAGAGTGTATACAGCTCTAAAGACACACCTCAAAGTTTTTTAAAGCTCTAAAGACACATCTCAGAGTATATAAAGCTCTAAAGACACACCTGAGAGTTTTATAAAGCTCTAAAGACACACCTTAGAGTGTTATAAAGCTCTAAAGACACACCTTAGAGTGTATAAAGCTCTAAAGACACACCTCAGAGTGTATAAAGCTCTAAAGACACACCTCAGAGTGTACAAAGCTCTAAACACACACCTCAGAGTGTTATAAAGCTCTAAAGACACACCTCAGAGTGGTATAAAGCTCTAAAAAACACACCTCAGAGAGTTATAAAGCTCTAAAGACACACCTCAGAGTGTAAAAATCTCTAAAGACATACCTCAGAGTGTATAAAGCTCTAAAGACGCACCTTAGAGTGTTATAAAGCTCTAAAGACACATCTCAGAGTGTATACAGCTCTAAAGACACACCTCAGAGTTTTATAAAGATCTAAAGACACACCTCAGAGTGTATAAAGCTCTAAAGACACACCTCAGAGTGTACAAAGCTCTAAAGACACACCTCAGAGTGTAAAAAGCTCTAAAGACTCACCTCAGAGTGGTATAAAGCTTTAAAAAACACACCTCAGAGAGTTATAAAGCTCTAAAGACACACCTCAGAGTGTAAAAATATCTAAAGACATACCTCAGAGTGTATAAAGCTCTAAAGACGCACCTTAGAGTGTTATAAAGCTCTAAAGACACATCTCAGAGTGTATACAGCTCTAAAGACACACCTCAGAGTTTTATAAAGATCTAAAGACACACCTCAGAGTGTATAAAGCTCTAAAGACACACCTCAGAGTGTAAAAAGCTCTAAAGACTCACCTCAGAGTGTATAAAGCTCTAAAGACACACCTCATAGTGTATAAAGCTCTAAAGACACACCTCATAGTGTATACAGCTCTAAAGACATACCTCAGAGTGTATAAAGCTCTAAAGACTCACCTCAGAGTGTATAAAGCTCTAAAGACATACCGCAGAGTGTATAAAGCTCTAAAGACGCACATTAGAGTGTTATAAAGCTCTAAAGACACATCTCAGAGTGTAAAAAGCTCTAAAGACACACCTCAGAGTTTTATAAAGATCTAAAGACACACCTCAGAGTGTATAAAGCTCTAAAGACACACCTCAGAGTGTACAAAGCTCTAAAGACACACCTCAGAGTGTAAAAAGCTCTAAACACACACCTCAGAGTGTTATAGAGCTCTAAAGACAAACCTCAGAGTGTAAAAAGCTCTAAAAACACACCTCAGGGTGGTAAAAAGCTCTAAAGACTCACCTCAGAGTGTTATAGAGCTCTAAAGACAAACCTCAGAGTGTTATAGAGCTCTAAAGACACACCTCAGAGTGTTATGGAGCTCTAAAGACATACCTCGGAGTATACAAAGCTCTAAAGACACACCTCAGAGTGGTATAAAGCTCTAAAGACACACTTCAGAGTGGTATAAAGCTCTAAAGACACACCTCAGAGTGTTATAAAGCTCTTAAGACACATCTCAGAGTGTTATAAAGCTCTAAAGACACACCTCAGAGTTTAGAAAGCTCTAAAGACACACTTTAAAGTGTATGAAGCCCTAAAGACACACCTCAGAGTGTTCTAAAGCTCTAAAGACACACCTCAGAGTTTTATAAAGCTCTAAAGACACCTTAGAGTGTTATAAAGCTCTAAAGACACACCTCAGAGTGTATAAAATTCTAAAGACACACCTCAGAGTGTATAAAGCTCTAAAGACACACCTCAGAGTTTTATAAAGCTCTAAAGACACACCTCAGAGCCTTATACAGCTCTAAAGACACACCTCAGAGTGTATAAAGCTCTAAAGACACACCTCAGAGTGTATAAAGCTCTAAAGACAAACCTCAGAGTGTACAAAGCTCTAAAGACACACCTCAGAGTGTATAAAGCTCTAAAGACACACTTCAGAGTGGTATAAAGCTCTAAAAAACACACCTCAGAGAGGTATAAAGCTCTAAAGACACACCTCAGAGTGGTATAAAGCTCTAAAAAACACACCTCAGAGTGTTATAAAGCTCTAAAGACACACCGCAGAGTGTATAAAGCTCTAAAGACACACCTCATAGTGTATACAGCTCTAAAGACATACCTCAGAGTGTATAAAGCTCTAAAGACACACCTCAGAGTGTAAAAAAGCTCTAAAGACACACCTTAGAGTGTTATAAAGCTCTAAAGACACACCTCAGAGTGTATAAAGCTCTAAAGACATACCGCAGAGTGTATAAGCTCTAAAGACATACCGCAGAGTGTAAAAAGCTCTAAAAACACACCTCAGGGTGGTAAAAAGCTCTAAAGACTCACCTCAGAGTGTTATAGAGCTCTAAAGACACACCTCAGAGTGTTATGGAGCTCTAAAGACATACCTCGGAGTATACAAAGCTCTAAAGACACACCTCAGAGTGGTATAAAGCTCTAAAGACACACTTCAGAGTGGTATAAAGCTCTAAAGACACACCTCAGAGTGTTATAAAGCTCTTAAGACACATCTCAGAGTGTTATAAAGCTCTAAAGACACACCTCAGAGTTTAGAAAGCTCTAAAGACACACTTTAGAGTGTAAGAAGCCCTAAAGACACACCTCAGAGTGTTCTAAAGCTCTAAAGACACACCTCAGAGTTTTATAAAGCTCTAAAGACACCTTAGAGTGTTATAAAGCTCTAAAGACACACCTCAGAGTGTATAAAATTCTAAAGACACACCTCAGAGTGTATAAAGCTCTAAAGACACACCTCACAGTGTTATAAAGCTCTAAAGACACATCTCAGAGTGTATAAAGCTCTAAAGACACACCTCAGAGTTTTATAAAGCTCTAAAGACACACCTCAGAGCCTTATACAGCTCTAAAGACACACCTCAGAGTGTATAAAGCTCTAAAGACACACCTCAGAGTGTATAAAGCTCTAAAGACAAACCTCAGAGTGTACAAAGCTCTAAAGACACACCTCAGAGTGTATAAAGCTCTAAAGACACACTTCAGAGTGGTATAAAGCTCTAAAAAACACACCTCAGAGAGGTATAAAGCTCTAAAGACACACCTCAGAGTGGTATAAAGCTCTAAAAAACACACCTCAGAGTGTTATAAAGCTCTAAAGACACACCGCAGAGTGTATAAAGCTCTAAAGACACACCTCATAGTGTATACAGCTCTAAAGACATACCTCAGAGTGTATAAAGCTCTAAAGACACACCTCAGAGTGTATAAAGCTCTAAAGACACACCTTAGAGTGTTATAAAGCTCTAAAGACACACCTCAGAGTGTTATAAAGCTCTAAAGACACACCTCAGAGTGTTAGAAACCTCTAAAGACACACCTCAGAGTGTTATAAAGCTCTAAAGACACACCTCAGAGTGTTAGAAACCTCTAAAGACACATCTCAGAGTTTATAAAGCTCTAAAGACACACCTCAGAGTTTTATAAAGCTCTAAAGACACACCTTAGAGTGTTATAAAGCTCTAAAGACACACCTCCGAGTGTATAAAGCTCTAAAGACTCACCTCAGAGTGTATAAAGCTCTAAAGACACACCTCAGAGTGTATAAATCTCTAAAGACACACCTCAGAGTGTAAAAATCTCTAAAGACATACCTCAGAGTGTATAAAGCTCTAAAGACATACCTCAGAGTGTATAAAGCTCTAAAGACGCACCTTAGAGTGTTACAAAGCTCTAAAGACACATCTCAGAGTGTATAAAGCTCTAAAGACAAACCTCAGAGTGTATAAAGCTCTAAAGACGCACCTTAGAGTGTTACAAAGCTCTAGAGACACATATCAGAGTGTATACAGCTCTAAAGACACACCTTAGAGCCTTATACAGCTCTAAAGACACACCTCAAAGTTTTTTAAAGCTCTAAAGACACATCTCAGAGTATATAAAGCTCTAAAGACACACCTGAGAGTTTTATAAAGCTCTAAAGACACACCTTAGAGTGTTATAAAGCTCTAAAGACACACCTTAGAGTGTATAAAGCTCTAAAGACACACCTCAGAGTGTATAAAGCTCTAAAGACACACCTCAGAGTGTACAAAGCTCTAAACACACACCTCAGAGTGTTATAAAGCTCTAAAGACACACCTCAGAGTGGTATAAAGCTTTAAAAAACACACCTCAGAGAGTTATAAAGCTCTAAAGACACACCTCAGAGTGTAAAAATATCTAAAGACATACCTCAGAGTGTATAAAGCTCTAAAGACGCACCTTAGAGCTTTATAAAGCTCTAAAGACACATCTCAGAGTGTATACAGCTCTAAAGACACACCTCAGAGTTTTATAAAGATCTAAAGACACACCTCAGAGTGTATAAAGCTCTAAAGACACACCTCAGAGTGTAAAAAGCTCTAAAGACTCACCTCAGAGTGTATAAAGCTCTAAAGACACACCTCATAGTGTATAAAGCTCTAAAGACACACCTCAGAGTGTATAAAGCTCTAAAGACACACCTTAGAGTGTTATAAAGCTCTAAAGACACACCTCAGAGTGTTATAAAGCTCTAAAGACACACCTCAGAGTGTTAGAAACCTCTAAAGACACACCTCAGAGTGTTATAAAGCTCTAAAGACACACCTCAGAGTGTTAGAAACCTCTAAAGACACATCTCAGAGTTTATAAAGCTCTAAAGACACACCTAAGAGTTTTATAAAGCTCTAAAGACACACCTTAGAGTGTTATAAAGCTCTAAAGACACACCTCCGAGTGTATAAAGCTCTAAAGACGCACCTCAGAGTGTATAAAGCTCTAAAGACACACCTCAGAGTGTATAAATATCTAAAGACACACCTCAGAGTGTAAAAATCTCTAAAGACATACCTCAGAGTGTATAAAGCTCTAAAGACGCACCTTAGAGTGTTACAAAGTTCTAAAGACACATCTCAGAGTGTATAAAGCTCTAAAGACACACCTCAGAGTGTATAAAGCTCTAAAGACGCACCTTAGAGTGTTACAAAGCTCTAGAGACACATATCAGAGTGTATACAGCTCTAAAGACACACCTCAGAGCCTTATACAGCTCTAAAGACACACCTCAAAGTTTTTTAAAGCTCTAAAGACACATCTCAGAGTATATAAAGCTCTAAAGACACACCTGAGAGTTTTATAAAGCTCTAAAGACACACCTTAGAGTGTTATAAAGCTCTAAAGACACACCTTAGAGTGTATAAAGCTCTAAAGACACAACTCAGAGTGTATAAAGCTCTAAAGACACACCTCAGAGTGTACAAAGCTCTAAACACACACCTCAGAGTGTTATAAAGCTCTAAAGACACACCTCAGAGTGGTATAAAGCTCTAAAAAACACACCTCAGAGAGTTATAAAGCTCTAAAGACACACCTCAGAGTGTAAAAATCTCTAAAGACATACCTCAGAGTGTAAAAAGCTCTAAAGACGCACCTTAGAGTGTTATAAAGCTCTAAAGACACATCTCAGAGTGTATACAGCTCTAAAGACACACCTCAGAGTTTTATAAAGATCTAAAGACACACCTCAGAGTGTATAAAGCTCTAAAGACACACCTCAGAGTGTAAAAAGCTCTAAAGACTCACCTCAGAGTGGTATAAAGCTTTAAAAAACACACCTCAGAGAGTTATAAAGCTCTAAAGACACACCTCAGAGTGTAAAAATATCTAAAGACATACCTCAGAGTGTATAAAGCTCTAAAGACGCACCTTAGAGTGTTATAAAGCTCTAAAGACACATCTCAGAGTGTATACAGCTCTAAAGACACACCTCAGAGTTTTTAAAGATCTAAAGACACACCTCAGAGTGTATAAAGCTCTAAAGACACACCTCAGAGTGTAAAAAGCTCTAAAGACTCACCTCATAGTGTATACAGCTCTAAAGACATACCTCAGAGTGTATAAAGCTCTAAAGACACACCTTAGAGTGTTATAAAGCTCTAAAGACACACCTCAGAGTGTTATAAAGCTCTAAAGACACACCTCAGAGTGTTAGAAACCTCTAAAGACACACCTCAGAGTGTTATAAAGCTCTAAAGACACACCTCAGAGTGTTAGAAACCTCTAAAGACACATCTCAGAGTTTATAAAGCTCTAAAGACACACCTCAGAGTTTTATAAAGCTCTAAAGACACACCTTAGAGTGTTATAAAGCTCTAAAGACACACCTCCGAGTGTATAAAGCTCTAAAGACGCACCTCAGAGTGTATAAAGCTCTAAAGACACACCTCAGAGTGTATAAAGCTCTAAAGACACACCTCAGAGTGTACAAAGCTCTAAACACACACCTCAGAGTGTTATAAAGCTCTAAAGACACACCTCAGAGTGGTATAAAGCTCTAAAAAACACACCTCAGAGAGTTATAAAGCTCTAAAGACACACCTCAGAGTGTAAAAATCTCTAAAGACATACCTCAGAGTGTATAAAGCTCTAAAGACGCACCTTAGAGTGTTATAAAGCTCTAAAGACACATCTCAGAGTGTATACAGCTCTAAAGACACACCTCAGAGTGTATAAAGCTCTAAACACACACCTCAGAGTGTACAAAGCTCTAAAGACACACCTCAGAGTGTAAAAAGCTCTAAAGACTCACCTCAGAGTGTTATAGAGCTCTAAAGACAAACCTCAGAGTGTTATAGAGCTCTAAAGACACACCTCAGAGTTTTTTAGAGTGGTATAAAGCTCTAAAGACATACCTCAGAGTGTTATAGAGCTCTAAAGACAAACCTCAGAGTGTGTAAAGCTCTAAAGACACACCTCAGAGTGTATAAAGCTCTAAAGACACACCTCAGAGTGTACAAAGCTCTAAACACACAACTCAGAGTGGTATAAAGCTCTAAAGACACACCTCAGAGTGTATAAAGCTCTAAAGACACAGCTCAGAGTGTATAAAGCTCTAAAGACACACCTGAGAGTTTTATAAAGCTCTAAAGACACACCTTAGAGTGTTATAAAGCTCTAAAGACACACCTCAGAGTGTTATAAAGCTCTAAAGACACACCTCAGAGTGTTAGAAACCTCTAAAGACACACCTCAGAGTGTTATAAAGCTCTAAAGACACACCTCAGAGTGTTAGAAACCTCTAAAGACACATCTCAGAGTTTATAAAGCTCTAAAGACACACCTCAGAGTTTTATAAAGCTCTAAAGACACACCTTAGAGTGTTATAAAGCTCTAAAGACACACCTCCGAGTGTGTAAAGCTCTAAAGACGCACCTCAGAGTGTATAAAGCTCTAAAGACACACCTCAGAGTGTATAAATCTCTAAAGACACACCTCAGAGTATTATAAAGCTCTAAAGACACACCTCAGAGTGTTATAAAGCTCTAAAGACATACCTCAGAGTGGTATAAAGCTCTAAAGACACACCTCAGAGTGGAATAAAGCTCTAAAAAACACACCTCAGAGTGTTATAAAGCTCTAAAGACACACCTCAGAGTGTATAAAGCTCTAAAGACACACTTCAGAGTGTTATAAAAAGCTCTAAAGACACACCTCAGAGTTTACAAAGCTCTAGAGACAAACCTCAGTGTATAAAGCTGTAAAGACACACCTCAGAGTGGTATAAAGCTCTAAAGACACACCTCAGAGTGTAAAAAGCTCTAAAGACACACCTCAGAGTTTTATAAAGCTCTAAAGACATACCGCAGAGTGTATAAAGCTCTAAAGACTCACCTCAGAGTGTATAAAGCTCTAAAGACATACCGCAGAGTGTATAAAGCTCTAAAGACGCACATTAGAGTGTTATAAAGCTCTAAAGACACATCTCAGAGTGTAAAAAGCTCTAAAGACACACCTCAGAGTTTTATAAAGATCTAAAGACACACCTCAGAGTGTATAAAGCTCTAAAGACACACCTCAGAGTGTACAAAGCTCTAAAGACACACCTCAGAGTGTAAAAAGCTCTAAAGACTCACCTCAGAGTGTTATAGAGCTCTAAAGACAAACCTCAGAGTGTTATAGAGCTCTAAAGACACACCTCAGAGTTTTATAGAGCTGTAAAAACACACCTCAGAGTGTATAAAGCTCTAAAGACACACCTCAGAGTGTTATAAAGCTCTAAAGACACACCTTAGAGTGTTAAAAAGCTCTAAAGACACACCTTAGAGTGTTATAAAGCTCTAAAAACACACCTCAGAGTGTATAAAGCTCTAAAGACACTCCTCAGAGTGTATAAAGCTCTAAAGACACACCTCAGAGTGTTATAGAGCTCTAAAGACACACCTCAGAGTGTACAAAGCTCTAAAGACACACCTCAGAGTGTAAAAAGCTCTAAAGACTCACCTCAGAGTGTATAAAGCTCTAAAGACATACCGCAGAGTGTATAAAGCTCTAACGACGCACATTAGAGTGTTATAAAGCTCTAAAGAAACACCTCAGAGTGTATAAAGCTCTAAAGACACACCTCAGAGTGTACAAAGCTCTAAAGACACACCTCAGAGTGTACAAAGCTCTAAACACACACCTCAGAGTGTTATAGAGCTCTAAAGACAAACCTCAGAGTGTAAAAAGCTCTAAAAACACACCTCAGGGTGGTAAAAAGCTCTAAAGACTCACCTCAGAGTGTTATAGAGCTCTAAAGACAAACCTCAGAGTGTTATAGAGCTCTAAAGACACACCTCAGAGTTTTATAGAGCAGTAAAAACACACCTCAGAGTGTATAAAGCTCTAAAGACACACCTCAGAGTGTTATAAAGCTCTAAAGACACACCTTAGAGTGTTAAAAAGCTCTAAAAACACACCTCAGAGTGTATAAAGCTCTAAAGACACACCTCAGAGTGTATAAAGCTCTAAAGACACACCTCAGAGTGTACAAAGCTCTAAACACACACCTCAGAGTGGTATAACGCTCTAAAGACACAGCTCAGAGTGTATAAAGCTCTAAAGACACACCTGAGAGTTTTATAAAGCTCTAAAGACACACCTTAGATTGTTATAAAGCTCTAAAAAACACACCTCAGAGTGGTATAAAGCTCTAAAGACATACCTCAGAGTGTTATAGAGCTCTAAAGACAAACCTCAGAGTGTGTAAAGCTCTAAAGACACACCTCAGAGTGTATAAAGCTCTAAAAAACACACCTCAGAGTGGTATAAAGCTCTAAAGACACACCTCAGAGTGTACAAAGATCTAAACACACACCTCAGAGTGGTATAAAGCTCTAAAGACACACCTCAGGGTGGTAAAAAGCTCTAAAGACTCACCTCAGAGTGTTATAGAGCTCTAAAGACAAACCTCAGAGTGTTATAGAGCTCTAAAGACACACCTCAGAGTTTTATAGAGCTGTAAAAACACACCTCAGAGTGTATAAAGCTCTAAAGACACACCTCAGAGTGTTATAAAGCTCTAAAGACACACCTTAGAGTGTTAAAAAGCTCTAAAGACACACCTTAGAGTGTTATAAAGCTCTAAAAACACACCTCAGAGTGTATAAAGCTCTAAAGACACTCCTCAGAGTGTATAAAGCTCTAAAGACACACCTCAGAGTGTACAAAGCTCTAAACACACACCTCAGAGTGGTATAAAGCTGTAAAGACACAGCTCAGAGTGTATAAAGCTCTAAAGACACACCTGAGAGTTTTATAAAGCTCTAAAGACACACCTTAGAGTGTTATAAAGCTCTAAAAAACACACCTCAGAGTGGTATAAAGCTCTAAAGACATACCTCAGAGTGTTATAGAGCTCTAAAGACAAACCTCAGAGTGTGTAAAGCTCTAAAGACACACCTCAGAGTGTACAAAGCTCTAAACACACACCTCAGAGTGTATAAAGCTCTAAAGACACAGCTCAGAGTGTATAAAGCTCTAAAGACACACCTTAGAGTGTATAAATCTCTAAAGACGCACCTTAGAGTGTTATAAAGCTCTAAAGACACACCTTAGAGTGTATTAATCTATAAAGACGCACCTTAGAGTGTATAAAGCTCTAAAGACACACCTCAGAGTGTTATAAAGCTCTAAAGACACACCTCAGAGTATTATGAAGCTCTAAAGACACACCTCAGAGTGTTATAAAGCTCTAAAGACATACCTCAGAGTGGTATAAAGCTCTAAAGACACACCTCAGAGTGGTATAAAGCTCTAAAAAACACACCTCAGAGTGTTATAAAGCTCTAAAGACACACCTCAGAGTGTATAAAGCTCTAAAGACACACTTCAGAGTGTTATAAAAAGCTCTAAAGACACACCTCAGAGTTTACAAAGCTCTAGAGACAAACCTCAGTGTATAAAGCTGTAAAGACACACCTCAGAGTGTTATAAAGCTCTAAAGACACACCTCAGAGTGTATAAAGCTCTAAAGACACACCTCAGAGTGTTTAAAGCTCTAAAGACATACCGCAGAGTGTATAAAGCTCTAAAGACTCACCTCAGAGTGTATAAAGCTCTAAAGACATACCGCAGAGTGTATAAAGCTCTAAAGACGCACATTAGAGTGTTATAAAGCTCTAAAGACACACCTCAGAGTGTATAAAGCTCTAAAGACACACCTCAGAGTGTTATAAAGCTCTAAAGACACACCTTAGAGTGTTAAAAAGCTCTAAAGACACACCTTAGAGTGTTATAAAGCTCTAAAAACACACCTCAGAGTGTATAAAGCTCTAAAGACACTCCTCAGAGTGTATAAGGCTCTAAAGACACACCTCAGAGTGTACAAAGCTCTAAACACACACCTCAGAGTGGTATAAAGCTCTAAAGACACAGCTCAGAGTGTATAAAGCTCTAAAGACACACCTGAGAGTTTTATAAAGCTCTAAAGACACACCTTAGAGTGTTATAAAGCTCTAGAGACACATCTCAGAGTGTATAAAGCTCTAAAGACACACCTTAGAGTGTATAAATCTCTAAAGACGCACCTTAGAGTGTTATAAAGCTCTAAAGACACACCTTAGAGTGTATAAATCTATAAAGACGCACCTTAGAGTGTATAAAGCTCTAAAGACACACCTCAGAGTGTTATAAAGCTCTAAAGACACACCTCAGAGTATTATAAAGCTCTAAAGACACACCTCAGAGTGTTATAAAGCTCTAAAGACATACCTCAGAGTGGTATAAAGCTCTAAAGACACACCTCAGAGTGGTATAAAGCTCTAAAAAACACACCTCAGAGTGTTATAAAGCTCTAAAGACACACCTCAGAGTGTATAAAGCTCTAAAGACACACTTCAGAGTGTTATAAAAAGCTCTAAAGACACACCTCAGAGTTTACAAAGCTCTAGAGACAAACCTCAGTGTATAAAGCTGTAAAGACACACCTCAGAGTGGTATAAAGCTCTAAAGACACACCTCAGAGTGTAAAAAGCTCTAAAGACACACCTCAGAGTTTTATAAAGCTCTAAAGACATACCGCAGAGTGTATAAAGCTCTAAAGACTCACCTCAGAGTGTATAAAGCTCTAAAGACATACCGCAGAGTGTATAAAGCTCTAAAGATGCACATTAGAGTGTTATAAAGCTCTAAAGACACATCTCAGAGTGTAAAAAGCTCTAAAGACACACCTCAGAGTTTTATAAAGATCTAAAGACACACCTCAGAGTGTATAAAGCTCTAAAGACACACCTCAGAGTGTACAAAGCTCTAAAGACACACCTCAGAGTGTAAAAAGCTCTAAAGACTCACCTCAGAGTGTTATAGAGCTCTAAAGACAAACCTCAGAGTGTTATAGAGCTCTAAAGACACACCTCAGAGTTTTATAGAGCTGTAAAAACACACCTCAGAGTGTATAAAGCTCTAAAGACACACCTCAGAGTGTTATAAAGCTCTAAAGACACACCTTAGAGTGTTAAAAAGCTCTAAAGACACACCTTAGAGTGTTATAAAGCTCTAAAAACACACCTCAGAGTGTATAAAGCTCTAAAGACACTCCTCAGAGTGTATAAAGCTCTAAAGACACACCTCAGAGTGTACAAAGCTCTAAACACACACCTCAGAGTGGCATAAAGCTCTAAAGACACAGCTCAGAGTGTATAAAGCTCTAAAGACACACCTGAGAGTTTTATAAAGCTCTAAAGACACACCTCAGAGTGGTATAAAGCTCTAAAGACATACCTCAGAGTGTTATAGAGCTCTAAAGACAAACCTCAGAGTGTGTAAAGCTCTAAAGACACACCTCAGAGTGTATAAAGCTCTAAAGACACACCTCAGAGTGTACAAAGCTCTAAACACACAACTCAGAGTGGTATAAAGCTCTAAAGACACACCTCAGAGTGTATAAAGCTCTAAAGACACAGCTCAGAGTGTATAAAGCTCTAAAGACACACCTGAGAGTTTTATAAAGCTCTAAAGACACACCTTAGAGTGTTATAAAGCTCTAAAGACACACCTTAGAATGTATAAATCTTTAAAGACGCACCTTAGAGTGTATAAAGCTCTAAAGACACACCTCAGAGTGTACAAAGCTCTAAACACACACCTCAGAGTGGTATAAAGCTCTAAAGACACACCTCAGAGTGTTATAAAGCTCTAGAGACACATCTTAGAGTGTATAAAGCTCTAAAGACACACCTTAGAGTGTATAAATCTCTAAAGACGCACCTTAGAGTGTTATAAAGCTCTAAAGACACACCTTAGAGTGTATAAATCTATAAAGACGCACCTTAGAGTGTATAAAGCTCTAAACACACACCTCAGAGTGTTATAAAGCTCTAAAGACACACCTCAGAGTGTTATAAAGCTCTAAAGACATACCTCAGAGTGGTATAAAGCTCTAAAGACACACCTCAGAGTGGTATAAAGCTCTAAGGACACACCTCGGAGTGTATAAAGCTCTAAAGACACACCTCAGAGTGTTATAAAGCTCTAAAGACACACCTTAGAGTGTTAAAAAGCTCTAAAGACACACCTTAGAGTGTATAAAGCTCTAAAGACACACCTGAGAGTTTTATAAAGCTCTAAAGACACACCTTAGAGTGTTATAAAGCTCTAAAAAACACACCTCAGAGTGGTATAAAGCTCTAAAGACATACCTCAGAGTGTTATAGAGCTCTAAAGACAAACCTCAGAGTGTGTAAAGCTCTAAAGACACACCTCAGAGTGTATAAAGCTCTAAAGACACACCTCAGAGTGTACAAAGCTCTAAACACACAACTCAGAGTGGTATAAAGCTCTAAAGACACACCTCAGAGTGTATAAAGCTCTAAAGACACAGCTCAGAGTGTATAAAGCTCTAAAGACACACCTGAGAGTTTTATAAAGCTCTAAAGACACACCTTAGAGTGTTATAAAGCTCTAAAGACACACCTCAGAGTGTTATAAAGCTCTAAAGACTCACCTCAGAGTGTATAAAGCTCTAAAGACATACCGCAGAGTGTATAAAGCTCTAAAGACGCACATTAGAGTGTTATAAAGCTCTAAAGACACATCTCAGAGTGTAAAAAGCTCTAAAGACACACCTCAGAGTTTTATAAAGATCTAAAGACACACCTCAGAGTGTATAAAGCTCTAAAGACACACCTCAGAGTGTACAAAGCTCTAAAGACACACCTCAGAGTGTAAAAAGCTCTAAACACACACCTCAGAGTGTTATAGAGCTCTAAAGACAAACCTCAGAGTGTAAAAAGCTCTAAAAACACACCTCAGGGTGGTAAAAAGCTCTAAAGACTCTCCTCAGAGTGTTATAGAGCTCTAAAGACAAACCTCAGAGTGTTATAGAGCTCTAAAGACACACCTCAGAGTGTTATGGAGCTCTAAAGACATACCTCGGAGTATACAAAGCTCTAAAGACACACCTCAGAGTGGTATAAAGCTCTAAAGACACACTTCAGAGTGGTATAAAGCTCTAAAGACACACCTCAGAGTGTTATAAAGCTCTTAAGACACATCTCAGAGTGTTATAAAGATCTAAAGACGCACTTCAGAGTGTATGAAGCTCTAAAGACAAACATCAGAGTGTTTTAAAGCTCTAAAGACACACCTCAGAGTTTTATAAAGCTCTAAAGACACCTTAGAGTGTTATAAAGCTCTAAAGACACACCTCAGAGTGTATAAAGCTCTAAAGACACACCTCACAGTGTTATAAAGCTCTAAAGACACATCTCAGAGTGTATAAAGCTCTAAAGACACACCTCAGAGTTTTATAAAGCTCTAAAGACACACCTCAGAGCCTTATACAGCTCTAAAGACACACCTCAGAGTGTATAAAGCTCTAAAGACACACCTCAGAGTGTATAAAGCTCTAAAGACAAACCTCAGAGTGTACAAAGCTCTAAAGACACACCTCAGAGTGTATAAAGCTCTAAAGACACACTTCAGAGTGGTATAAAGCTCTAAAAAACACACCTCAGAGAGGTATAAAGCTCTAAAGACACACCTCAGAGTGGTATAAAGCTCTAAAAAACACACCTCAGAGTGTTATAAAGCTCTAAAGACACACCGCAGAGTGTATAAAGCTCTAAAGACACACCTCATAGTGTATACAGCTCTAAAGACATACCTCAGAGTGTATAAAGCTCTAAAGACACACCTCAGAGTGTATAAAGCTCTAAAGACACACCTTAGAGTGTTATAAAGCTCTAAAGACACACCTCAGAGTGTTATAAAGCTCTAAAGACACACCTCAGAGTGTTAGAAACCTCTAAAGACACACCTCAGAGTGTTATAAAGCTCTAAAGACACACCTCATAGTGTTAGAAACCTCTAAAGACACATCTCAGAGTTTATAGAGCTCTAAAGACACACCTCAGAGTTTTATAAAGCTCTAAAGACACACCTTAGAGTGTTATAAAGCTCTAAAGACACACCTCCGAGTGTATAAAGCTCTAAAGACGCACCTCAGAGTGTATAAAGCTCTAAAGACACACCTCAGAGTGTATAAATCTCTAAAGACACACCTCAGAGTGTAAAAATCTCTAAAGACATACCTCAGAGTGTATAAAGCTCTAAAGACGCACCTTAGAGTGTTATAAAGCTCTAAAGACACATCTCAGAGTGTATACAGCTCTAAAGACACACCTCAGATTGTATAAATCTCTAAAGACATACCTCAGAGTGTATAAAGCTCTAAAGACGCACCTTAGAGTGTTACAAAGCTCTAAAGACACATCTCAGAGTGTATAAAGCTCTAAAGACACACCTCAGAGTGTATAAAGCTCTAAAGACGCACCTTAGAGTGTTACAAAGCTCTAGAGACACATATCAGAGTGTATACAGCTCTAAAGACACACCTTAGAGCCTTATACAGCTCTAAAGACACACCTCAAAGTTTTTTAAAGCTCTAAAGACACATCTCAGAGTATATAAAGCTCTAAAGACACACCTGAGAGTTTTATAAAGCTCTAAAGACACACCTTAGAGTGTTATAAAGCTCTAAAGACACACCTTAGAGTGTATAAAGCTCTAAAGACACACCTCAGAGTGTATAAAGCTCTAAAGACACACCTCAGAGTGTACAAAGCTCTAAACACACACCTCAGAGTGTTATAAAGCTCTAAAGACACACCTCAGAGTGGTATAAAGCTCTAAAAAACACACCTCAGAGAGTTATAAAGCTCTAAAGACACACCTCAGAGTGTAAAAATCTCTAAAGACATACCTCAGAGTGTATAAAGCTCTAAAGACGCACCTTAGAGTGTTATAAAGCTCTAAAGACACATCTCAGAGTGTATACAGCTCTAAAGACACACCTCAGAGTTTTATAAAGATCTAAAGACACACCTCAGAGTGTATAAAGCTCTAAAGACACACCTCAGAGTGTACAAAGCTCTAAAGACACACCTCAGAGTGTAAAAAGCTCTAAAGACTCACCTCAGAGTGTTATAGAGCTCTAAAGACAAACCTCAGAGTGTTATAGAGCTCTAAAGACACACCTCAGAGTTTTATAGAGCTGTAAAAACACACCTCAGAGTGTATAAATCTCTAAAGACACACCTCAGAGTGTTATAAAGCTCTAAAGACACACCTTAGAGTGTTAAAAAGCTCTAAAGACACACCTTAGAGTGTTATAAAACTTTAAAAACACACCTCAGAGTGTATAAAGCTCTAAAGACACTCCTCAGAGTGTATAAGGCTCTAAAGACACACCTCAGAGTGTATAAAGCTCTAAAGACACACCTCAGAGTGTTATAAAGCTCTAAAAAACACACCTCAGAGTGGTATAAAGCTCTAAAGACATACCTCAGAGTGTTATAGAGCTCTAAAGACAAACCTCAGAGTGTGTAAAGCTCTAAAGACACACCTCAGAGTGTATAAAGCTCTAAAGACACACCTCAGAGTGTACAAAGCTCTAAACACACAACTCAGAGTGGTATAAAGCTCTAAAGACACACCTCAGAGTGTACAAAGCTCTAAACACACAACTCAGAGTGGTATAAAGCTCTAAAGACACACCTCAGAGTGTATAAAGCTCTAAAGACACAGCTCAGAGTGTATAAAGCTCTAAAGACACACCTTAGAGCCTTATACAGCTCTAAAGACACACCTCAAAGTTTTTTAAAGCTCTAAAGACACATTTCAGAGTATATAAAGCTCTAAAGACACACCTGAGAGTTTTATAAAGCTCTAAAGACACACCTTAGAGTGTTATAAAGCTCTAAAGACACACCTTAGAGTGTATAAAGCTCTAAAGACACACCTCAGAGTGTATAAAGCTCTAAAGACACACCTCAGAGTGTACAAAGCTCTAAACACACACCTCAGAGTGTTATAAAGCTCTAAAGACACACCTCAGAGTGGTATAAAGCTCTAAAAAACACACCTCAGAGAGTTATAAAGCTCTAAAGACACACCTCAGAGTGTAAAAATCTCTAAAGACATACCTCAGAGTGTATAAAGCTCTAAAGACGCACCTTAGAGTGTTATAAAGCTCTAAAGACACATCTCAGAGTGTATACAGCTCTAAAGACACACCTCAGAGTTTTATAAAGATCTAAAGACACACCTCAGAGTGTATAAAGCTCTAAAGACACACCTCAGAGTGTACAAAGCTCTAAAGACTCACCTCAGAGTGTTATAGAGCTCTAAAGACAAACCTCAGAGTGTTATAGAGCTCTAAAGACACACCTCAGAGTTTTATAGAGCTGTAAAAACACACCTCAGAGTGTTATAAAGCTCTAAAGACACATCTCAGAGGGTATACAGCTCTAAAGACACACCTCAGAGTTTTATAAAGATCTAAAGACACACCTCAGAGTGTATAAAGCTCTAAAGACACACCTCAGAGTGTACAAAGCTCTAAAGACTCACCTCAGAGTGTTATAGAGCTCTAAAGACAAACCTCAGAGTGTTATAGAGCTCTAAAGACACACCTCAGAGTTTTATAGAGCTGTAAAAACACACCTCAGAGTGTATAAAGCTCTAAAGACACACCTCAGAGTGTTATAAAGCTCTAAAGACACACCTTAGAGTGTTATAAAACTCTAAAAACACACCTCAGAGTGTATAAAGCTCTAAAGACACTCCTCAGAGTGTATAAGGCTCTAAAGACACACCTCAGAGTGTACAAAGCTCTAAAGACACACCTCAGAGTGTTATAAAGCTCTAAAAAACACACCTCAGAGTGGTATAAAGCTCTAAAGACATACCTCAGAGTGTTATAGAGCTCTAAAGACAAACCTCAGAGTGTGTAAAGCTCTAAAGACACACCTCAGAGTGTATAAAGCTCTAAAGACACACCTCAGAGTGTACAAAGCTCTAAACACACAACTCAGAGTGGTATAAAGCTCTAAAGACACACCTCAGAGTGTATAAAGCTCTAAAGACACAGCTCAGAGTGTATAAAGCTCTAAAGACACACCTGAGAGTTTTATAAAGCTCTAAAGACACACCTTAGAGTGTTATAAAGCTCTAAAGACACACCTCAGAGTGTTATAAAGCTCTAAAGACACACCTCAGAGTGTTAGAAACCTCTAAAGACACACCTCAGAGTGTTATAAAGCTCTAAAGACACACCTCAGAGTGTTAGAAACCTCTAAAGACACATCTCAGAGTTTATAAAGCTCTAAAGACACACCTCAGAGTTTTATAAAGCTCTAAAGACACACCTTAGAGTGTTATAAAGCTCTAAAGACACACCTCCGAGTGTGTAAAGCTCTAAAGACGCACCTCAGAGTGTATAAAGCTCTAAAGACACACCTCAGAGTGTATAAATCTCTAAAGACACACCTCAGAGTGTAAAAATCTCTAAAGACATACCTCAGAGTGTATAAAGCTCTAAAGACGCACCTTAGAGTGTTATAAAGATCTAAAGACACATCTCAGAGTGTATACAGCTCTAAAGACACACCTCAGATTGTATAAATCTCTAAAGACATACCTCAGAGTGTATAAAGCTCTAAAGACGCACCTTAGAGTGTTATAAAGCTCTAAAGACACATCTCAGAGTGTATAAAGCTCTAAAGACACACCTCAGAGTGTATAAAGCTCTAGAGACACATATCAGAGTGTATACAGCTCTAAAGACACAACTTAGAGCCTTATACAGCTCTAAAGACACACCTCAAAGTTTTTTAAAGCTCTAAAGACACATCTCAGAGTATATAAAGCTCTAAAGACACACCTGAGAGTTTTATAAAGCTCTAAAGACACACCTTAGAGTGTTATAAAGCTCTAAAGACACACCTTAGAGTGTATAAAGCTCTAAAGACACACCTCAGAGTGTATAAAGCTCTAAAGACACACCTCAGAGTGTACAAAGCTCTAAACACACACCTCAGAGTGTTATAAAGCTCTAAAGACACACCTCAGAGTGGTATAAAGCTCTAAAAAACACACCTCAGAGAGTTATAAAGCTCTAAAGACACACCTCAGAGTGTAAAAATCTCTAAAGACATACCTCAGAGTGTATAAAGCTCTAAAGACGCACCTTAGAGTGTTATAAAGCTCTAAAGACACATCTCAGAGTGTATACAGCTCTAAAGACACACCTCAGAGTTTTATAAAGATCTAAAGACACACCTCAGAGTGTATAAAGCTCTAAAGACACACCTCAGAGTGTACAAAGCTCTAAAGACACACCTCAGAGTGTAAAAAGCTCTAAAGACTCACCTCAGAGTGTTATAGAGCTCTAAAGACAAACCTCAGAGTGTTATAGAGCTCTAAAGACACACCTCAGAGTTTTATAGAGCTGTAAAAACACACCTCAGAGTGTATAAAGTTCTAAAGACACACCTCAGAGTGTTATAAAGCTCTAAAGACACACCTTAGAGTGTTAAAAAGCTCTAAAGACACACCTTAGAGTGTTATAAAGCTCTAAAAACACACCTCAGAGTGTATAAAGCTCTAAAGACACTCCTCAGAGTGTATAAGGCTCTAAAGACACACCTCAGAGTGTACAAAGCTCTAAACACACACCTCAGAGTGGTATAAAGCTCTAAAGACACAGCTCAGAGTGTATAAAGCTCTAAAGACACACCTGAGAGTTTTATAAAGCTCTAAAGACACACCTTAGAGTGTTATAAAGCTCTAAAAAACACACCTCAGAGTGGTATAAAGCTCTAAAGACACACCTCAGAGTATGTAAAGCTCTAAAGACACACCTCAGAGTGTATAAAGCTCTAAAGACACACCTCAGAGTGTACAAAGCTCTAAACACACAACTCAGAGTGGTATAAAGCTCTAAAGACACACCTCAGAGTGTATAAAGCTCTAAAGACACAGCTCAGAGTGTATAAAGCTCTAAAGACACACCTGAGAGTTTTATAAAGCTCTAAAGACACACCTTAGAGTGTTATAAAGCTCTAAAGACACACCTTAGAGTGTATAAATCTTTAAAGACGCACCTTAGAGTGTATAAAGCTCTAAAGACACACCTCAGAGTGTACAAAGCTCTAAACACACACCTCAGAGTGGTATAAAGCTCTAAAGACACACCTCAGAGTGTTAGAAACCTCTAAAGACACATCTCAGAGTTTATAAAGCTCTAAAGACACACCTCAGAGTTTTATAAAGCTCTAAAGACACACCTTAGAGTGTTATAAAGCTCTAAAGACACACCTCAGAGTGTTATAAAGCTCTAAAGACACACCTCAGAGTGTTAGAAACCTCTAAAGACACATCTCAGAGTTTATAAAGCTCTAAAGACACACCTCAGAGTTTTATAAAGCTCTAAAGACACACCTTAGAGTGTTATAAAGCTCTAAAGACACACCTCCGAGTGTATAAAGCTCTAAAGACACACCTCAGAGTGTATAAATCTCTAAAGACACACCTCAGAGTGTAAAAATCTCTAAAGACATACCTCAGAGTGTATAAAGCTCTAAAGACGCACCTTAGAGTGTTATAAAGATCTAAAGACACATCTCAGAGTGTATACAGCTCTAAAGACACACCTCAGATTGTATAAATCTCTAAAGACATACCTCAGAGTGTATAAAGCTCTAAAGACGCACCTTAGAGTGTTATAAAGCTCTAAAGACACATCTCAGAGTGTATAAAGCTCTAAAGACACACCTCAGAGTGTATAAAGCTCTAGAGACACATATCAGAGTGTATACAGCTCTAAAGACACAACTTAGAGCCTTATACAGCTCTAAAGACACACCTCAAAGTTTTTTAAAGCTCTAAAGACACATCTCAGAGTATATAAAGCTCTAAAGACACACCTGAGAGTTTTATAAAGCTCTAAAGACACACCTTAGAGTGTTATAAAGCTCTAAAGACACACCTTAGAGTGTATAAAGCTCTAAAGACACACCTCAGAGTGTATAAAGCTCTAAAGACACACCTCAGAGTGTACAAAGCTCTAAACACACACCTCAGAGTGTTATAAAGCTCTAAAGACACACCTCAGAGTGGTATAAAGCTCTAAAAAACACACCTCAGAGAGTTATAAAGCTCTAAAGACACACCTCAGAGTGTAAAAATCTCTAAAGACATACCTCAGAGTGTATAAAGCTCTAAAGACGCACCTTAGAGTGTTATAAAGCTCTAAAGACACATCTCAGAGTGTATACAGCTCTAAAGACACACCTCAGAGTTTTATAAAGATCTAAAGACACACCTCAGAGTGTATAAAGCTCTAAAGACACACCTCAGAGTGTACAAAGCTCTAAAGACACACCTCAGAGTGTAAAAAGCTCTAAAGACTCACCTCAGAGTGTTATAGAGCTCTAAAGACAAACCTCAGAGTGTTATAGAGCTCTAAAGACACACCTCAGAGTTTTATAGAGCTGTAAAAACACACCTCAGAGTGTATAAAGTTCTAAAGACACACCTCAGAGTGTTATAAAGCTCTAAAGACACACCTTAGAGTGTTAAAAAGCCCTAAAGACACACCTTAGAGTGTTATAAAGCTCTAAAAACACACCTCAGAGTGTATAAAGCTCTAAAGACACTCCTCAGAGTGTATAAGGCTCTAAAGACACACCTCAGAGTGTACAAAGCTCTAAACACACACCTCAGAGTGGTATAAAGCTCTAAAGACACAGCTCAGAGTGTATAAAGCTCTAAAGACACACCTTAGAGTGTTATAAAGCTCTAAAAAACACACCTCAGAGTGGTATAAAGCTCTAAAGACACACCTCAGAGTGTGTAAAGCTCTAAAGACACACCTCAGAGTGTATAAAGCTCTAAAGACCCACCTCAGAGTGTACAAAGCTCTAAACACACAACTCAGAGTGGTATAAAGCTCTAAAGACACACCTCAGAGTGTATAAAGCTCTAAAGACACAGCTCAGAGTGTATAAAGCTCTAAAGACACACCTGAGAGTTTTATAAAGCTCTAAAGACACACCTTAGAGTGTTATAAAGCTCTAAAGACACACCTTAGAGTGTATAAATCTTTAAAGACGCACCTTAGAGTGTATAAAGCTCTAAAGACACACCTCAGAGTGTACAAAGCTCTAAACACACACCTCAGAGTGGTATAAAGCTCTAAAGACACACCTCAGAGTGTTAGAAACCTCTAAAGACACATCTCAGAGTTTATAAAGCTCTAAAGACACACCTCAGAGTTTTATAAAGCTCTAAAGACACACCTTAGAGTGTTATAAAGCTCTAAAGACACACCTCCGAGTGTATAAATCTCTAAAGACGCACCTCAGAGTGTATAAAGCTCTACAGACACATCTCAGAGTGTATAAAGCTCTAAAGACACACCTCAGAGTGTTATAAAGCTCTAAAGACACACCTCAGAGTGTATAAAGCTCTAAAGACGCACCTCAGAGTGTATAAAGCTCTAAAGACACACCTCAGAGTGTATAAAGCTCTAAAGACACACCTCAGAGCCTTATACAGCTCTAAAGACACACCTCAGAGTGTTATAAAGCTCTAAAGACACACCTCAGAGTGTATAAAACTCTAAAGACACATCTCAGAGTGTATAAAGCTCTAAAGACACACCTCAGAGTTTTATAAAGATCTAAAGACACACCTCAGAGTGTTATAAAGCTCTAAAGACACACTTCAGAGTGTATAAAGCTCTAAAGACACACCTCAGAGTGCACAAAGCTCTAAACACACACCTCAGAGTGTTATAGAGCTCTAAAGACAAACCTCAGAGTGTATAAAGCTCTAAAGACACACCTCAGAGTGGTATAAAGCTCTAAAAAACACACCTCAGAGAGTTATAAAGCTCTAAAGACACACTTCAGAGTGGTATAAAGCTCTAAAAAACACACCTCAGAGAGTTATAAAGCTCTAAAGACACACCTCAGAGTGTTATAAATCTCTAAAGACACACCTCAGAGTGGTATAAAGCTCTAAAAAACACACCTGAGAGTGTTATAAAGCTCTAAAGACACACCTCAGAGTGTATAAATCTCTAAAGACATACCTCAGAGTTTATAAAGCTCTAAAGACACACCTTAGAGTGTATAAAGCTCTAGAGACACATATCAGAGTGTATACAGCTCGTAAGACACACCTTAGAGCCTTATACAGCTCTAAAGACACACCTCAAAGTTTTTAAAGCTCTAAAGACACATCTCAGAGTATATAAAGCTTTAAAGACACACCTGAGAGTTTTATAAAGCTCTAAAGACACACCTTAGAGTGTTATAAAGCTCTAAAGACACACCTCAGAGTGTATAAATCTCTAAAGACGCACCTCAGAGTGTTATAAAGCTCTAAAGACACACCTCAGAGTGTATAAAGGTCTAAAGACACACCTCAGAGAGTTGTAAAGCTCTAAAGACACACTTCAGAGTGGTATAAAGCTCTAAAAAACACACCTCAGAGTGTTATAAAGCTCTAAAGACACACTTCAGAGTGTTGTAAAGCTTTAAAGACACACCTCAGAGTGTATAAAGCTCTAAAGACATACCTCAGAGTGTATAAAGCTCTAAAGACAAACCTCAGAGTGTACAAAGCTCTAAAGACACACCTCAGAGTGTATAAAGGTCTAAAGACACACCTCAGAGTGTTATAAAGCTCTAAAGACACACCTCAGAGTGTATAAAGGTCTAAAGACACACCTCAGAGTGTTATAAAGCTCTAAAGACACACCTCAGAGTGTATAAAGCTCTAAAGACACACCTCAGAGTGTACAAAGCTCTAAAGACACACCTCAGAGTGTTATAAAGCTCTAAAGACACACCTCAGAGTGTATAAAGGTCTAAAGACACACCTCAGAGAGTTGTAAAGCTCTAAAGACACACTTCAGAGTGGTATAAAGCTCTAAAAAACACACCTCAGAGTGTTATAAAGCTCTAAAGACACACCGCAGAGTGTATAAAGCTCTAAAGACACACCTCAGAGTGTATACAGCTTTAAAGACACACCTTAGAGTGTTATAAAGCTCTAAAGACACACCTCAGAGTGTTATAAAGCTCTAAAGACACACCTTAGAGTGTTATAAAGCTCTAAAGACACACCTCAGAGTGTTATAAAGCTCTAAAGACACACCTCAGAGTGTTAGAAACCTCTAAAGACACACCTCAGAGTTTATAAAGCTCTAAAGACACACCTCAGAGTTTTATAAAGCTCTAAAGACACACCTTAGAGTGTTATAAAGCTCTAAAGACACACCTCAGAGTTTTATAAAGCTCTAAAGACACACCTCAGAGTGTATAAAGCTCTAAAGACACACCTCCGAGTGTATAAAGCTCTAAAGACGCACCTCAGAGTGTATAAAGCTCTAAAGACACACCTCAGAGTGTTATAAAGCTCTAAAGACACACCTCAGAGTGTATAAAGCTCTAAAGACGCACCTCAGAGTGTATAAAGCTCTAAAGACACACCTCAGAGTGTATAAAGCTCTAAAGACACACCTCAGAGCCTTATACAGCTCTAAAGACACACCTCAGAGTGTTATAAAGCTCTAAAGACACACCTCAGAGTGTATAAAGCTCTAAAGACACATCTCAGAGTGTATAAAGCTCTAAAGACACACCTCAGAGTTTTATAAAGCTCTAAAGACACACCTCAGAGTGTAAAAAGCTCTAAAGACATACCGCAGAGTGTATAAAGCTCTAAAGACTCACCTCAAAGTGTATAAAGCTCTAAAGACATACCGCAGAGTGTATAAAGCTCTAAAGACGCACATTAGAGTGTTATAAAGCTCTAAAGACAAACCTCAGTGTATAAAGCTGTAAAGACACACCTCAGAGTGTTATAGAGCTCTAAAGACAAACCTCAGAGTGTATAAAGCTCTAAAGACACACCTCAGAGAGTTATAAAGCTCTAAAGACACACTTCAGAGTGGTATAAAGCTCTAAAAAACACACCTCAGAGAGTTATAAAGCTCTAAAGACACACTTCAGAGTGGTATAAAGCTCTAAAAAACACACCTCAGAGAGTTATAAAGCTCTAAAGACACACCTCAGAGTGTTATAAATCTCTAAAGACACACCTCAGAGTGGTATAAAGCTCTAAAAAGCACACCTGAGAGTGTTATAAAGCTCTAAAGACACACCTCAGAGTGTATAAATCTCTAAAGACATACCTCAGAGTGTATAAAGCTCTAAAGACACACCTTAGAGTGTATAAAGCTCTAGAGACACACCTCAGAGTGTATAAATCTCTAAAGACGCACCTCAGAGCCTTATACAGCTCTAAAGACACACCTCAAAGTTTTTAAAGCTCTAAAGACACATCTCAGAGTATATAAAGCTTTAAAGACACACCTGAGAGTTTTATAAAGCTCTAAAGACACACCTTAGAGTGTTATAAAGCTCTAAAGACACACCTCAGAGTGTATAAATCTCTAAAGACGCACCTCAGAGCCTTATACAGCTCTAAAGACACACCTCAGAGTGTTATAAAGCTCTAAAGACACACTTCAGAGTGTTGTAAAGCTTTAAAGACACACCTCAGAGTGTATAAAGCTCTAAAGACATACCTCAGAGTGTATAAAGCTCTAAAGACAAACCTCAGAGTGTACAAAGCTCTAAAGACACACCTCAGAGTGTATAAAGGTCTAAAGACACACCTCAGAGTGTTATAAAGCTCTAAAGACACACCTCAGAGTGTATAACGGTCTAAAGACACACCTCAGAGTGTTATAAAGCTCTAAAGACACACCTCAGAGTGTATAAAGCTCTAAAGACACACCTCAGAGTGTACAAAGCTCTAAAGACACACCTCAGAGTGTTATAAAGCTCTAAAGACACACCTCAGAGTGTATAAAGGTCTAAAGACACACCTCAGAGAGTTGTAAAGCTCTAAAGACACACTTCAGAGTGGTATAAAGCTCTAAAAAACACACCTCAGAGTGTTATAAAGCTCTAAAGACACACCGCAGAGTGTATAAAGCTCTAAAGACACACCTCAGAGTGTATACAGCTTTAAAGACACACCTTAGAGTGTTATAAAGCTCTAAAGACACACCTCAGAGTGTATAAAGCTCTAAAGACACACCTTAGAGTGTTATAAAGCTCTAAAGACACACCTCAGAGTGTTATAAAGCTCTAAAGACACACCTCAGAGTGTTAGAAACCTCTAAAGACACACCTCAGAGTTTATAAAGCTCTAAAGACACACCTCAGAGTTTTATAAAGCTGTAAAGACACACCTTAGAGTGTTATAAAGCTCTAAAGACACACCACAGAGTTTTATAAAGCTCTAAAGACACACCTCAGAGTGTATAAAGCTCTAAAGACACACCTCCGAGTGTATAAAGCTCTAAAGACGCACCTCAGAGTGTATAAAGCTCTACAGACACATCTCAGAGTGTATAAAGCTCTAAAGACACACCTCAGAGTGTTATAAAGCTCTAAAGACACACCTCAGAGTGTATAAAGCTCTAAAGACGCACCTCAGAGTGTATAAAGCTCTAAAGACACACCTCAGAGTGTATAAAGCTCTAAAGACACACCTCAGAGCCTTATACAGCTCTAAAGACACACCTCAGAGTGTTATAAAGCTCTAAAGACACACCTCAGAGTGTATAAAGCTCTAAAGACACATGTCAGAGTGTATAAAGCTCTAAAGACACACCTCAGAGTTTTATAAAGCTCTAAAGACACACCTTAGAGTGTTATAAAGCTCTAAAGACACACCTCAGAGTGTATAAATCTCTAAAGACGCACCTTAGAGTGTTATAAAGCTCTAAAGACACACCTCAGAGTGTTATACAGCTCTAAAGACACACCTCAGAGTGTTATAAAGCTCTAAAGACACACCTTAGAGTGTATAAATCTCTAAAGACGCACCTTAGAGTGTATAAAGCTCTAAAGACACACCTTAGAGTGTTATAAAGCTCTAAAGACACACCTTAGAGTGTATAAATCTCTAAAGACGCACCTTAGAGTGTTTTAAAGCTCTAAAGACACACCTCAGAGTGTTATAAAGCTCTAAAGACACACCTTAGAGTGTATAAATCTCTAAAGACGCACCTTAGAGTGTATAAAGCTCTAAAGACACACCTCAGAGTGTATAAAGCTCTAAAGACATACCGCAGAGTGTATAAAGCTCTAAAGACGCACATTAGAGTGTTATAAAGCTCTAAAGACACACCTCAGAGTGTAAAAAGCTCTAAAGACATACCGCAGAGTGTATAAAGCTCTAAAGACTCACCTCAAAGTGTATAAAGCTCTAAAGACATACCGCAGAGTGTATAAAGCTCTAAAGACGCACATTAGAGTGTATAAAGCTCTAAAGACACACTTCAGAGTTTACAAAGCTCTAAAGACAAACCTCAGTGTATAAATCTCTAAAGACACACCTCAGAGTGGTATAAAGCTCTAAAGACACACCTCAGAGTGTATAAAGCTCTAAAGACACACCTCAGAGTGTTATAAATCTCTAAAGACACACCTCAGAGTGGTATAAAGCTCTAAAAACACACCTGAGAGTGTTATAAAGCTCTAAAGACACACCTCAGAGTGTATAAATCTCTAAAGACATACCTCAGAGTGTATAAAGCTCTAAAGACATACCTCAGAGTGTATAAAGCTCTAGAGACACATATCAGAGTGTTTACAGCTCGTAAGACACACCTTAGAGCCTTATACAGCTCTAAAGACACACCTCAAAGTTTTTAAAGCTCTAAAGACACATCTCAGAGTATATAAAGCTTTAAAGACACACCTGAGAGTTTTATAAAGCTCTAAAGACACACCTTAGAGTGTTATAAAGCTCTAAAGACACACCTTAGAGTGTATAAATCTCTAAAGACGCACCTTAGAGTGTTATAAAGCTCTAAAGACACACCTCAGAGTGTTATACAGCTCTAAAGACACACCTCAGAGTGTTATAAAGCTCTAAAGACACACCTTAGAGTGTATAAATCTCTAAAGACGCACCTTAGAGTGTATAAAGCTCTAAAGACACACCTCAGAGTGTTATAAAGTTCTAAAGACACACCTCAGAGTGTTATAAAGCTCTAAAGACACACCTCAGAGTGTTATAGAGCTCTAAAGACACACCTCAGAGTGTATAAAGCTCTAAAGACATACCGCAGAGTGTATAAAGCTCTAAAGACGCACATTAGAGTGTTATAAAGCTCTAAAGACACACCTCAGAGTGTAAAAAGCTCTAAAGACATACCGCAGAGTGTATAAAGCTCTAAAGACTCACCTCAGAGTGTATAAAGCTCTAAAGACATACCGCAGAGTGTATGAAGCTCTAAAGACGCACATTAGAGTGTATAACGCTCTAAACACACACTTCAGAGTTTACAAAGCTCTAAAGACAAACCTCAGTGTGTATAAACCTCTAAAGACACACCTCAGAGTGGTAAAAAGCTCTAAACGCACACACCTCAGAGTTTACAAAGCTCTAAAGAAACACCTAAGAGTGTTATAAAGCTCTAAAGACGCACCTCAGAGTGTATAAAGCTCTAAAGACACACCTCAGAGTGTAAAAAGCTCTAAAGACATACCGCAGAGTGTATAAAGCTCTAAAGACTCACCTCAGAGTGTATAAAGCTCTAAAGACAAACCTCAGAGTGTAAAAAGCTCTAAAGACATACCGCAGAGTGTATAAAGCTCTAACGACGCACATTAGAGTATTATAAAGCTCTAAAGACACACCTCAGAGTGTATAAAGCTCTAAAGACACACCTCAGAGTGTAAAAAGCTCTAAAGACATACCGCAGAGTGTATAAAGCTCTAACGACGCACATTAGAGTATTATAAAGCTCTAAAGACACACCTCAGAGTGTATAAAGCTCTAAAGACACACCTCAGAGTGTACAAAGCTCTAAAGACACACCTCAGAGTGTACAAAGCTCTAAACACACACCTCAGAGTGTTATAGAGCTCTAAAGACAAACCTCAGAGTGTAAAAAGCTCTAAAAACACACCTCAGGGTGGTAAAAAGCTCTAAAGACTCACCTCAGAGTGTTATAGAGCTCTAAAGACAAACCTCAGAGTGTTATAGAGCTCTAAAGACACACCTTAGAGTGTTATAAAGCTCTAAAAACACACCTCAGAGTGTATAAAGCTCTAAAGACACACCTCAGAGTGTATAAAGCTCTAAAGACACACCTCAGAGTGTACAAAGCTCTAAACACACACCTCAGAGTGGTATAAAGCTCTAAAGACACAGCTCAGAGTGTATAAAGCTCTAAAGACACACCTCAGAGTCTATAAAGCTCTAAAGACACACCTCAGAGTGTTATAAAGCTCTAAAGACACACCTCAGAGTGTATAAAGCTCTAAAGACACACCTGAGAGTTTTATAAAGCTCTAAAGACGCACATTAGAGTGTATAAAGCTGTAAAGACACACCTCAGAGTGTATAAAGCTCTAAAGACGCACCTCAGAGTGTATAAAGCTCTAAAGACACACCTCAGAGTGTTATAAATCTCTAAAGACACACCTCAGAGTGGTATAAAGCTCTAAAAAACACACCTGAGAGTGTTATAAAGCTCTAAAGACACACCTCAGAGTGTATAAATCTCTAAAGACATACCTCAGAGTGTATAAAGCTCTAAAGACACACCTTAGAGTGTATAAAGCTCTAGAGACACATATCAGAGTGTTTACAGCTCGTAAGACACACCTTAGAGCCTTATACAGCTCTAAAGACACACCTCAAAGTTTATAAAGCTCTAAAGACACACCTCAGAGTGTATAAAGCTCTAAAGACACACCTCAGAGTGTTATAAATCTCTAAAGACACACCTCAGAGTGGTATAAAGCTCTAAAAAACACACCTGAGAGTGTTATAAAGCTCTAAAGACACACCTCAGAGTGTATAAAGCTCTAGAGACACATATCAGAGTGTTTACAGCTCGTAAGACACACCTTAGAGCCTTATACAGCTCTAAAGACACACCTCAAAGTTTTTAAAGCTCTAAAGACACATCTCAGAGTATATAAAGCTTTAAAGACACACCTGAGAGTTTTATAAAGCTCTAAAGACACACCTTAGAGTGTTATAAAGCTCTAAAGACACACCTTAGAGTGTATAAATCTCTAAAGACGCACCTTAGAGTGTTATAAAGCTCTAAAGACACACCTCAGAGTGTTATACAGCTCTAAAGACACACCTCAGAGTGTTATAAAGCTCTAAAGACACACCTTAGAGTGTATAAATCTCTAAAGACGCACCTTAGAGTGTATAAAGCTCTAAAGACACACCTCAGAGTGTTATAAAGTTCTAAAGACACACCTCAGAGTGTTATAAAGCTCTAAAGACACACCTCAGAGTGTTATAGAGCTCTAAAGACACACCTCAGAGTGTATAAAGCTCTAAAGACATACCGCAGAGTGTATAAAGCTCTAAAGACGCACATTAGAGTGTTATAAAGCTCTAAAGACACACCTCAGAGTGTAAAAAGCTCTAAAGACATACCGCAGAGTGTATAAAGCTCTAAAGACTCACCTCAGAGTGTATAAAGCTCTAAAGACACACCTCAGAGTGTATAAAGCTCTAAAGACACACCTCAGAGTGTAAAAAGCTCTAAAGACATACCGCAGAGTGTATAAAGCTCTAACGACGCACATTAGAGTATTATAAAGCTCTAAAGACACACCTCAGAGTGTATAAAGCTCTAAAGACACACCTCAGAGTGTACAAAGCTCTAAAGACACACCTCAGAGTGTACAAAGCTCTAAACACACACCTCAGAGTGTTATAGAGCTCTAAAGACAAACCTCAGAGTGTAAAAAGCTCTAAAAACACACCTCAGGGTGGTAAAAAGCTCTAAAGACTCACCTCAGAGTGTTATAGAGCTCTAAAGACAAACCTCAGAGTGTTATAGAGCTCTAAAGACACACCTTAGAGTGTTATAAAGCTCTAAAAACACACCTCAGAGTGTATAAAGCTCTAAAGACACACCTCAGAGTGTATAAAGCTCTAAAGACACACCTCAGAGTGTACAAAGCTCTAAACACACACCTCAGAGTGGTATAAAGCTCTAAAGACACAGCTCAGAGTGTATAAAGCTCTAAAGACACACCTCAGAGTCTATAAAGCTCTAAAGACACACCTCAGAGTGTTATAAAGCTCTAAAGACACACCTCAGAGTGTATAAAGCTCTAAAGACACACCTGAGAGTTTTATAAAGCTCTAAAGACGCACATTAGAGTGTATAAAGCTCTAAAGACGCACCTCAGAGTGTATAAAGCTCTAAAGACACACCTCAGAGTCTATAAAGCTCTAAAGACACACCTCAGAGTGTTATAAATCTCTAAAGACACACCTCAGAGTGGTATAAAGCTCTAAAAAACACACCTGAGAGTATTATAAAGCTCTAAAGACACACCTCAGAGTGTATAAATCTCTAAAGACATACCTCAGAGTGTATAAAGCTCTAAAGACACACCTTAGAGTGTATAAAGCTCTAGAGACACATATCAGAGTGTTTACAGCTCGTAAGACACACCTTAGAGCCTTATACAGCTCTAAAGACACACCTCAAAGTTTTTAAAGCTCTAAAGACACATCTCAGAGTATATAAAGCTTTAAAGACACACCTGAGAGTTTTATAAAGCTCTAAAGACACACCTTAGAGTGTTATAAAGCTCTAAAGACACACCTTAGAGTGTATAAATCTCTAAAGACGCACCTTAGAGTGTTATAAAGCTCTAAAGACACACCTCAGAGTGTTATACAGCTCTAAAGACACACCTCAGAGTGTTATAAAGCTCTAAAGACACACCTTAGAGTGTATAAATCTCTAAAGACGCACCTTAGAGTGTATAAAGCTCTAAAGACACACCTCAGAGTGTTATAAAGTTCTAAAGACACACCTCAGAGTGTTATAAAGCTCTAAAGACACACCTCAGAGTGTTATAGAGCTCTAAAGACACACCTCAGAGTGTATAAAGCTCTAAAGACATACCGCAGAGTGTATAAAGCTCTAAAGACGCACATTAGAGTGTTATAAAGCTCTAAAGACACACCTCAGAGTGTAAAAAGCTCTAAAGACATACCGCAGAGTGTATAAAGCTCTAAAGACTCACCTCAGAGTGTATAAAGCTCTAAAGACATACCGCAGAGTGTATGAAGCTCTAAAGACGCACATTAGAGTGTATAACGCTCTAAACACACACTTCAGAGTTTACAAAGCTCTAAAGACAAACCTCAGTGTATAAAGCTGTAAAGACGCACCTCAGAGTGTATAAAGCTCTAAAGACACACCTCAGAGTGTAAAAAGCTCTAAAGACATACCGCAGAGTGTATAAAGCTCTAAAGACTCACCTCAGAGTGTATAAAGCTCTAAAGACAAACCTCAGAGTGTAAAAAGCTCTAAAGACATACCGCAGAGTGTATAAAGCTCTAACGACGCACATTAGAGTATTATAAAGCTCTAAAGACACACCTCAGAGTGTATAAAGCTCTAAAGACACACCTCAGAGTGTAAAAAGCTCTAAAGACATACCGCAGAGTGTATAAAGCTCTAACGACGCACATTAGAGTATTATAAAGCTCTAAAGACACACCTCAGAGTGTATAAAGCTCTAAAGACACACCTCAGAGTGTACAAAGCTCTAAAGACACACCTCAGAGTGTACAAAGCTCTAAACACACACCTCAGAGTGTTATAGAGCTCTAAAGACAAACCTCAGAGTGTAAAAAGCTCTAAAAACACACCTCAGGGTGGTAAAAAGCTCTAAAGACTCACCTCAGAGTGTTATAGAGCTCTAAAGACAAACCTCAGAGTGTTATAGAGCTCTAAAGACACACCTTAGAGTGTTATAAAGCTCTAAAAACACACCTCAGAGTGTATAAAGCTCTAAAGACACACCTCAGAGTGTATAAAGCTCTAAAGACACACCTCAGAGTGTACAAAGCTCTAAACACACACCTCAGAGTGGTATAAAGCTCTAAAGACACAGCTCAGAGTGTATAAAGCTCTAAAGACACACCTCAGAGTCTATAAAGCTCTAAAGACACACCTCAGAGTGTTATAAAGCTCTAAAGACACACCTCAGAGTGTATAAAGCTCTAAAGACACACCTGAGAGTTTTATAAAGCTCTAAAGACGCACATTAGAGTGTATAAAGCTCTAAAGACGCACCTCAGAGTGTATAAAGCTCTAAAGACACACCTCAGAGTGTTATAAATCTCTAAAGACACACCTCAGAGTGGTATAAAGCTCTAAAAAACACACCTGAGAGTATTATAAAGCTCTAAAGACACACCTCAGAGTGTATAAATCTCTAAAGACATACCTCAGAGTGTATAAAGCTCTAAAGACACACCTTAGAGTGTATAAAGCTCTAGAGACACATATCAGAGTGTTTACAGCTCGTAAGACACACCTTAGAGCCTTATACAGCTCTAAAGACACACCTCAAAGTTTATAAAGCTCTAAAGACACACCTCAGAGTGGTATAAAGCTCTAAAAAACACACCTGAGAGTGTTATAAAGCTCTAAAGACACACCTCAGAGTGTATAAATCTCTAAAGACATACCTCAGAGTGTATAAAGCTCTAAAGACACACCTTAGAGTGTATAAAGCTCTAGAGACACATATCAGAGTGTTTACAGCTCGTAAGACACACCTTAGAGCCTTATACAGCTCTAAAGACACACCTCAAAGTTTTTAAAGCTCTAAAGACACATCTCAGAGTATATAAAGCTTTAAAGACACACCTGAGAGTTTTATAAAGCTCTAAAGACACACCTTAGAGTGTTATAAAGCTCTAAAGACACACCTTAGAGTGTATAAATCTCTAAAGACGCATTTTAGAGTGTTATAAAGCTCTAAAGACACACCTCAGAGTGTTATACAGCTCTAAAGACACACCTCAGAGTGTTATAAAGCTCTAAAGACACACCTTAGAGTGTATAAATCTCTAAAGACGCACCTTAGAGTGTATAAAGCTCTAAAGACACACCTCAGAGTGTTATAAAGTTCTAAAGACACACCTCAGAGTGTTATAAAGCTCTAAAGACACACCTCAGAGTGTTATAGAGCTCTAAAGACACACCGCAGAGTGTATAAAGCTCTAAAGACGCACATTAGAGTGTTATAAAGCTCTAAAGACACACCTCAGAGTGTAAAAAGCTCTAAAGACATACCGCAGAGTGTATAAAGCTCTAAAGACTCACCTCAGAGTGTATAAAGCTCTAAAGACATACCGCAGAGTGTATGAAGCTCTAAAGACGCACATTAGAGTGTATAACGCTCTAAAGACACACTTCAGAGTTTACAAAGCTCTAAAGACAAACCTCAGTGTATAAAGCTGTAAAGACACACCTCAGAGTGGTATAAAGCTCTAAAGACGCACCTCAGAGTGTATAAAGCTCTAAAGACACACCTCAGAGTGTAAAAAGCTCTAAAGACACACCTCAGAGTGTATAAAGCTCTAAAGACATACCGCAGAGTGTATAAAGCTCTAAAGACTCACCTCAGAGTGTATAAAGCTCTAAAGACATACCGCAGAGTGTATAAAGCTCTAACGACGCACATTAGAGTGTTATAAAGCTCTAAAGACACACCTCAGAGTGTATAGAGCTCTAAAGACACACCTCAGAGTGTACAAAGCTCTAAAGACACACCTCAGAGTGTACAAAGCTCTAAACACACACCTCAGAGTGTTATAGAGCTCTAAAGACACACCTCAGAGTGTAAAAAGCTCTAAAAACACACCTCAGGGTGGTAAAAAGCTCTAAAGACTCACCTCAGAGTGTTATAGAGCTCTAAAGACAAACCTCAGAGTGTTATAGACCTCTAAAGACACACCTTAGAGTGTTATAAAGCTCTAAAAACACACCTCAGAGTGTATAAAGCTCTAAAGACACACCTCAGAGTGTATAAAGCTCTAAAGACACACCTCAGAGTGTACAAAGCTCTAAACACACACCTCAGAGTGGTATAAAGCTCTAAAGACACAGCTCAGAGTGTATAAAGCTCTAAAGACACACCTGAGAGTTTTATAAAGCTCTAAAGACAAACCTTAGAGTGTTATAAAGCTCTAAAGACACACCTTAGAGTGTATAAATCTTTAAAGACGCACCTCAGAGTGTTATAAAGCTCTAGAGACACATCTCAGAGTGTTATAAAGCTCTAAAGACACACCTCAAAGTTTTATAAAGCTCTAAAGACACACCTCAGAGTGGTATAGAGCTCTAAAGACATACCTCAGAGTGGAATAAAGCTCTAAAGACACTCCTCAGAGTGGTATAAAGCTCTAAAAAACACACCTCAGAGTGGTATAAAGCTCTAAAGGCATACCTCAGAGTGTTATAGAGCTCTAAAGACACACCTGAGAGTTTTATAAAGCTCTAAAGACACACCTTAGAGTGTTATAAAGCTCTAAAGACACACCTTAGAGTGTATAAATCTTTAAAGACGCACCTTAGAGTGTATAAAGCTCTAAAGACACACCTCAGAGTGTTATAAAGCTCTAGAGACACATCTCAGAGTGTATAAAGCTCTAAAGACACACCTTAGAGTGTATAAATCTCTAAAGACGCACCTTAGAGTGTTATAAAGCTCTAAAGACACACCTTAGAGTGTATAAATCTATAAAGACGCACCTTAGAGTGTATAAAGCTCTAAAGACACACCTCAGAGTGTTATAAAGCTCTAAAGACACACCTCAGAGTGTTATAAAGCTCTAAAGACATACCTCAGAGTGGTATAAAGCTCTAAAGACACACCTCAGAGTGGTATAAAGCTCTAAAAAACACACCTCAGAGTGTTATAAAGCTCTAAAGACACACCTCAGAGTGTATAAAGCTCTAAAGACACACTTCAGAGTGTTATAAAAAGCTCTAAAGACACACCTCAGAGTTTACAAAGCTCTAGAGACAAATCTCAGTGTATAAAGCTGTAAAGACACACCTCAGAGTGTATAAAGCTCTAAAGACTCACCTCAGAGTGTATAAAGCTCTAAAGACATACCGCAGAGTGTATAAAGCTCTAAAGACGCACATTAGAGTGTTATAAAGCTCTAAAGACACATCTCAGAGTGTATAAAGCTCTAAAGACACACCTTAGAGTGTTATAAAGCTCTAAAGACACACCTTAGAGTGTATAAATCTTTAAAGACGCACCTTAGAGTGTATAAAGCTCTAAAGACACACCTCAGAGTTTTATAAAGATCTAAAGACACACCTCAGAGTGTATAAAGCTCTAAAGACACACCTCAGAGTGTTATAAAGCTCTAAAGACACACCTCAGAGTGTATAAAGCTCTAAAGACATACCGCAGAGTGTATAAAGCTCTAAAGACGCACATTAGAGTGTTATAAAGCTCTAAAGACACACCTCAGAGTGTAAAAAGCTCTAAAGACATACCGCAGAGTGTATAAAGCTCTAAAGACTCACCTCAGAGTGTATAAAGCTCTAAAGACATACCGCAGAGTGTATAAAGCTCTAAAGACGCACATTAGAGTGTACAAAGCTCTAAAGACACACTTCAGAGTTTACAAAGCTCTAAAGACAAACCTCAGTGTATAAAGCTGTAAAGACACACCTCAGAGTGGTATAAAGCTCTAAAGACGCACCTCAGAGTGTATAAAGCTCTAAAGACACACCTCAGAGTGTAAAAAGCTCTAAAGACACACCTCAGAGTGTATAAAGCTCTAAAGACATACCGCAGAGTGTATAAAGCTCTAAAGACTCACCTCAGAGTGTATAAAGCTCTAAAGACATACCGCAGAGTGTATAAAGCTCTAACGACGCACATTAGAGTGTTATAAAGCTCTAAAGACACACCTCAGAGTGTATAAAGCTCTAAAGACACACCTCAGAGTGTACAAAGCTCTAAAGACACACCTCAGAGTGTACAAAGCTCTAAACACACACCTCAGAGTGTTATAGAGCTCTAAAGACAAACCTCAGAGTGTAAAAAGCTCTAAAAACACACCTCAGGGTGGTAAAAAGCTCTAAAGACTCACCTCAGAGTGTTATAGAGCTCTAAAGACAAACCTCAGAGTGTTATAGACCTCTAAAGACACACCTTAGAGTGTTATAAAGCTCTAAAAACACACCTCAGAGTGTATAAAGCTCTAAACACACACCTCAGAGTGGTATAAAGCTCTAAAGACACAGCTCAGAGTGTATAAAGCTCTAAAGACACACCTGAGAGTTTTATAAAGCTCTAAAGACAAACCTTAGAGTGTTATAAAGCTCTAAAGACACACCTTAGAGTGTATAAATCTTTAAAGACGCACCTCAGAGTGTTATAAAGCTCTAGAGACACATCTCAGAGTGTTATAAAGCTCTAAAGACACACCTCAAAGTTTTATAAAGCTCTAAAGACACACCTCAGAGTGGTATAGAGCTCTAAAGACATACCTCAGAGTGGAATAAAGCTCTAAAGACACTCCTCAGAGTGGTATAAAGCTCTAAAAAACACACCTCAGAGTGGTATAAAGCTCTAAAGGCATACCTCAGAGTGTTATAGAGCTCTAAAGACACACCTGAGAGTTTTATAAAGCTCTAAAGACACACCTTAGAGTGTTATAAAGCTCTAAAGACACACCTTAGAGTGTATAAATCTTTAAAGACGCACCTTAGAGTGTATAAAGCTCTAAAGACACACCTCAGAGTGTTATAAAGCTCTAGAGACACATCTCAGAGTGTATAAAGCTCTAAAGACACACCTTAGAGTGTATAAATCTATAAAGACGCACCTTAGAGTGTATAAAGCTCTAAAGACACACCTCAGAGTGTTATAAAGCTCTAAAGACACACCTCAGAGTGTTATAAAGCTCTAAAGACATACCTCAGAGTGGTATAAAGCTCTAAAGACACACCTCAGAGTGGTATAAAGCTCTAAAAAACACACCTCAGAGTGTTATAAAGCTCTAAAGACACACCTCAGAGTGTATAAAGCTCTAAAGACACACTTCAGAGTGTTATAAAAAGCTCTAAAGACACACCTCAGAGTTTACAAAGCTCTAGAGACAAATCTCAGTGTATAAAGCTGTAAAGACACACCTCAGAGTGTATAAAGCTCTAAAGACTCACCTCAGAGTGTATAAAGCTCTAAAGACATACCGCAGAGTGTATAAAGCTCTAAAGACGCACATTAGAGTGTTATAAAGCTCTAAAGACACATCCCAGAGTGTATAAAGCTCTAAAGACACACCTTAGAGTGTTATAAAGCTCTAAAGACACACCTTAGAGTGTATAAATCTTTAAAGACGCACCTTAGAGTGTATAAAGCTCTAAAGACACACCTCAGAGTTTTATAAAGATCTAAAGACACACCTCAGAGTGTATAAAGCTCTAAAGACACACCTCAGAGTGTTATAAAGCTCTAAAGACACACCTCAGAGTGTATAAAGCTCTAAAGACATACCGCAGAGTGTATAAAGCTCTAAAGACGCACATTAGAGTGTTATAAAGCTCTAAAGACACACCTCAGAGTGTAAAAAGCTCTAAAGACATACCGCAGAGTGTATAAAGCTCTAAAGACTCACCTCAGAGTGTATAAAGCTCTAAAGACATACCGCAGAGTGTATAAAGCTCTAAAGACGCACATTAGAGTGTACAAAGCTCTAAAGACACACTTCAGAGTTTATAAAGCTCTAAAGACAAACCTCAGTGTATAAAGCTGTAAAGACACACCTCAGAGTGTTATAAATCTCTAAAGACACACCTCAGAGTGGTATAAAGCTCTAAAAAACACACCTGAGAGTGTTATAAAGCTCTAAAGACACACCTCAGAGTGTATAAATCTCTAAAGACATACCTCAGAGTGTATAAAGCTCTAAAGACACACCTTAGAGTGTATAAAGCTCTAGAGACACATATCAGAGTGTTTACAGCTCGTAAGACACACCTTAGAGCCTTATACAGCTCTAAAGACACACCTCAAAGTTTTTAAAGCTCTAAAGACACATCTCAGAGTATATAAAGCTTTAAAGACACACCTGAGAGTTTTATAAAGCTCTAAAGACACACCTTAGAGTGTTATAAAGCTCTAAAGACACACCTTAGAGTGTATAAATCTCTAAAGACGCACCTTAGAGTGTTATAAAGCTCTAAAGACACACCTCAGAGTGTTATACAGCTCTAAAGACACACCTCAGAGTGTTATAAAGCTCTAAAGACACACCTTAGAGTGTATAAATCTCTAAAGACGCACCTCAGAGTTTTATAAAGTTCTAAAGACACACCTCAGAGTGTTATAAAGCTCTAAAGACACACCTCAGAGTGTTATAGAGCTCTAAAGACACACCTCAGAGTGTATAAAGCTCTAAAGACATACCGCAGAGTGTATAAAGCTCTAAAGACGCACATTAGAGTGTTATAAAGCTCTAAAGACACACCTCAGAGTGTAAAAAGCTCTAAAGACATACCGCAGAGTGTATAAAGCTCTAAAGACTCACCTCAGAGTGTATAAAGCTCTAAAGACATACCGCAGAGTGTATGAAGCTCTAAAGACGCACATTAGAGTGTATAACGCTCTAAAGACACACTTCAGAGTTTACAAAGCTCTAAAGACAAACCTCAGTGTATAAAGCTGTAAAGACACACCTCAGAGTGGTATAAAGCTCTAAAGACACACCTCAGAGTGTAAAAAGCTCTAAAGACACACCGCAGAGTGTATAAAGCTCTAAAGACTCACCTCAGAGTGTATAAAGCTCTAAAGACATACCGCAGAGTGTATAAAGCTCTAACGACGCACATTAGAGTATTATAAAGCTCTAAAGACACACCTCAGAGTGTATAAAGCTCTAAAGACACACCTCAGAGTGTACAAAGCTCTAAAGACACACCTCAGAGTGTACAAAGCTCTAAACACACACCTCAGAGTGTTATAGAGCTCTAAAGACAAACCTCAGAGTGTAAAAAGCTCTAAAAACACACCTCAGGGTGGTAAAAAGCTCTAAAGACTCACCTCAGAGTGTTATAGAGCTCTAAAGACAAACCTCAGAGTGTAAAAAGCTCTAAAAACACACCTCAGGGTGGTAAAAAGCTCTAAAGACTCACCTCAGAGTGTTATAGAGCTCTAAAGACAAACCTCAGAGTGTTATAGAGCTCTAAAGACACACCTTAGAGTGTTATAAAGCTCTAAAAACACACCTCAGAGTGTATAAAGCTCTAAAGACACACCTCAGAGTGTATAAAGCTCTAAAGACACACCTCAGAGTGTACAAAGCTCTAAACACACACCTCAGAGTGGTATAAAGCTCTAAAGACACAGCTCAGAGTGTATAAAGCTCTAAAGACACACCTCAGAGTCTATAAAGCTCTAAAGACACACCTCAGAGTGTTATAAAGCTCTAAAGACACACCTCAGAGTGTATAAAGCTCTAAAGACACACCTGAGAGTTTTATAAAGCTCTAAAGACGCACATTAGAGTGTATAAAGCTGTAAAGACACACCTCAGAGTGTATAAAGCTCTAAAGACGCACCTCAGAGTGTATAAAGCTCTAAAGACACACCTCAGAGTGTTATAAATCTCTAAAGACACACCTCAGAGTGGTATAAAGCTCTAAAAAACACACCTGAGAGTGTTATAAAGCTCTAAAGACACACCTCAGAGTGTATAAATCTCTAAAGACATACCTCAGAGTGTATAAAGCTCTAAAGACACACCTTAGAGTGTATAAAGCTCTAGAGACACATATCAGAGTGTTTACAGCTCGTAAGACACACCTTAGAGCCTTATACAGCTCTAAAGACACACCTCAAAGTTTATAAAGCTCTAAAGACACACCTCAGAGTGTATAAAGCTCTAAAGACACACCTCAGAGTGTTATAAATCTCTAAAGACACACCTCAGAGTGGTATAAAGCTCTAAAAAACACACCTGAGAGTGTTATAAAGCTCTAAAGACACACCTCAGAGTGTATAAATCTCTAAAGACATACCTCAGAGTGTATAAAGCTCTAAAGACACACCTTAGAGTGTATAAAGCTCTAGAGACACATATCAGAGTGTTTACAGCTCGTAAGACACACCTTAGAGCCTTATACAGCTCTAAAGACACACCTCAAAGTTTTTAAAGCTCTAAAGACACATCTCAGAGTATATAAAGCTTTAAAGACACACCTGAGAGTTTTATAAAGCTCTAAAGACACACCTTAGAGTGTTATAAAGCTCTAAAGACACACCTTAGAGTGTATAAATCTCTAAAGACGCACCTTAGAGTGTTATAAAGCTCTAAAGACACACCTCAGAGTGTTATACAGCTCTAAAGACACACCTCAGAGTGTTATAAAGCTCTAAAGACACACCTTAGAGTGTATAAATCTCTAAAGACGCACCTTAGAGTGTATAAAGCTCTAAAGACACACCTCAGAGTGTTATAAAGCTCTAAAGACACACCTCAGAGTGTATAAAGCTCTAAAGACACACCTGAGAGTTTTATAAAGCTCTAAAGACGCACATTAGAGTGTATAAAGCTGTAAAGACACACCTCAGAGTGTATAAAGCTCTAAAGACGCACCTCAGAGTGTATAAAGCTCTAAAGACACACCTCAGAGTGTTATAAATCTCTAAAGACACACCTTAGAGTGTTATAAAGCTCTAAAGACACACCTCAGAGTGTTATACAGCTCTAAAGACACACCTCAGAGTGTTATAAAGCTCTAAAGACACACCTTAGAGTGTATAAATCTCTAAAGACGCACCTTAGAGTGTATAAAGCTCTAAAGACACACCTCAGAGTGTTATAAAGCTCTAAAGACACACCTCAGAGTGTATAAAGCTCTAAAGACACACCTGAGAGTTTTATAAAGCTCTAAAGACACACCTCAGAGTGTATAAAGCTCTAAAGACGCACCTCAGAGTGTATAAAGCTCTAAAGACACACCTCAGAGTGTTATAAATCTCTAAAGACACACCTCAGAGTGGTATAAAGCTCTAAAAAACACACCTGAGAGTGTTATAAAGCTCTAAAGACACACCTCAGAGTGTATAAATCTCTAAAGACATACCTCAGAGTGTATAAAGCTCTAAAGACACACCTTAGAGTGTATAAAGCTCTAGAGACACATATCAGAGTGTTTACAGCTCGTAAGACACACCTTAGAGCCTTATACAGCTCTAAAGACACACCTCAAAGTTTATAAAGCTCTAAAGACACACCTCAGAGTGTATAAAGCTCTAAAGACACACCTCAGAGTGTTATAAATCTCTAAAGACACACCTCAGAGTGGTATAAAGCTCTAAAAAACACACCTGAGAGTGTTATAAAGCTCTAAAGACACACCTCAGAGTGTATAAATCTCTAAAGACATACCTCAGAGTGTATAAAGCTCTAAAGACACACCTTAGAGTGTATAAAGCTCTAGAGACACATATCAGAGTGTTTACAGCTCGTAAGACACACCTTAGAGCCTTATACAGCTCTAAAGACACACCTCAAAGTTTTTAAAGCTCTAAAGACACATCTCAGAGTATATAAAGCTTTAAAGACACACCTGAGAGTTTTATAAAGCTCTAAAGACACACCTTAGAGTGTTATAAAGCTCTAAAGACAAACCTCAGAGTGTTATAGACCTCTAAAGACACACCTTAGAGTGTTATAAAGCTCTAAAAACACACCTCAGAGTGTATAAAGCTCTAAACACACACCTCAGAGTGGTATAAAGCTCTAAAGACACAGCTCAGAGTGTATAAAGCTCTAAAGACACACCTGAGAGTTTTATAAAGCTCTAAAGACAAACCTTAGAGTGTTATAAAGCTCTAAAGACACACCTTAGAGTGTATAAATCTTTAAAGACGCACCTCAGAGTGTTATAAAGCTCTAGAGACACATCTCAGAGTGTTATAAAGCTCTAAAGACACACCTCAAAGTTTTATAAAGCTCTAAAGACACACCTCAGAGTGGTATAGAGCTCTAAAGACATACCTCAGAGTGGAATAAAGCTCTAAAGACACTCCTCAGAGTGGTATAAAGCTCTAAAAAACACACCTCAGAGTGGTATAAAGCTCTAAAGGCATACCTCAGAGTGTTATAGAGCTCTAAAGACACACCTGAGAGTTTTATAAAGCTCTAAAGACACACCTTAGAGTGTTATAAAGCTCTAAAGACACACCTTAGAGTGTATAAATCTTTAAAGACGCACCTTAGAGTGTATAAAGCTCTAAAGACACACCTCAGAGTGTTATAAAGCTCTAGAGACACATCTCAGAGTGTATAAAGCTCTAAAGACACACCTTAGAGTGTATAAATCTATAAAGACGCACCTTAGAGTGTATAAAGCTCTAAAGACACACCTCAGAGTGTTATAAAGCTCTAAAGACACACCTCAGAGTGTTATAAAGCTCTAAAGACATACCTCAGAGTGGTATAAAGCTCTAAAGACACACCTCAGAGTGGTATAAAGCTCTAAAAAACACACCTCAGAGTGTTATAAAGCTCTAAAGACACACCTCAGAGTGTATAAAGCTCTAAAGACACACTTCAGAGTGTTATAAAAAGCTCTAAAGACACACCTCAGAGTTTACAAAGCTCTAGAGACAAATCTCAGTGTATAAAGCTGTAAAGACACACCTCAGAGTGTATAAAGCTCTAAAGACTCACCTCAGAGTGTATAAAGCTCTAAAGACATACCGCAGAGTGTATAAAGCTCTAAAGACGCACATTAGAGTGTTATAAAGCTCTAAAGACACATCCCAGAGTGTATAAAGCTCTAAAGACACACCTTAGAGTGTTATAAAGCTCTAAAGACACACCTTAGAGTGTATAAATCTTTAAAGACGCACCTTAGAGTGTATAAAGCTCTAAAGACACACCTCAGAGTTTTATAAAGATCTAAAGACACACCTCAGAGTGTATAAAGCTCTAAAGACACACCTCAGAGTGTTATAAAGCTCTAAAGACACACCTCAGAGTGTATAAAGCTCTAAAGACATACCGCAGAGTGTATAAAGCTCTAAAGACGCACATTAGAGTGTTATAAAGCTCTAAAGACACACCTCAGAGTGTAAAAAGCTCTAAAGACATACCGCAGAGTGTATAAAGCTCTAAAGACTCACCTCAGAGTGTATAAAGCTCTAAAGACATACCGCAGAGTGTATAAAGCTCTAAAGACGCACATTAGAGTGTACAAAGCTCTAAAGACACACTTCAGAGTTTATAAAGCTCTAAAGACAAACCTCAGTGTATAAAGCTGTAAAGACACACCTCAGAGTGTTATAAATCTCTAAAGACACACCTCAGAGTGGTATAAAGCTCTAAAAAACACACCTGAGAGTGTTATAAAGCTCTAAAGACACACCTCAGAGTGTATAAATCTCTAAAGACATACCTCAGAGTGTATAAAGCTCTAAAGACACACCTTAGAGTGTATAAAGCTCTAGAGACACATATCAGAGTGTTTACAGCTCGTAAGACACACCTTAGAGCCTTATACAGCTCTAAAGACACACCTCAAAGTTTTTAAAGCTCTAAAGACACATCTCAGAGTATATAAAGCTTTAAAGACACACCTGAGAGTTTTATAAAGCTCTAAAGACACACCTTAGAGTGTTATAAAGCTCTAAAGACACACCTTAGAGTGTATAAATCTCTAAAGACGCACCTTAGAGTGTTATAAAGCTCTAAAGACACACCTCAGAGTGTTATACAGCTCTAAAGACACACCTCAGAGTGTTATAAAGCTCTAAAGACACACCTTAGAGTGTATAAATCTCTAAAGACGCACCTCAGAGTTTTATAAAGTTCTAAAGACACACCTCAGAGTGTTATAAAGCTCTAAAGACACACCTCAGAGTGTTATAGAGCTCTAAAGACACACCTCAGAGTGTATAAAGCTCTAAAGACATACCGCAGAGTGTATAAAGCTCTAAAGACGCACATTAGAGTGTTATAAAGCTCTAAAGACACACCTCAGAGTGTAAAAAGCTCTAAAGACATACCGCAGAGTGTATAAAGCTCTAAAGACTCACCTCAGAGTGTATAAAGCTCTAAAGACATACCGCAGAGTGTATGAAGCTCTAAAGACGCACATTAGAGTGTATAACGCTCTAAAGACACACTTCAGAGTTTACAAAGCTCTAAAGACAAACCTCAGTGTATAAAGCTGTAAAGACACACCTCAGAGTGGTATAAAGCTCTAAAGACACACCTCAGAGTGTAAAAAGCTCTAAAGACACACCGCAGAGTGTATAAAGCTCTAAAGACTCACCTCAGAGTGTATAAAGCTCTAAAGACATACCGCAGAGTGTATAAAGCTCTAACGACGCACATTAGAGTATTATAAAGCTCTAAAGACACACCTCAGAGTGTATAAAGCTCTAAAGACACACCTCAGAGTGTACAAAGCTCTAAAGACACACCTCAGAGTGTACAAAGCTCTAAACACACACCTCAGAGTGTTATAGAGCTCTAAAGACAAACCTCAGAGTGTAAAAAGCTCTAAAAACACACCTCAGGGTGGTAAAAAGCTCTAAAGACTCACCTCAGAGTGTTATAGAGCTCTAAAGACAAACCTCAGAGTGTAAAAAGCTCTAAAAACACACCTCAGGGTGGTAAAAAGCTCTAAAGACTCACCTCAGAGTGTTATAGAGCTCTAAAGACAAACCTCAGAGTGTTATAGAGCTCTAAAGACACACCTTAGAGTGTTATAAAGCTCTAAAAACACACCTCAGAGTGTATAAAGCTCTAAAGACACACCTCAGAGTGTATAAAGCTCTAAAGACACACCTCAGAGTGTACAAAGCTCTAAACACACACCTCAGAGTGGTATAAAGCTCTAAAGACACAGCTCAGAGTGTATAAAGCTCTAAAGACACACCTCAGAGTCTATAAAGCTCTAAAGACACACCTCAGAGTGTTATAAAGCTCTAAAGACACACCTCAGAGTGTATAAAGCTCTAAAGACACACCTGAGAGTTTTATAAAGCTCTAAAGACGCACATTAGAGTGTATAAAGCTGTAAAGACACACCTCAGAGTGTATAAAGCTCTAAAGACGCACCTCAGAGTGTATAAAGCTCTAAAGACACACCTCAGAGTGTTATAAATCTCTAAAGACACACCTCAGAGTGGTATAAAGCTCTAAAAAACACACCTGAGAGTGTTATAAAGCTCTAAAGACACACCTCAGAGTGTATAAATCTCTAAAGACATACCTCAGAGTGTATAAAGCTCTAAAGACACACCTTAGAGTGTATAAAGCTCTAGAGACACATATCAGAGTGTTTACAGCTCGTAAGACACACCTTAGAGCCTTATACAGCTCTAAAGACACACCTCAAAGTTTATAAAGCTCTAAAGACACACCTCAGAGTGTATAAAGCTCTAAAGACACACCTCAGAGTGTTATAAATCTCTAAAGACACACCTCAGAGTGGTATAAAGCTCTAAAAAACACACCTGAGAGTGTTATAAAGCTCTAAAGACACACCTCAGAGTGTATAAATCTCTAAAGACATACCTCAGAGTGTATAAAGCTCTAAAGACACACCTTAGAGTGTATAAAGCTCTAGAGACACATATCAGAGTGTTTACAGCTCGTAAGACACACCTTAGAGCCTTATACAGCTCTAAAGACACACCTCAAAGTTTTTAAAGCTCTAAAGACACATCTCAGAGTATATAAAGCTTTAAAGACACACCTGAGAGTTTTATAAAGCTCTAAAGACACACCTTAGAGTGTTATAAAGCTCTAAAGACACACCTTAGAGTGTATAAATCTCTAAAGACGCACCTTAGAGTGTTATAAAGCTCTAAAGACACACCTCAGAGTGTTATACAGCTCTAAAGACACACCTCAGAGTGTTATAAAGCTCTAAAGACACACCTTAGAGTGTATAAATCTCTAAAGACGCACCTTAGAGTGTATAAAGCTCTAAAGACACACCTCAGAGTGTTATAAAGCTCTAAAGACACACCTCAGAGTGTATAAAGCTCTAAAGACACACCTGAGAGTTTTATAAAGCTCTAAAGACGCACATTAGAGTGTATAAAGCTGTAAAGACACACCTCAGAGTGTATAAAGCTCTAAAGACGCACCTCAGAGTGTATAAAGCTCTAAAGACACACCTCAGAGTGTTATAAATCTCTAAAGACACACCTTAGAGCGTTATAAAGCTCTAAAGACACACCTCAGAGTGTTATACAGCTCTAAAGACACACCTCAGAGTGTTATAAAGCTCTAAAGACACACCTTAGAGTGTATAAATCTCTAAAGACGCACCTTAGAGTGTATAAAGCTCTAAAGACACACCTCAGAGTGTTATAAAGCTCTAAAGACACACCTCAGAGTGTATAAAGCTCTAAAGACACACCTGAGAGTTTTATAAAGCTCTAAAGACACACCTCAGAGTGTATAAAGCTCTAAAGACGCACCTCAGAGTGTATAAAGCTCTAAAGACACACCTCAGAGTGTTATAAATCTCTAAAGACACACCTCAGAGTGGTATAAAGCTCTAAAAAACACACCTGAGAGTGTTATAAAGCTCTAAAGACACACCTCAGAGTGTATAAATCTCTAAAGACATACCTCAGAGTGTATAAAGCTCTAAAGACACACCTTAGAGTGTATAAAGCTCTAGAGACACATATCAGAGTGTTTACAGCTCGTAAGACACACCTTAGAGCCTTATACAGCTCTAAAGACACACCTCAAAGTTTATAAAGCTCTAAAGACACACCTCAGAGTGTATAAAGCTCTAAAGACACACCTCAGAGTGTTATAAATCTCTAAAGACACACCTCAGAGTGGTATAAAGCTCTAAAAAACACACCTGAGAGTGTTATAAAGCTCTAAAGACACACCTCAGAGTGTATAAATCTCTAAAGACATACCTCAGAGTGTATAAAGCTCTAAAGACACACCTTAGAGTGTATAAAGCTCTAGAGACACATATCAGAGTGTTTACAGCTCGTAAGACACACCTTAGAGCCTTATACAGCTCTAAAGACACACCTCAAAGTTTTTAAAGCTCTAAAGACACATCTCAGAGTATATAAAGCTTTAAAGACACACCTGAGAGTTTTATAAAGCTCTAAAGACACACCTTAGAGTGTTATAAAGCTCTAAAGACACACCTTAGAGTGTATAAATCTCTAAAGACGCACCTTAGAGTGTTATAAAGCTCTAAAGACACACCTCAGAGTGTTATACAGCTCTAAAGACACACCTCAGAGTGTTATAAAGCTCTAAAGACACACCTTAGAGTGTATAAATCTCTAAAGACGCACCTTAGAGTGTATAAAGCTCTAAAGACACACCTCAGAGTGTTATAAAGTTCTAAAGACACACCTCAGAGTGTTATAAAGCTCTAAAGACACACCTCAGAGTGTTATAGAGCTCTAAAGACACACCTCAGAGTGTATAAAGCTCTAAAGACATACCGCAGAGTGTATAAAGCTCTAAAGACGCACATTAGAGTGTTATAAAGCTCTAAAGACACACCTCAGAGTGTAAAAAGCTCTAAAGACATACCGCAGAGTGTATAAAGCTCTAAAGACTCACCTCAGAGTGTATAAAGCTCTAAAGACATACCGCAGAGTGTATGAAGCTCTAAAGACGCACATTAGAGTGTATAACGCTCTAAAGACACACTTCAGAGTTTACAAAGCTCTAAAGACAAACCTCAGTGTATAAAGCTGTAAAGACACACCTTAGAGTGTATAAATCTCTAAAGACGCACCTTAGAGTGTATAAAGCTCTAAAGACACACCTCAGAGTGTTATAAAGTTCTAAAGACACACCTCAGAGTGGTATAAAGCTCTAAAGACGCACCTCAGAGTGTATAAAGCTCTAAAGACACACCTCAGAGTGTATAAAGCTCTAAAGACATACCGCAGAGTGTATAAAGCTCTAAAGACTCACCTCAGAGTGTATAAAGCTCTAAAGACATACCGCAGAGTGTATAAAGCTCTAACGACGCACATTAGAGTGTTATAAAGCTCTAAAGACACACCTCAGAGTGTATAAAGCTCTAAAGACACACCTCAGAGTGTACAAAGCTCTAAAGACACACCTCAGAGTGTACAAAGCTCTAAACACACACCTCAGAGTGTTATAGAGCTCTAAAGACAAACCTCAGAGTGTAAAAAGCTCTAAAAACACACCTCAGGGTGGTAAAAAGCTCTAAAGACTCACCTCAGAGTGTTATAGAGCTCTAAAGACAAACCTCAGAGTGTTATAGACCTCTAAAGACACACCTTAGAGTGTTATAAAGCTCTAAAAACACACCTCAGAGTGTATAAAGCTCTAAAGACACACCTCAGAGTGTATAAAGCTCTAAAGACACACCTCAGAGTGTACAAAGCTCTAAACACACACCTCAGAGTGGTATAAAGCTCTAAAGACACAGCTCAGAGTGTATAAAGCTCTAAAGACACACCTGAGAGTTTTATAAAGCTCTAAAGACAAACCTTAGAGTGTTATAAAGCTCTAAATACACACCTTAGAGTGTATAAATCTTTAAAGACGCACCTCAGAGTGTTATAAAGCTCTAGAGACACATCTCAGAGTGTTATAAAGCTCTAAAGACACACCTCAAAGTTTTATAAAGCTCTAAAGACACACCTCAGAGTGGTATAGAGCTCTAAAGACATACCTCAGAGTGGAATAAAGCTCTAAAGACACTCCTCAGAGTGGTATAAAGCTCTAAAAAACACACCTCAGAGTGGTATAAAGCTCTAAAGGCATACCTCAGAGTGTTATAGAGCTCTAAAGACACACCTGAGAGTTTTATAAAGCTCTAAAGACACACCTAAGAGTGTTATAAAGCTCTAAAGACACACCTTAGAGTGTATAAATCTTTAAAGACGCACCTTAGAGTGTATAAAGCTCTAAAGACACACCTCAGAGTGTTATAAAGCTCTAGAGACACATCTCAGAGTGTATAAAGCTCTAAAGACACACCTTAGAGTGTATAAATCTCTAAAGACGCACCTTAGAGTGTTATAAAGCTCTAAAGACACACCTTAGAGTGTATAAATCTATAAAGACGCACCTTAGAGTGTATAAAGCTCTAAAGACACACCTCAGAGTGTTATAAAGCTCTAAAGACACACCTCAGAGTGTTATAAAGCTCTAAAGACATACCTCAGAGTGGTATAAAGCTCTAAAGACACACCTCAGAGTGGTATAAAGCTCTAAAAAACACACCTCAGAGTGTTATAAAGCTCTAAAGACACACCTCAGAGTGTATAAAGCTCTAAAGACACACTTCAGAGTGTTATAAAAAGCTCTAAAGACAAATCTCAGTGTATAAAGCTGTAAAGACACACCTCAGAGTGTATAAAGCTCTAAAGACATACCGCAGAGTGTATAAAGCTCTAAAGACGCACATTAGAGTGTTATAAAGCTCTAAAGACACATCTCAGAGTGTATAAAGCTCTAAAGACACACCTTAGAGTGTTATAAAGCTCTAAAGACACACCTTAGAGTGTATAAATCTTTAAAGACGCACCTTAGAGTGTATAAAGCTCTAAAGACACACCTCAGAGTTTTATAAAGATCTAAAGACACACCTCAGAGTGTATAAAGCTCTAAAGACACACCTCAGAGTGTTATAAAGCTCTAAAGACACACCTCAGAGTGTATAAAGCTCTAAAGACATACCGCAGAGTGTATAAAGCTCTAAAGACGCACATTAGAGTGTTATAAAGCTCTAAAGACACACCTCAGAGTGTAAAAAGCTCTAAAGACATACCGCAGAGTGTATAAAGCTCTAAAGACTCACCTCAGAGTGTATAAAGCTCTAAAGACATACCGCAGAGTGTATAAAGCTCTAAAGACGCACATTAGAGTGTACAAAGCTCTAAAGACACACTTCAGAGTTTATAAAGCTCTAAAGACAAACCTCAGTGTATAAAGCTGTAAAGACACACCTCAGAGTGTTATAAATCTCTAAAGACACACCTCAGAGTGTATAAAGCTCTAAAGACACACCTCAGAGTGTTATAAATCTCTAAAGACACACCTCAGAGTGGTATAAAGCTCTAAAAAACACACCTGAGAGTGTTATAAAGCTCTAAAGACACACCTCAGAGTGTATAAATCTCTAAAGACATACCTCAGAGTGTATAAAGCTCTAAAGACACACCTTAGAGTGTATAAAGCTCTAGAGACACATATCAGAGTGTTTACAGCTCGTAAGACACACCTTAGAGCCTTATACAGCTCTAAAGACACACCTCAAAGTTTTTAAAGCTCTAAAGACACATCTCAGAGTATATAAAGCTTTAAAGACACACCTGAGAGTTTTATAAAGCTCTAAAGACACACCTTAGAGTGTTATAAAGCTCTAAAGACACACCTTAGAGTGTATAAATCTCTAAAGACGCACCTTAGAGTGTTATAAAGCTCTAAAGACACACCTCAGAGTGTTATACAGCTCTAAAGACACACCTCAGAGTGTTATAAAGCTCTAAAGACACACCTTAGAGTGTATAAATCTCTAAAGACGCACCTTAGAGTGTATAAAGCTCTAAAGACACACCTCAGAGTGTTATAAAGTTCTAAAGACACACCTCAGAGTGTTATAAAGCTCTAAAGACACACCTCAGAGTGTTATAGAGCTCTAAAGACACACCTCAGAGTGTATAAAGCTCTAAAGACATACCGCAGAGTGTATAAAGCTCTAAAGACGCACATTAGAGTGTTATAAAGCTCTAAAGACACACCTCAGAGTGTAAAAAGCTCTAAAGACATACCGCAGAGTGTATAAAGCTCTAAAGACTCACCTCAGAGTGTATAAAGCTCTAAAGACATACCGCAGAGTGTATGAAGCTCTAAAGACGCACATTAGAGTGTATAACGCTCTAAAGACACACTTCAGAGTTTACAAAGCTCTAAAGACAAACCTCAGTGTATAAAGCTGTAAAGACACACCTCAGAGTGGTATAAAGCTCTAAAGACACACCGCAGAGTGTATAAAGCTCTAAAGACTCACCTCAGAGTGTATAAAGCTCTAAAGACATACCGCAGAGTGTATAAAGCTCTAACGACGCACATTAGAGTATTATAAAGCTCTAAAGACACACCTCAGAGTGTATAAAGCTCTAAAGACACACCTCAGAGTGTACAAAGCTCTAAAGACACACCTCAGAGTGTACAAAGCTCTAAACACACACCTCAGAGTGTTATAGAGCTCTAAAGACAAACCTCAGAGTGTAAAAAGCTCTAAAAACACACCTCAGGGTGGTAAAAAGCTCTAAAGACTCACCTCAGAGTGTTATAGAGCTCTAAAGACAAACCTCAGAGTGTTATAAAGCTCTAAAGACACACCTTAGAGTGTTATAAAGCTCTAAAAACACACCTCAGAGTGTATAAAGCTCTAAAGACACACCTCAGAGTGTATAAAGCTCTAAAGACACACCTCAGAGTGTACAAAGCTCTAAACACACACCTCAGAGTGGTATAAAGCTCTAAAGACACAGCTCAGAGTGTATAAAGCTCTAAAGACACACCTCAGAGTCTATAAAGCTCTAAAGACACACCTCAGAGTGTTATAAAGCTCTAAAGACACACCTCAGAGTGTATAAAGCTCTAAAGACACACCTCAGAGTGTATAAAGCTCTAAAGACACACCTGAGAGTTTTATAAAGCTCTAAAGACGCACATTAGAGTGTATAAAGCTGTAAAGACACACCTCAGAGTGTTATAAAGCTCTAAAGACACACCTCAGAGTGTATAAAGCTCTAAAGACGCACCTCAGAGTGTATAAAGCTCTAAAGACACACCTCAGAGTGTTATAAATCTCTAAAGACACACCTCAGAGTGGTATAAAGCTCTAAAAAACACACCTGAGAGTGTTATAAAGCTCTAAAGACACACTTCAGAGTGTTATATAAAGCTCTAAAGACACACCTCAGAGTGTATAAAGCTCTAAAGACACACCTGAGAGTTTTATAAAGCTCTAAAGACGCACATTAGAGTGTATAAAGCTCTAAAGACGCACCTCAGAGTGTATAAAGCTCTAAAGACACACCTCAGAGTGTTATAAATCTCTAAAGACACACCTCAGAGTGGTATAAAGCTCTAAAAAACACACCTGAGAGTATTATAAAGCTCTAAAGACACACCTCAGAGTGTATAAATCTCTAAAGACATACCTCAGAGTGTATAAAGCTCTAAAGACACACCTTAGAGTGTATAAAGCTCTAGAGACACATATCAGAGTGTTTACAGCTCGTAAGACACACCTTAGAGCCTTATACAGCTCTAAAGACACACCTCAAAGTTTATAAAGCTCTAAAGACACACCTCAGAGTGTATAAAGCTCTAAAGACACACCTCAGAGTGTTATAGAGCTCTAAAGACAAACCTCAGAGTGTTATAAAGCTCTAAAGACACACCTTAGAGTGTTATAAAGCTCTAAAAACACACCTCAGAGTGTATAAAGCTCTAAAGACACACCTCAGAGTGTATAAAGCTCTAAAGACACACCTCAGAGTGTACAAAGCTCTAAACACACACCTCAGAGTGGTATAAAGCTCTAAAGACACAGCTCAGAGTGTATAAAGCTCTAAAGACACACCTCAGAGTCTATAAAGCTCTAAAGACACACCTCAGAGTGTTATAAAGCTCTAAAGACACACCTCAGAGTGTATAAAGCTCTAAAGACACACCTCAGAGTGTATAAAGCTCTAAAGACACACCTGAGAGTTTTATAAAGCTCTAAAGACGCACATTAGAGTGTATAAAGCTGTAAAGACACACCTCAGAGTGTTATAAAGCTCTAAAGACACACCTCAGAGTGTATAAAGCTCTAAAGACGCACCTCAGAGTGTATAAAGCTCTAAAGACACACCTCAGAGTGTTATAAATCTCTAAAGACACACCTCAGAGTGGTATAAAGCTCTAAAAAACACACCTGAGAGTGTTATAAAGCTCTAAAGACACATATCAGAGTGTTTACAGCTCGTAAGACACACCTTAGAGCCTTATACAGCTCTAAAGACACACCTCAAAGTTTATAAAGCTCTAAAGACACACCTCAGAGTGTATAAAGCTCTAAAGACACACCTCAGAGTGTATAAATCTCTAAAGACATACCTCAGAGTGTATAAAGCTCTAAAGACACACCTTAGAGTGTATAAAGCTCTAAAGACACATATCAGAGTGTTTACAGCTCGTAAGACACACCTTAGAGCCTTATACAGCTCTAAAGACACACCTCAAAGTTTTTAAAGCTCTAAAGACACATCTCAGAGTATATAAAGCTTTAAAGACACACCTGAGAGTTTTATAAAGCTCTAAAGACACACCTTAGAGTGTTATAAAGCTCTAAAGACACACCTTAGAGTGTATAAATCTCTAAAGACGCACCTTAGAGTGTTATAAAGCTCTAAAGACACACCTCAGAGTGTTATACAGCTCTAAAGACACACCTCAGAGTGTTATAAAGCTCTAAAGACACACCTTAGAGTGTATAAATCTCTAAAGACGCACCTTAGAGTGTATAAAGCTGTAAAGACACACCTCAGAGTGGTATAAAGCTCTAAAGACGCACCTCAGAGTGTATAAAGCTCTAAAGACACACCTCAGAGTGTAAAAAGCTCTAAAGACACACCTCAGAGTGTATAAAGCTCTAAAGACATACCGCAGAGTGTATAAAGCTCTAAAGACTCACCTCAGAGTGTATAAAGCTCTAAAGACATACCGCAGAGTGTATAAAGCTCTAACGACGCACATTAGAGTGTTATAAAGCTCTAAAGACACACCTCAGAGTGTATAAAGCTCTAAAGACACACCTCAGAGTGTACAAAGCTCTAAAGACACACCTCAGAGTGTACAAAGCTCTAAACACAAACCTCAGAGTGTTATAGAGCTCTAAAGACAAACCTCAGAGTGTAAAAAGCTCTAAAAACACACCTCAGGGTGGTAAAAAGCTCTAAAGACTCACCTCAGAGTGTTATAGAGCTCTAAAGACAAACCTCAGAGTGTTATAGACCTCTAAAGACACACCTTAGAGTGTTATAAAGCTCTAAAAACACACCTCAGAGTGTATAAAGCTCTAAAGACACACCTCAGAGTGTATAAAGCTCTAAAGACACACCTCAGAGTGTACAAAGCTCTAAACACACACCTCAGAGTGGTATAAAGCTCTAAAGACACAGCTCAGAGTGTATAAAGCTCTAAAGACACACCTGAGAGTTTTATAAAGCTCTAAAGACACACCTTAGAGTGTTATAAAGCTCTAAAGACACACCTTAGAGTGTATAAATCTTTAAAGACGCACCTCAGAGTGTTATAAAGCTCTAGAGACACATCCCAGAGTGTTATAAAGCTCTAAAGACACACCTCAAAGTTTTATAAAGCTCTAAAGACACACCTCAGAGTGGTATAGAGCTCTAAAGACATACCTCAGAGTGGAATAAAGCTCTAAAGACACTCCTCAGAGTGGTATAAAGCTCTAAAAAACACACCTCAGAGTGGTATAAAGCTCTAAAGGCATACCTCAGAGTGTTATAGAGCTCTAAAGACACACCTTAGAGTGTATAAATCTTTAAAGACGCACCTTAGAGTGTATAAAGCTCTAAAGACACACCTCAGAGTGTTATAAAGCTCTAGAGACACATCTCAGAGTGTATAAAGCTCTAAAGACACACCTTAGAGTGTATAAATCTCTAAAGACGCACCTTAGAGTGTTATAAAGCTCTAAAGACACACCTTAGAGTGTATAAATCTATAAAGACGCACCTTAGAGTGTATAAAGCTCTAAAGACACACCTCAGAGTGTTATAAAGCTCTAAAGACACACCTCAGAGTGTTATAAAGCTCTAAAGACATACCTCAGAGTGGTATAAAGCTCTAAAGACACACCTCAGAGTGGTATAAAGCTCTAAAAAACACACCTCAGAGTGTTATAAAGCTCTAAAGACACACCTCAGAGTGTATAAAGCTCTAAAGACACACTTCAGAGTGTTATAAAAAGCTCTAAAGACACACCTCAGAGTTTACAAAGCTCTAGAGACAAATCTCAGTGTATAAAGCTGTAAAGACACACCTCAGAGTGTATAAAGCTCTAAAGACTCACCTCAGAGTGTATAAAGCTCTAAAGACATACCGCAGAGTGTATAAAGCTCTAAAGACGCACATTAGAGTGTTATGAAGCTCTAAAGACACATCTCAGAGTGTATAAAGCTCTAAAGACACAACTCAGAGTTTTATAAAGATCTAAAGACACACCTCAGAGTGTAAAAAGCTCTAAACACACACCTCAGAGTGTTATAGAGCTCTAAAGACAAACCTCAGAGTGTAAAAAGCTCTAAAAACACACCTCAGGGTTGTAAAAAGCTCTAAAGACTCACCTCAGAGTGTTATAGAGCTCTAAAGACAAACCTCAGAGTGTTATAGAGCTCTAAAGACACACCTCAGAGTGTTATGGAGCTCTAAAGACATACCTCAGAGTATACAAAGCTCTAAAGACACACCTCAGAGTGGTATAAAGCTCTAAAGACACACCTCAGAGTGTTATAAAGCTCTTAAGACACATCTCAGAGTGTTATAAAGATCTAAAGACGCACTTCAGAGTGTATGAAGCTCTAAAGACAAACCTCAGAGTGTTTTAAAGCTCTAAAGACACCTTAGAGTGTTATAAAGCTCTAAAGACACACCTCAGAGTGTATAAAGTTCTAAAGACACACCTCAGAGTGTATAAAGCTCTAAAGACACACCTCAGAGTTTTATAAAGCTCTAAAGACACACCTCAGAGCCTTATACAGCTCTAAAGACACACCTCAGAGTGTATAAAGCTCTAAAGACACACCTCAGAGTGTATAAAGCTCTAAAGACACACCTCAGAGTGTTATAAAGCTTTAAAGACAAACCTTAGAGTGTATAAAGCTCTAAAGACTCACCTCAGAGTGTATAAAGCTCTAAAGACATACCGCAGAGTGTATAAAGCTCTAAAGACGCACATTAGAGTGTTATAAAGCTCTAAAGACACATCTCAGAGTGTATAAAGCTCTAAAGACACACCTCAGAGTGTATAAAGCTCTAAAGACACACCTCAGAGTGTTATAAAGCTCTAAAGACATACCGCAGAGTGTATAAAGCTCTAAAGACACACTTCAGAGTGTACAAAGCTCTAAAGACACACCTCAGAGTGTTATAGAGCTCTAAAGACAAACCTCAGAGTGTATAAAGCTCTAAAGACATACCTCAGAGTGTTATAAAGCTCTAAAGACACACCTCAGAGTGTATAAAGCTCTAAAGACACACCTCAGAGTGTACAAAGCTCTAAAGACACACCTCAGAGTGGTATAAAGCTCTAAAAAACACACCTCAGAGAGTTATAAAGCTCTAAAGACACACTTCAGAGTGGTATAAAGCTCTAAAAACACACCTCAGAGAGTTATAAAGCTCTAAAGACACACCTCAGAGTGTTATAAAGCTCTAAAGACACACCTTAGAGCGGTATAAAGCTCTAAAGACACACCTCAGAGTGGTATAAAGCTCTAAAAAACACACCTCAGAGTGTTATAGAGCTCTAAAGACACACCTCAGAGTTTTATAGAGCTGTAAAAACACACCTCAGAGTGTATAATGCTCTAAAGACACACCTCAGAGTGTTATAAAGCTCTAAAGACACACCTTAGAGTGTTAAAAAGCTCTAAAGACACACCTTAGAGTGTTATAAAGCTCTAAAAACACACCTCAGAGTGTATAAAGCTCTAAAGACACACCTCAGAGTGTATAAAGCTCTAAAGACACACCTCAGAGTGTACAAAGCTCTAAACACACACCTCAGAGTGGTACAAAGCTCTAAAGACACAGCTCAGAGTGTATAAAGCTCTAAAGACACACCTGAGAGTTTTATAAAGCTCTAAAGACACACCTTAGAGTGTTATAAAGCTCTAAAGACACACCTCAGAGTGTTATAAAGCTCTAAAGACACACCTCAAAGTTTTATAAAGCTCTAAAGACACACCTCAGAGTGGTATAGAGCTCTAAAGACATACCTCAGAGTGGAATAAAGCTCTAAAGACACTCCTCAGAGTGGTATAAAGCTCTAAAAAACACACCTCAGAGTGGTATAAAGCTCTAAAGACACACCTTAGAGTGTTATAAAGCTCTAAAAACACACCTCAGAGTGTATAAAGCTCTAAAGACACACCTCAGAGTGTTATAGAGCTCTAAAGACACACCTGAGAGTTTTATAAAGCTCTAAAGAAACACCATAGAGTGTTATAAAGCTCTAAAGACACACCTTAGAGTGTATAAATCTTTAAAGACGCACCTTAGAGTGTATAAAGCTCTAAAGACACACTTCAGAGTGTTATAAAGCTCTAGAGACACATCTCAGAGTGTATAAAGCTCTAAAGACACACCTTAGAGTGTATAAATCTCTAAAGACGCACCTTAGAGTGTTATAAAGCTCTAAAGACACACCTTAGAGTGTATAAATCTATAAAGACGCACCTTAGAGTGTATAAAGCTCTAAAGACACACCTCAGAGTGTTATAAAGCTCTAAAGACACACCTCAGAGTGTTATAAAGCTCTAAAGACATACCTCAGAGTGGTATAAAGCTCTAAAGACACACCTCAGAGTGGTATAAAGCTCTAAAAAACACACCTCAGAGTGTTATAAAGCTCTAAAGACACACCTCAGAGTGTATAAAGCTCTAAAGACACACTTCAGAGTGTTATAAAAAGCTCTAAAGACACACCTCAGAGTTTACAAAGCTCTAGAGACAAACCTCAGTGTATAAAGCTGTAAAGACACACCTCAGAGTGTATAAAGCTCTAAAGACACACCTCAGAGTGTATAAAGCTCTAAAGACACACCTCAGAGTGTACAAAGCTCTAAAGACACACCTCAGAGTGTAAAAAGCTCTAAACACACACCTCAGAGTGTTATAGAGCTCTAAAGACAAACCTCAGAGTGTAAAAAGCTCTAAAAACACACCTCAGGGTGGTAAAAAGCTCTAAAGACTCACCTCAGAGTGTTATAGAGCTCTAAAGACAAACCTCAGAGTGTTATAGTGCTCTAAAGACACACCTCAGAGTGTTATGGAGCTCTAAAGACATACCTCAGAGTATACAAAGCTCTAAAGACACACCTCAGAGTGGTATAAAGCTCTAAAGACACACTTCAGAGTGGTATAAAGCTCTAAAGACACACCTCAGAGTGTTATAAAGCTCTTAAGACACATCTCAGAGTGTTATAAAGATCTAAAGACGCACTTCAGAGTGTATGAAGCTCTAAAGACAAACCTCAGAGTGTTTTAAAGCTCTAAAGACACACCTCAGAGTTTTATAAAGCTCTAAAGACACCTTAGAGTGTTATAAAGCTCTAAAGACACACCTCAGAGTGTATAAAGTTCTAAAGACAAACCTCAGAGTGTATAAAGCTCTAAAGACACACCTCACAGTGTTATAAAGCTCTAAAGACACATCTCGGAGTGTATAAAGCTCTAAAGACACACCTCAGAGTTTTATAAAGCTCTAAAGACACACCTCAAAGCCTTATACAGCTCTAAAGACACACTTCAGAGTGTTATAAAGCTTTAAAGACACACCTCAGAGTGTTATAAAGCTCTAAAGACATACCGCAGAGTGTATAAAGCTCTAAAGACACACTTCAGAGTGTACAAAGCTCTAAAGACACACCTCAGAGTGTTATAGAGCTCTAAAGACAAACCTCAGAGTGTTATAAAGCTCTAAAGACAAACCTCAGAGTGTACAAAGCTCTAAAGACACACCTCAGAGTGGTATAAAGCTCTAAAAAACACACCTCAGAGAGTTATAAAGCTCTAAAGACACACCTCAGAGTGTTATAAAGCTCTAAAGACACACCTTAGAGCGGTATAAAGCTCTAAAGACACACCTCAGAGTGGTATAAAGCTCTCAAAAACACACCTCAGAGTGTTATAAAGCTCTAAAGACACACCTTAGAGCTGTATAAAGCTCTAAAGACTCACCTCAGAGTGTATAAAGCTCTAAAGACACACTTCAGAGTGGTATAAAGCTCTAAAAAACACACCTCAAAGAGTTATAAAGCTCTAAAGACACACCTCAGAGTGTTATAAAGCTCTAAAGACACACCTTAGAGCGGTATAAAGCTCTAAAGACACACCTCAGAGTGGTATAAAGCTCTAAAAAACACACCTCAGAGTGTTATAAAGCTCTAAAGACACACCTCAGAGCGGTATAAAGCTCTAAAGACTCACCTCAGAGTGTATAAAGCTCTAAAGACATACCTCAGAGTGTATAAAGCTCTAGAGACACATATCAGAATGTACAAAGCTCTAAAGACACACCTCAGAGCCTTATACAGCTCTAAAGACACATCTCAAAGTTTTTTAAAGCTCTAAAGACACACCTTAGAGTGTTATAAAGCTCTAAAGACACACTTCAGAGTGTTATAAAGCTCTATAGACACACCTCAGAGTGTTATAAAGCTCTAAAGACACACTTCAGAGTGTATAAAGCTCTAAAGACATACCGCAGAGTGTATAAAGCTCTAAAGACGCACATTAGAGTGTTATAAAGCTCTAAAGACACATCTCAGAGTGTATAAAGCTCTAAAGACATACCGCAGAGTGTATAAAGCTCTAAAGACGCACATTAGAGTGTTATAAAGCTCTAAAGACACATCTCAGAGTGTATAAAGCTCTAAAGACACACCTCAGAGTGTATAAAGCTCTAAAGACACACCTTAGAGTGTTATAAAGCTCTAAAGACATACCGCAGAGTGTATAAAGCTCTAAAGACACACTTCAGAGTGTACAAAGCTCTAAAGACACACCTCAGAGTGTTATAGAGCTCTAAAGACAAACCTCAGAGTGTATAAAGCTCTAAAGACATACCTCAGAGTGTTATAAAGCTCTAAAGACACACCTCAGAGTGTATAAAGCTCTAAAGACACACCTCAGAGTGTACAAAGCTCTAAAGACACACCTCAGAGTGGTATAAAGCTCTAAAAAACACACCTCAGAGAGTTATAAAGCTCTAAAGACACACTTCAGAGTGGTATAAAGCTCTAAAAAACACACCTCAGAGAGTTATAAAGCTCTAAAGACACACCTCAGAGTGTTATAAAGCTCTAAAGACACACCTTAGAGCGGTATAAAGCTCTAAAGACACACCTCAGAGTGGTATAAAGCTCTAAAAACACACCTCAGAGTGTTATAGAGCTCTAAAGACACACCTCAGAGTTTTATAGAGCTGTAAAAACACACCTCAGAGTGTATAAAGCTCTAAAGACACACCTCAGAGTGTTATAAAGCTCTAAAGACACACCTTAGAGTGTTAAAAAGCTCTAAAGACACACCTTAGAGTGTTATAAAGCTCTAAAAACACACCTCAGAGTGTATAAAGCTCTAAAGACACACCTCAGAGTGTATAAAGCTCTAAAGACACACCTCAGAGTGTACAAAGCTCTAAACACACACCTCAGAGTGGTATAAAGCTCTAAAGACACAGCTCAGAGTGTATAAAGCTCTAAAGACACACCTGAGAGTTTTATAAAGCTCTAAAGACACACCTTAGAGTGTTATAAAGCTCTAAAGACACACCTTAGAGTGTATAAATCTTTAAAGACGCACCTCAGAGTGTTATAAAGCTCTAGAGACACATCTCAGAGTGTTATAAAGCTCTAAAGACACACCTCAAAGTTTTATAAAGCTCTAAAGACACACCTCAGAGTGTTATAGAGCTCTAAAGACACACCTGAGAGTTTTATAAAGCTCTAAAGAAACACCATAGAGTGTTATAAAGCTCTAAAGACACACCTTAGAGTGTATAAATCTTTAAAGACGCACCTTAGAGTGTATAAAGCTCTAAAGACACACCTCAGAGTGTTATAAAGCTCTAGAGACACATCTCAGAGTGTATAAAGCTCTAAAGACACACCTTAGAGTGTATACATCTCTAAAGACGCACCTTAGAGTGTTATAAAGCTCTAAAGACACACCTTAGAGTGTATACATCTATAAAGACGCACCTTAGAGTGTATAAAGCTCTAAAGACACACCTCAGAGTGTTATAAAGCTCTAAAGACACACCTCAGAGTGTTATAAAGCTCTAAAGACATACCTCAGAGTGGTATAAAGCTCTAAAGACACACCTCAGAGTGGTATAAAGCTCTAAAAAACACACCTCAGAGTGTTATAAAGCTCTAAAGACACACCTCAGAGTGTATAAAGCTCTAAAGACACACTTCAGAGTGTTATAAAAAGCTCTAAAGACACACCTCAGAGTGTATAAAGCTGTAAAGACACACCTCAGAGTGTATAAAGCTCTAAAGACACACCTCAGAGTGTTTAAAGCTCTAAAGACATACCGCAGAGTGTATAAAGCTCTAAAGACTCACCTCAGAGTGTATAAAGCTCTAAAGACATACCGCAGAGTGTATAAAGCTCTAAAGACGCACATTAGAGTGTTATAAAGCTCTAAAGACACATCTCAGAGTGTATAAAGCTCTAAAGACACAACTCAGAGTTTTATAAAGATCTAAAGACACACCTCAGAGTGTATAAAGCTCTAAAGACACACCTCAGAGTGTACAAAGCTCTAAAGACACACCTCAGAGTGTAAAAAGCTCTAAACACACGCCTCAGAGTGTTATATAGCTCTAAAGACAAACCTCAGAGTGTAAAAAGCTCTAAAAACACACCTCAGGGTGGTAAAAAGCTCTAAAGACTCACCTCAGAGTGTTATAGAGCTCTAAAGACAAACCTCAGAGTGTTATAGAGCTCTAAAGACACACCTCAGAGTGTTATGGAGCTCTAAAGACATACCTCAGAGTATACAAAGCTCTAAAGACACACCTCAGAGTGGTATAAAGCTCTAAAGACACACTTCAGAGTGGTATAAAGCTCTAAAGACACACCTCAGAGTGTTATAAAGCTCTTAAGACACATCTCAGAGTGTTATAAAGATCTAAAGACGCACTTCAGAGTGTATGAAGCTCTAAAGACAAACCTCAGAGTGTTTTAAAGCTCTAAAGACACACCTCAGAGTTTTATAAAGCTCTAAAGACACCTTAGAGTGTTATAAAGCTCTAAAGACACACCTCAGAGTGTATAAAGTTCTAAAGACACACCTCAGAGTGTATAAAGCTCTAAAGACACACCTCACAGTGTTATAAAGCTCTAAAGACACATCTCGGAGTGTATAAAGCTCTAAAGACACACCTCAGAGTTTTATAAAGCTCTAAAGACACACCTCAGAGCCTTATACAGCTCTAAAGACACACTTCAGAGTGTTATAAAGCTTTAAAGACACACCTTAGAGTGTATAAAGCTCTAAAGACTCACCTCAGAGTGTATAAAGCTCTTAAGACATACCGCAGAGTGTATAAAGCTCTAAAGATGCACATTAGAGTGTTATAAAGCTCTAAAGACACATCTCAGAGTGTATAAAGCTCTAAAGACAAACCTCAGAGTGTATAAAGCTCTAAAGACACACCTCAGAGTGTTATAAAGCTCTAAAGACATACCGCAGAGTGTATAAAGCTCTAAAGACACACTTCAGAGTGTAAAAAGCTCTAAAGACACACCTCAGAGTGTTATAGAGCTCTAAAGACAAACCTCAGAGTGTATAAAGCTCTAAAGACATACCTCAGAGTGTTATAAAGCTCTAAAGACACACCTCAGAGTGTATAAAGCTCTAAAGACACACCTCAGAGTGTACAAAGCTCTAAAGACACACCTCAGAGTGTTATAGAGCTCTAAAGACAAACCTCAGAGTGTATAAAGCTCTAAAGACATACCTCAGAGTGTTATAAAGCTCTAAAGACACACCTCAGAGTGTATAAAGCTCTAAAGACACACCTCAGAGTGTACAAAGCTCTAAAGACACACCTCAGAGTGTATAAAGCTCTAAAGACACACCTCAGAGTGTATAAAGCTCTAAAGACATACCTCAGAGTGTTATAAAGCTCTAAAGACACACCTCAGAGTGTATAAAGCTCTAAAGACACACCTCAGAGTGTATAAAGCTCTAAAAAACACACCTCAGAGAGTTATAAAGCTCTAAAGACACACTTCAGAGTGGTATAAAGCTCTAAAAAACACACCTCAAAGAGTTATAAAGCTCTAAAGACACACCTCAGAGTGTTATAAAGCTCTAAAGACACACCTTAGAGCGGTATAAAGCTCTAAAGACACACCTCAGAGTGGTATAAAGCTCTAAAAAACACACCTCAGAGTGTTATAAAGCTCTAAAGACACACCTCAGAGCGGTATAAAGCTCTAAAGACTCACCTCAGAGTGTATAAAGCTCTAAAGACACACTTCAGAGTGGTATAAAGCTCTAAAAAACACACCTCAAAGAGTTATAAAGCTCTAAAGACACACCTTAGAGCGGTATAAAGCTCTAAAGACACACCTCAGAGTGGTATAAAGCTCTAAAAAACACAACTCAGAGTGTTATAAAGCTCTAAAGACACACCTCAGAGCGGTATAAAGCTCTAAAGACTCACCTCAGAGTGTATAAAGCTCTAGAGACACATATCAGAGTATACAAAGCTCTAAAGACACACCTCAGAGCCTTATACAGCTCTAAAGACACATCTCAAAGTTTTTTAAAGCTCTAAAGACACACCTGAGAGTTTTATAAAGCTCTAAAGACACACCTCAGAGCCTTATACAGCTCTAAAGACACATCTCAAAGTTTTTTAAAGCTCTAAAGACACACCTGAGAGTTTTATAAAGCTCTAAAGACACACCTTAGAGTGTTATAGAGCTCTAAAGACACACCTCAGAGTGGTATAAAGCTCTAAAGACAAACCTCAGAGTGTTATAGAGCTCTAAAGACACACCTCAGAGCAGTATAAAGCTCTAAAGACACACCTTAGAGTGTTATAAAGCTCTAAAGACACACCTCAGAGTGTATAAAGCTCTAAAGACACACCTCAGAGCCTTATACAGCTCTAAAGACACACCTCAGAGTGTTATAAAGCTCTAAAGACACACCTCAGAGTGTATAAAGCTCTAAAGACACATCTCAGAGTGTATAAAGCTCTAAAGACACACCTCAGAGTTTTATAAAGATCTAAAGACACACCTTAGAGCCTTTTACAGCTCTAAAGACACACCTCAAAGTTTTTAAAGCTCTAAAGACACATCTCAGAGTATATAAAGCCTTAAAGACACACCTGAGAGTTTTAAAAAGCTCTAAAGACACACCTTAGAGTGTTATAAAGCTCTAAAGACACACCTTAGAGTGTATAAATCTCTAAAGACGCACCTTAGAGTGTTATAAAGCTCTAAAGACACACCTCAGAGTGTTATACAGCTCTAAAGACACACCTCAGAGTGTTATAAAGCTCTAAAGACACACCTAAGAGTGTTATACAGCCCTAAAGACACACCTCAGAGTGTTATAAAGCTTTAAAGACACACCTTAGAGTGTATAAAGCTCTAAAGACTCACCTCAGAGTGTATAAAGCTCTAAAGACATACCGCAGAGTGTATAAAGCTCTAAAGACGCACATTAGAGTGTTATAAAGCTCTAAAGACACATCTCAGAGTGTATAAAGCTCTAAAGACACACCTCAGAGTGTATAAAGCTCTAAAGACACACCTCAGAGTGTTATAAAGCTCTAAAGACATACCGCAGAGTGTATAAAGCTCTAAAGACACACTTCAGAGTGTACAAAGCTCTAAAGACACACCTCAGAGTGTTATTGAGCTCTAAAGACAAACCTCAGAGTGTATAAAGCTCTAAAGACATACCTCAGAGTGTTATAAAGCTCTAAAGACACACCTCAGAGTGTATAAAGCTCTAAAGACACACCTCAGAGTGGTATAAAGCTCTAAAAAACACACCTCAGAGAGTTATAAAGCTCTAAAGACACACTTCAGAGTGTATAAAGCTCTAAAGACTCACCTCAGAGTGTACAAAGCTCTAAAGACACACCTCAGAGTTTACAAAGCTCTAAAGACAAACCACAGTGTATAAAGCTGTAAAGACACACCTCAGAGCCTTATACAGCTCTAAAGACACACCTCAGAGTTTACAAAGCTCTAAAGACTCACCTCAGAGTGTATAAAGCTCTAAAGACATACCGCAGAGTGTATAAAGCTCTAAAGACGCACATTAGAGTGTTATAAAGCTCTAAAGACACATCTCAGAGTGTATAAAGCTCTAAAGACACACCTCAGAGTGTTATAAAGCTCTAAAGACATACCGCAGAGTGTATAAAGCTCTAAAGACACACTTCAGAGTGTACAAAGCTCTAAAGACACACCTCAGAGTGTTATAGAGCTCTAAAGACACACCTCAGAGTGTATAAAGCTCTAAAGACACACCTCAGAGTGTATAAAGCTCTAAAGACACACTTCAGAGTGATATAAAGCTCTAAAGACATACCGCAGAGTGTATAAAGCTCTAAAGACACACTTCAGAGTGTACAAAGCTCTAAAGACACACCTCAGAGTGTTATAGAGCTCTAAAGACAAACCTCAGAGTGTATAAAGCTCTAAAGACCTACCTCAGAGTGTTATAAAGCTCTAAAGACACACCTCAGAGTGTATAAAGCTCTAAAGACACACCTCAGAGTGTACAAAGCTCTAAAGACACACCTCAGAGTGGTATAAAGCTCTAAAAAACACACCTCAGAGAGTTATAAAGCTCTAAAGACACACTTCAGAGTGGTATAAAGCTCTAAAAAACACACCTCAAAGAGTTATAAAGCTCTAAAGACACACCTCAGAGTGTTATAAAGCTCTAAAGACACACCTCAGAGTGTATAAAGCTCTACACCTCAGAGTGTTATAAAGCTCTAAAGACACACCTCAGAGCGGTATAAAGCTCTAAAGACTCACCTCAGAGTGTATAAAGCTCTAAAGACATACCTCAGAGTGTATAAAGCTCTAGAGACACATATCAGAGTGTACAAAGCTCTAAAGACACACCTCAGAGCCTTATACAGCTCTAAAGACACATCTCAAAGTTTTTTAAAGCTCTAAAGACACACTTCAGAGTGTTATAAAGCTCTATAGACACACCTCAGATTGTTATAAAGCTCTAAAGACAAACCTCAGAGTGTTATAGAGCTCTAAAGACACACTTCAGAGTGTACAAAGCTCTAAAGACACACTTCAGAGTTTACAAAGCTCTAAAGACAAACCTCAGTGTATAAAGCTGTAAAGACATACCTCAGATTGTTTAAAGCTCTAAAGACACACCTCAGAGTGTTATAAAGCTCTAAAGACACACCTCAGAGTGTTATAAAGCTCTAAAGACACACCTCAGAGTGTATAAAGCTCTGAAGACAAACCTCAGAGTGTTATAAAGCTCTAGAGACACATCTCAGAGTGTATAAATCTCTAAAGACGCACCTTAGAGTGTTATAAAGCTCTAAAGACGCACCTTAGAGTGTTATAAAGCTCTAAAGACACACCTTAGAGTGTATACATCTCTAAAGACGCACCTCAGAGTGTTATAAAGCTCTAAAGACACACCTCAGAGTGTTATAAAGCTCTAAAGACACACCTCAGAGTGTTATAAAGCTCTAAAGACGCACATTAGAGTGTTATAAAGCTCTAAAGACACACCTCAGAGTGTAAAAAGCTCTAAAGACATACCGCAGAGTGTATAAAGCTCTAAAGACTCACCTCAGAGTGTATAAAGCTCTAAAGACATACCGCAGAGTGTATAAAGCTCTAAAGACGCACATTCGAGTGTATAAAGCTCTAAAGACACACTTCAGAGTCGTATAAAGCTCTAAAGACGCACCTCAGAGTGTATAAAGCTCTAAAGACACACTTCAGAGTGGTATAAAGCTCTAAAGACATACCGCAGAGTGTATAAAGCTCTAAAGACACACTTCAGAGTGTATAAAGCTCTAAAGACACACCTCAGAGTGTTATAGAGCTCTAAAGACAAACCTCAGAGTGTATAAAGCTCTAAAGACATACCTCAGAGTGTTATAAAGCTCTAAAGACACACCTCAGAGTGTATAAAGCTCTAAAGACACACCTCAGAGTGTACAAAGCTCTAAAGACACACCTCAGAGTGGTATAAAGCTCTAAAAAACACACCTTAGAGCGGTATAAAGCTCTAAAGACACACCTCAGAGTGGTATAAAGCTCTAAAAAACACACCTCAGAGTGTTATAAAGCTCTAAAGACACACCTCAGAGCGGTATAAAGCTCTAAAGACTCACCTCAGAGTGTATAAAGCTCTAAAGACATACCTCAGAGTGTATAAAGCTCTAGAGACACATATCAGAGTGTACAAAGCTCTAAAGACACACCTCAGAGCCTTATACAGCTCTAAAGACACATCTCAAAGTTTTTTAAAGCTCTAAAGACACACCTGAGAGTTTTATAAAGCTCTAAAGACACACCTTAGAGTGTTATAAAGCTCTAAAGACACACTTCAGAGTGTTATAAAGCTCTATAGACACACCTCAGAGTGTTATAAAGCTCTAAAGACACACCTCAGAGTGGTATAAAGCTCTAAAGACAAACCTCAGAGTGTTATAGAGCTCTAAAGACACACTTCAGAGTGTACAAAGCTCTAAAGACACACTTCAGAGTTTACAAAGCTGTAAAGACACACCTCAGATTGTTTAAAGCTCTAAAGACACACCTCAGAGTGTTATAAAGCTCTAAAGACACACCTCAGAGTGTTTAAAGCTCTAAACACACACCTCAGAGTGGTATAAAGCTCTAAAGACACAGCTCAGAGTGTATAAAGCTCTAAAGACACACCTGAGAGTTTTATAAAGCTCTAAAGACACACCTTAGAGTGTTATAAAGCTCTAAAGACACACCTTAGAGTGTATAAATCTTTAAAGACGCACCTCAGAGTGTATAAAGCTCTAGAGACACATCTCAGAGTGTATAAATCTCTAAAGACGCACCTTAGAGTGTTATAAAGCTCTAAAGACACACCTTAGAGTGTATAAATCTCTAAAGACGCACCTTAGAGTGTATAAAGCTCTAAAGACACACCTCAGAGTGTTATAAAGCTCTAAAGACACACCTCAGAGTGTTATAAAGCTCTAAAGACACACCTCAGAGTGTTATAAAGCTCTAAAGACACACCTCAGAGTGGTATAATGCTCTAAAGACACACCTCAGAGTGTATAAAGCTCTAAAGACACACCGCAGAGTGTATAAAGCTCTAAAGACGCACATTAGAGTGTTATAAAGCTCTAAAGACACACCTCAGAGTGTAAAAAGCTCTAAAGACATACCGCAGAGTGTATAAAGCTCTAAAGACGCACATTAGAGTGTATAAAGCTCTAAAGACACACTTCAGAGTGGTATAAAGCTCTAAAGACGCACCTCAGAGTGTATAAAGCTCTAAAGACTCACCTCAGAGTGTATAAAGCTCTAAAGACATACCTCAGAGTGTATAAAGCTATAAAGACGCACCTTAGAGTGTTATAAAGCTCTAACGACACATCTCAGAGTGTATAAAGCTCTAAAGACGCACCTTAGAGTGTTATAAAGCTCTAAAGACACACCTCAGATTGTGTAAAGCTCTAAAGACACACCTCAGAGTGTACAAAGCTCTAAAGACACACCTCAGAGTGTTATAGAGCTCTAAAGACAAACCTGAGAGTGTGTAAAGCTCTAAAGACACACCTCAGAGTGGTAAAAAGCTCTAAAGACTCACCTCAGAGTGTTATAGAGCTCTAAAGACAAACCTCAGAGTGTTATGGAGCTCTAAAGACACACCTCAGAGTTTTATAGAGCTCTAAAGACAAACCTCAGAGTGTTATGGAGCTCTAAAGACACACCTCAGAGTTTTATAGAGCTCTAAAGACAAACCTCAGAGTGTTATGGAGCTCTAAAGACACACCTCAGAGTGTATAAAGCTCTAAAGACTTACCTCAGAGTGCATACAGCTCTAAAGACGCACCTCAGAGTGTTAAAAGCTCTAAAGACATATCTCAGAGTGTATAAAGCTGTAAAGACACACCTCAGAGTGGTATAAAGCTCTAAAGACACACCTCAGAGTGTACAAAGCTCTAAAGACACACCTCAGAGTGTACAAAGCTTAAGACACACCTCGGAGTGTTATAGAGCTCTAAAGACACACTTCAGAGTGGTATAGAGCTCTAAAAAACACACCTCAGAGTGTTATAAAGCTCTAAAGACACACCTCAGAGTGTTATAAAGCTCTAAAGACACACCTCAGAGTGTTTTAAAGCTCTGGAGACACACCTCAGAGTGTTATAAAGCTCTAAAGACACACCTCAGAGTTTTAAAAAGCTCTAAAGACACACCTTAGAGTGTTAAAAAGCTCTAAAGACACACCTCAGGGTGTTTCAAGCTCTAAAGACGCACCTAAGAGTCTATAAAGCTCTAAAGACGCACCTCACAGCTCAGAGTGTTATAAAGCTCTAAAGACACACCTCAGAGTTTTAAAAAGCTCTAAAGACACACCTTAGAGTGTTAAAAAGCTCTAAAGACACACCTCAGAGTGTACAAAGCTCTAAAGACACACCTCAGAGTGTTATGGAGCTCTAAAGACACACCTCAGAGTTTTAGAGAGCTCTAAAGACACACCTCAGAGTGGTATAAAGCTCTAAAAAACACACCTCAGAGTGTTATAAAGCTCTAAAGACACACTTCAGAGTGTATAAAGCTCTAAAGACTCACCTCAGAGTGTATAAAGCTATAAAGACGCACCTTAGAGTGTTATAAAGCTCTAACGACACATCTCAGAGTGTATAAAGCTCTAAAGACGCACCTCAGATTGTGTAAAGCTCTAAAGACACACCTCAGAGTGTACAAAGCTCTAAAGACACACCTCAGAGTGTTATAGAGCTCTAAAGACAAACCTGAGAGTGTGTAAAGCTCTAAAGACACACCTCAGAGTGGTAAAAAGCTCTAAAGACTCACCTCAGAGTGTTATAGAGCTCTAAAGACAAACCTCAGAGTGTTATGGAGCTCTAAAGACACACCTCAGAGTTTTATAGAGCTCTAAAGACAAACCTCAGAGTGTTATGGAGCTCTAAAGACACACCTCAGAGTTTTATAGAGCTCTAAAAACATACCTCAGAGTGTACAAAGCTCTAAAGACACACCTCAGAGTGTATAAAGCTCTAAAGACACACCTCAGAGTGTACAAAGCTCTAAAGACACACCTCAGTGTGTATAAAGCTCTAAAGACACACCTCAGAGTGTTATAGAGCTCTAAAGACAAACCTGAGAGTGTGTAAAGCTCTAAAGACACACCTCAGAGTGGTAAAAAGCTCTAAAGACTCACCTCAGAGTGTTATAGAGCTCTAAAGACAAACCTCAGAGTGTTATGGAGCTCTAAAGACACACCTCAGAGTTTTATAGAGCTCTAAAAACATACCTCAGAGTGTACAAAGCTCTAAAGACACACCTCAGAGTGTATAAAGCTCTAAAGACACACCTCAGAGTGTACAAAGCTCTAAAGACACACCTCAGAGTGTATAAAGCTCTAAAGACACAGCTCAGAGTGTATAAATCTCTAAAGACGCACCTTAGAGTGTTATAAAGCTCTAAAGACACACCTTAGAGTGTATAAACAGACCTATTTGTATTGTGTATTTACAGACCTATTTCAAATCTTCCCTTCGTCTCTAAAATCCTTGAAAAAGTTGTAGTAAAACAGCTTTGTCGCCACCTGCAGGACAATAACTTATTTGAAGTTTTCCAGTCAGGGTTCAGAGCCCACCACAGCACTGAAACTGCACTAGTTAAAGTCACAAATGATTTGTTATTAGCCGCTGACGATGGACTGGTCTCAATCCTGGTTCTGTTGGACCTCAGCGCAGCGTTTGACACCATCGACCACAACATTCTACTGCAGAGGTTAGAATGTGATGTAGGTGTTGGAGGAACAGCCCTCAGCTGGTTTAAATCCTATCTATCTGATAGGTTCCAATTTGTTAATGTAAACCAGAGCTCCTCACCAAGCTCTAAAGTAATTCACGGTGTGCCACAGGGTTCGGTACTCGGTCCAATTCTGTTTACTCTTTATATGCTGCCATTAGGCAACATTATCAGAAAGCATGACATTAACTTCCACTGCTATGCAGACGACACTCAGCTGTATTTATCAATGAAACCTGATCAGAGCGATCAAGTAGACAGACTTAGTACTTGTGTGAAGGAGATAAAAACCTGGATGACACTAAACTACCTGCTTCTTAACCCTGAAAAAACCGAGGTCATTGTGCTTGGCCCTAAGCATCTACGAGACGCTCTATCTGAGCAGATAGTCACACTGGACAATGTCAGTGTAGCCTCCAGTTCTACTGTAAGAAACCTTGGAGTCTTATTTGACCAGGAGCTCTCATTTAAAGCTCATATAAATCAAGCTTGTAAAACAGCCTATTTCCATTTGCGCAACATAGCCAAAATCAGAAGAATCCTGCCTAAAAGTGATGCCGAAAAACTTATCCATGCATTTGTAACGACTAGATTAGACTACTGTAACTCCCTGCTTGCAGCGTGTCCTAAAAGCTCCATAAAAAGCTTTCAACTGGTTCAAAATGCAGCAGCAAGATTACTAACAGGAACAAAAAGAAGAGAGCACATTACGCCGGTGCTGAAGTCTCTTCACTGGCTCCCCGTCGAGTCCAGAATCAAATTCAAAATTCTACTCTTGACCTACAAAGCCATAAATGACATGGCCCCATCCTACCTCAAAGATGCTATAGAACCATATCATCCAAACAGAGCTCTTCGCTCTCAGAATGCCGGCCTTCTGGTGGTGCCAAGAGTCTCTAAAAGTACTGTAGGAGGTAGAGCGTTTAGCTACCAAGCCCCTGTGTTATGGAATCAGCTCCCGACCCATGTTAAATATGCTGACACAGTCTCTTCATTTAAGTCCAGGCTTAAAACGTTCCTCTTCGAAATCGCTTATGGTCAGAGTAGTTAGGAACAGAAAGATAAACCCACAGCTTCAGCTACGCTGCCCTAGGAGTAACTGTGCTGGGGGAAGTATGACAGCTTGAGCACTATCCTCTTCTTCTGACTACTTATGCTATCAAACAATATTTATTTTTTAATTCCACTTGCAAACTGTTCACCGCCTTCTTTTTCTTTCTCTCACTCCTGAGGACCTGTGGACCCAGATGTCCCTCTCCTGGTGAAGTGGTCCCTGCCCCATGTGGACGGTCCCTCATCTGCCTGAAGAGTGGCTCCAGTTCGCCTCCGACGGTGCCTCATCTACCTGAAGAGTGGGTCCAGCTCGCCTCCCACGGTCCCTCATCTGCCTGAGGAGTGGGTCCAGTTCGCCTCCGACGGTCCCTCATCTGCCTGAAGAGTGGGTCCTGCTCGACTCCGACGGTCCCTCATCTGCCTGAAGAGTGGGTCCAGTTCGCCTCAGTCGGTCCCTCATCTGCCTGAAGAGTGGGTCCAGCTCCAGTCTCCTCGTGTCCGTCTGTCCGTCTGTGAGAGTCGGATCTCTCCTTCACTGGAACTCCTCCAGGTTTCTACGCTTTTTTCCCAAAGAGGTTTTTTTTGTAGTTTTTCCTGGCCGAGAAGGAGAGTCTAAGGACAGAGGACCCTGGGACATCGTCCCTCGCCATCACAGACATTGTCTGACTCCATCGCCACCACAGACATTGTTGATTCATTTCTCCCTGTGGCCCTCAGAGGCAACTGTTGTTGTGATTTTGGGCCTTACAAAAATAAATTGATTTGATTTGATTTGATTTGATAAATCTCTAAGGACGCACCTTAGAGTGTATAAAGCTCTAAAGACACACCTCAGAGTGTTATAAAGCTCTAAAGACACACCTCAGAGTGTTATAAAGCTCTAAAGACACACCTCAGAGTGTTATAGAGCTCTAAAGACATACCTCAGAGTGTATAAAGCTCTAAAGACGCACATTAGAGTGTTATAAAGCTCTAAAGACACACCTCAGAGCCTTATACAGCTCTAAAGACACACCTCAGAGTGTATAAAGCTCTAAAGACACACCTCAGAGTGTATAAAGCTCTAAAGACAAACCTCAGAGTGTAGAAAGCTCTAAAGACACACCTCAGAGTGTATAAAGCTCTAAAGACACACTTCAGAGTGGTATAAAGCTCTAAAAAACACACCTCAGAGAGGTATAAAGCTCTAAAGACACACCTCAGAGTGGTATAAAGCTCTAAAAAACACACCTCAGAGTGTTATAAAGCTCTAAAGACACACCGCAGAGTGTATAAAGCTCTAAAGACACACCTCATAGTGTATACAGCTCTAAAGACATACCTCAGAGTGTATAAAGCTCTAAAGACACACCTCAGAGTGTATAAAGCTCTAAAGACACACCTTAGAGTGTTATAAAGCTCTAAAGACACACCTCAGAGTGTATAAAGCTCTAAAGACATACCGCAGAGTGTATAAGCTCTAAAGACATACCGCAGAGTGTAAAAAGCTCTAAAAACACACCTCAGGGTGGTAAAAAGCTCTAAAGACTCACCTCAGAGTGTTATAGAGCTCTAAAGACAAACCTCAGAGTGTTATAGAGCTCTAAAGACACACCTCAGAGTGTTATGGAGCTCTAAAGACATACCTCGGAGTATACAAAGCTCTAAAGACACACCTCAGAGTGGTATAAAGCTCTAAAGACACACTTCAGAGTGGTATAAAGCTCTAAAGACACATCTCAGAGTGTTATAAAGCTCTAAAGACACACCTCAGAGTTTAGAAAGCTCTAAAGACACACTTTAGAGTGTATGAAGCCCTAAAGACACACCTCAGAGTGTTCTAAAGCTCTAAAGACACACCTCAGAGTTTTATAAAGCTCTAAAGACACCTTAGAGTGTTATAAAGCTCTAAAGACACACCTCAGAGTGTATAAAATTCTAAAGACACACCTCAGAGTGTATAAAGCTCTAAAGACACACCTCACAGTGTTATAAAGCTCTAAAGACACATCTCAGAGTGTATAAAGCTCTAAAGACACACCTCAGAGTTTTATAAAGCTCTAAAGACACACCTCAGAGCCTTATACAGCTCTAAAGACACACCTCAGAGTGTATAAAGCTCTAAAGACACACCTCAGAGTGTATAAAGCTCTAAAGACAAACCTCAGAGTGTACAAAGCTCTAAAGACACACCTCAGAGTGTATAAAGCTCTAAAGACACACCTCAGAGTGTATAAAGCTCTAAAGACGCACATTAGAGTGTTATAAAGCTCTAAAGACGCACCTCAGAGTGTTAAAAGCTCTAAAGACATATCTCAGAGTGTACAAAGCTCTAAAGACACACCTCAGAGTGTACAAAGCTCTTAAGACACACCTCGGAGTCTTATAGAGCTCTAAAGACACACTTCAGAGTGGTATAAAGCTCTAAAGACAAACCTCAGAGTGTTATAGAGCTCTAAAAAACACACCTCAGAGTGTTTTAAAGCTCTGGAGACACACCTCAGAGTGTTATAAAGCTCTAAAGACACACCTCAGAGTTTTAAAAAGCTCTAAAGACACACCTTAGAGTGTTAAAAAGCTCTAAAGACACACCTAGGAGTGTTTCAAGCTCTAAAGACGCACCTAAGAGTGTATAAAGCTCTAAAGACGCACCTCACAGCTCAGAGTGTTATAAAGCTCTAAAGACACACCTCAGAGTGGTATAAAGCTCTAAAGACACACCTCAGAGTTTTATAAAGCTTTAAAGACACACCTTAGAGTATTATAAAGCTCTAAAGACACACCTCAGAGTGTATAAAGCTCTAAAGACGCACCTCAGAGTGTATAAAGCTCTAAAGACACACCTCACAGTGTTATAAAGCTCTAAAGACACATCCCAGAGTGTATAAAGCTCTAAATACACACCTTAGAGTGTTATAAAGCTCTAAAGACACACCTTAGAGTGTATAAATCTTTAAAGACGCACCTTAGAGTGTATACATCTCTAAAGACAGACCTCAGTGTGTTATAAAGCTCTAAAGACACACCTCAGAGCCTTATACAGCTCTAAAGACACACCTCAAAGTTTTATAAAGCTCTAAAGACACACCTTAGAGTTTTAAAAAAGCTCTAAAGACACACCTTAGAGTGTTAAAAAGCTCTAAAAACACACCTCAGAGTGTACAAAGCTCTAAAGACACACCTCAGAGTTTTATGGAGCTCTAAAGACACACCTCAGAGTTTTATAGAGCTCTAAAGACACACCTCAGAGTGTTATAAAGCTCTAAAGACATACCTCAGAGTGTATAAAGCTCTAAAGACTCACCTCAGAGTGTTATAAAGCTCTAAAGACACACTTCAGAGTGTATAAAGCTCTAAAAAACACACCTCAGAGTGTTATAGAGCTCTAAAGACACACTTCAGAGTGTATAAAGCTCTAAAGACTCACCTCAGAGTGTATAAAGCTCTAAAGACATACCTCAGAGTGTATAAAGCTATAAAGACGCACCTTAGAGTGTTATAAAGCTCTAAAGACACACCTCAGATTGTGTAAAGCTCTAAAGACACACCTCAGAGTGTAAAAGGCTCTAAAGACACACCTCAGAGTGTTATAGAGCTCTAAAGACAAACCTGAGAGTGTGTAAAGCTCTAAAGACACACCTCTGAGTGGTAAAAAGCTCTAAAGACTCACCTCAGAGTGTTATAGAGCTCTAAAGACAAACCTCAGAGTGTTATGGAGCTCTAAAGTCGCACCTCAGAGTGTATAAAGCTCTAAAGACACACCTCACAGTGTTATAAAGCTCTAAAGACACATCCCAGAGTGTATAAATCTTTAAAGACGCACCTTAGAGTGTTATAAAGCTCTAAAGACACACCTTAGAGTGTATAAATCTTTAAAGACGCACCTTAGAGTGTATACATCTCTAAAGACAGACCTCAGTGTGTTATAAAGCTCTAAAGACACACCTCAGAGCCTTATACAGCTCTAAAGACACACCTCAAAGTTTTATAAAGCTCTAAAGACACACCTTAGAGTTTTAAAAAGCTCTAAAGACACACCTTAGAGTGTTAAAAAGCTCTAAAAACACACCTCAGAGTGTACAAAGCTCTAAAGACACACCTCAGAGTGTTATGGAGCTCTAAAGACACACCTCAGAGTTTTATAGAGCTCTAAAGACACACCTCAGAGTGGTATAAAGCTCTAAAAAACACACCTCAGAGTGTTATAAAGCTCTAAAGACACACTTCAGAGTGTATAAAGCTCTAAAGACTCACCTCAGAGTGTATAAAGCTCTAAAGACATACCTCAGAGTGTATAAAGCTATAAAGACGCACCTTAGAGTGTTATAAAGCTCTAACGACACATCTCAGAGTGTATAAAGCTCTAAAGACGCACCTTAGAGTGTTATAAAGCTCTAAAGACACACCTCAGATTGTGTAAAGCTCTAAAGACACACCTCAGAGTGTACAAAGCTCTAAAGACACACCTCAGAGTGTTATAGAGCTCTAAAGACAAACCTGAGAGTGTGTAAAGCTCTAAAGACACACCTCAGAGTGGTAAAAAGCTCTAAAGACTCACCTCAGAGTGTTATAGAGCTCTAAAGACAAACCTCAGAGTGTTATGGAGCTCTAAAGACACACCTCAGAGTTTTATAGAGCTCTAAAGACAAACCTCAGAGTGTTATGGAGCTCTAAAGACACACCTCAGAGTTTTATAGAGCTCTAAAGACAAACCTCAGAGTGTTATGGAGCTCTAAAGACACACCTCAGAGTGTATAAAGCTCTAAAGACTTACCTCAGAGTGCATACAGCTCTAAAGACGCACCTCAGAGTGTTAAAAGCTCTAAAGACATATCTCAGAGTGTATAAAGCTGTAAAGACACACCTCAGAGTGGTATAAAGCTCTAAAGACACACCTCAGAGTGTACAAAGCTTAAGACACACCTCGGAGTGTTATAGAGCTCTAAAGACACACTTCAGAGTGTTATAAAGCTCTAAAGACACACCTCAGAGTGTTATAAAGCTCTAAAGACACACCTCAGAGTGTTATAAAGCTCTAAAGACACACCTCAGAGTGTTTTAAAGCTCTGGAGACACACCTCAGAGTGTTATAAAGCTCTAAAGACACACCTCAGAGTTTTAAAAAGCCCTTAAGACACACCTTAGAGTGTTAAAAAGCTCTAAAGACACACCTCAGGGTGTTTCAAGCTCTAAAGACGCACCTAAGAGTGTATAAAGCTCTAAAGACGCACCTCACAGCTCAGAGTGTTATAAAGCTCTAAAGACACACCTCAGAGTTTTAAAAAGCTCTAAAGACACACCTTAGAGTGTTAAAAAGCTCTAAAGACACACCTCAGAGTGTTATAAAGCTCTAAAGACACACCTCAGAGTTTTATAAAGCACTACAGACACACCTCAGAGTGGTATAAAGCTCTAAATACACACTTCAGAGTTTTATAAAGCTTTAAAGACACACCTTAGAGTATTATAAAGCTCTAAAGACGCACCTCAGAGTGTATAAAGCTCTAAAGACACACCTCACAGTGTTATAAAGCTCTAAAGACACATCCCAGAGTGTATAAAGCTCTAAAGACACACCTCAGAGTGTATAAATATTTAAAGACGCACCTTAGAGTGTTATAAAGCTCTAAAGACACACCTTAGAGTGTATAAATCTTTAAAGACGCACCTTAGAGTGTATAAATCTCTAAAGACAGACCTCAGTGTGTTATAAAGCTCTAAAGACACACCTCAGAGCCTTATACAGCTCTAAAGACACACCTCAAAGTTTTATAAAGCTCTAAAGACACACCTTAGAGTTTTAAAAAGCTCTAAAGACACACCTTAGAGTGTTAAAAAGCTCTAAAAACACACCTCAGAGTGTACAAAGCTCTAAAGACACACCTCAGAGTGTTATGGAGCTCTAAAGACACACCTCAGAGTTTTATAGAGCTCTAAAGACACACCTCAGAGTGTTATAAAGCTCTAAAGACATACCTCAGAGTGTATAAAGCTCTAAAGACTCACCTCAGAGTGTTATAAAGCTCTAAAGACACACTTCAGAGTGTATAAAGCTCTAAAAAACACACCTCAGAGTGTTATAAAGCTCTAAAGACACACTTCAGAGTGTATAAAGCTCTAAAGACTCACCTCAGAGTGTATAAAGCTCTAAAGACATACCTCAGAGTGTATAAAGCTATAAAGACGCACCTTAGAGTGTTATAAAGCTCTAAAGACACACCTCAGATTGTGTAAAGCTCTAAAGACACACCTCAGAGTGTAAAAGGCTCTAAAGACACACCTCAGAGTGTTATAGAGCTCTAAAGACAAACCTGAGAGTGTGTAAAGCTCTAAAGACACACCTCTGAGTGGTAAAAAGCTCTAAAGACTCACCTCAGAGTGTTATAGAGCTCTAAAGACAAACCTCAGAGTGTTATGGAGCTCTAAAGACGCACCTCAGAGTGTATAAAGCTCTAAAGACACACCTCACAGTGTATAAATCTTTAAAGACGCACCTTAGAGTGTTATAAAGCTCTAAAGACACACCTCAGAGTGTATAAATCTTTAAAGACGCACCTTAGAGTGTTATAAAGCTCTAAAGACACACCTCAGAGTGTATAAATCTTTAAAGACGCACCTTAGAGTGTTATAAAGCTCTAAAGACACACCTTAGAGTGTATAAATCTCTAAAGACAGACCTCAGTGTGTTATAAAGCTCTAAAAACACACCTTAGAGTTTTAAAAAGCTCTAAAGACACACCTTAGAGTGTTAAAAAGCTCTAAAAACACACCTCAGAGTGTACAAAGCTCTAAAGACACACCTCAGAGTGTTATGGAGCTCTAAAGACACACCTCAGAGTTTTAGAGAGCTCTAAAGACACACCTCAGAGTGGTATAAAGCTCTAAAAAACACACCTCAGAGTGTTATAAAGCTCTAAAGACACACTTCAGAGTGTATAAAGCTCTAAAGACTCACCTCAGAGTGTATAAAGCTATAAAGACGCACCTTAGAGTGTTATAAAGCTCTAACGACACATCTCAGAGTGTATAAAGCTCTAAAGACGCACCTCAGATTGTGTAAAGCTCTAAAGACACACCTCAGAGTGTACAAAGCTCTAAAGACACACCTCAGAGTGTTATAGAGCTCTAAAGACAAACCTGAGAGTGTGTAAAGCTCTAAAGACACACCTCAGAGTGGTAAAAAGCTCTAAAGACTCACCTCAGAGTGTTATAGAGCTCTAAAGACAAACCTCAGAGTGTTATGGAGCTCTAAAGACACACCTCAGAGTTTTATAGAGCTCTAAAGACAAACCTCAGAGTGTTATGGAGCTCTAAAGACACACCTCAGAGTTTTATAGAGCTCTAAAAACATACCTCAGAGTGTACAAAGCTCTAAAGACACACCTCAGAGTGTATAAAGCTCTAAAGACACACCTCAGAGTGTACAAAGCTCTAAAGACACACCTCAGTGTGTATAAAGCTCTAAAGACACACCTCAGAGTGTTATAGAGCTCTAAAGACAAACCTGAGAGTGTGTAAAGCTCTAAAGACACACCTCAGAGTGGTAAAAAGCTCTAAAGACTCACCTCAGAGTGTTATAGAGCTCTAAAGACAAACCTCAGAGTGTTATGGAGCTCTAAAGACACACCTCAGAGTTTTATAGAGCTCTAAAAACATACCTCAGAGTGTACAAAGCTCTAAAGACACACCTCAGAGTGTATAAAGCTCTAAAGACACACCTCAGAGTGTACAAAGCTCTAAAGACACACCTCAGAGTGTATAAAGCTCTAAAGACACAGCTCAGAGTGTATAAATCTCTAAAGACGCACCTTAGAGTGTTATAAAGCTCTAAAGACACACCTTAGAGTGTATAAATCTCTAAGGACGCACCTTAGAGTGTATAAAGCTCTAAAGACACACCTCAGAGTGTTATAAAGCTCTAAAGACACACCTCAGAGTGTTATAAAGCTCTAAAGACACACCTCAGAGTGTTATAGAGCTCTAAAGACATACCTCAGAGTGGTATAATGCTCTAAAGACACACCTCAGAGTGTATAAAGCTCTAAAGACACACCTCAGAGTGTATAAAGCTCTAAAGACGCACATTAGAGTGTTATAAAGCTCTAAAGACGCACCTCAGAGTGTTAAAAGCTCTAAAGACATATCTCAGAGTGTACAAAGCTCTAAAGACACACCTCAGAGTGTACAAAGCTCTTAAGACACACCTCGGAGTCTTATAGAGCTCTAAAGACACACTTCAGAGTGGTATAAAGCTCTAAAGACACACCTCAGAGTGTTATAAAGCATAAAGACGCACCTCAGAGTGTTATAAAGCTCTAAAGACACACCTCAGAGTGTTTTAAAGCTCTGGAGACACACCTCAGAGTGTTATAAAGCTCTAAAGACACACCTCAGAGTTTTAAAAAGCTCTAAAGACACACCTTAGAGTGTTAAAAAGCTCTAAAGACACACCTAGGAGTGTTTCAAGCTCTAAAGACGCACCTAAGAGTGTATAAAGCTCTAAAGACGCACCTCACAGCTCAGAGTGTTATAAAGCTCTAAAGACACACCTCAGAGTGGTATAAAGCTCTAAAGACACACCTCAGAGTTTTATAAAGCTTTAAAGACACACCTTAGAGTATTATAAAGCTCTAAAGACACACCTCAGAGTGTATAAAGCTCTAAAGACGCACCTCAGAGTGTATAAAGCTCTAAAGACACACCTCACAGTGTTATAAAGCTCTAAAGACACATCCCAGAGTGTATAAAGCTCTAAAGACACACCTTAGAGTGTTATAAAGCTCTAAAGACACACCTTAGAGTGTATAAATCTTTAAAGACGCACCTTAGAGTGTATAAATCTCTAAAGACAGACCTCAGTGTGTTATAAAGCTCTAAAGACACACCTCAGAGCCTTATACAGCTCTAAAGACACACCTCAAAGTTTTATAAAGCTCTAAAGACACACCTCAGAGTGTATAAAGCTCTAAAGACACACCTCAGAGTGTACAAAGCTCTAAAGACACACCTCACAGTGTTATAAAGCTCTAAACACACACCTCAGAGTGTTATAAAGCTCTTAAGACAAACCTCAGAGTGTTATAAAGCTCTAAAGACACACCTCAGAGCCTTATACAGCTCTAAAGACACACTTCAGAGTGTTTTAAAGCTCTAAAGACACACCTCAGAGTGTACAAAGCTCTTAAGACAAACCTCAGAGTGTACAAAGCTCTAAAAACACACCTCAGAGTGTTATAAAGCTCTAAAGACACACATCAGAGTGTTATAGAGCTCTAAAGACACACTTCAGAGTGATATAGAGCTCTAAAAAACACACCTCAGAGTGTTATAAAGCTCTAAAGACACACCTCAGAGTTTTATAAAGCTTTAAAGACACACCTTAGAGTGTTATAAAGCTCTAAATACTGACCTCAGAGTGTTTTAAAGCTCTAAAGACACACTTCAGAGTAGTATAAAGCTCTAAATACAAAACTCAGTGTGTTATAAAGCTCTAAAGACACATCTCAGAGTGTATAAAGCTCTAAAGACACACCTGAGAGTTTTATAAAGCTCTAAAGACACACCTTAGAGTGTTATAAAGCTCTAAAGACACACCTTAGAGTGTATAAATCTCTAAAGACGCACCTTAGAGTGTATAAAGCTCTAAAGACACACCTCAGAGTGTTATAAAGCTCTAAAGACACACCTCAGAGTTATATAAAGCTTTAAAGACACACCTTAGAGTGTTATAAAGCTCTAAAGACACACCTCAGAGTGTATAAAGCTCTAAAGACACATCTCAGAGTGTTATAAAGCTCTAAAAACACACCTCAGAGTGTTATAAAGCTCTAAAGACACACCTCAGAGTGTATAAAGCTCTAAAGACGCACCTCAGAGTGTACAAAGCTCTTAAGACACACCTCGGAGTCTTATAGAGCTCTAAAGACACACTTCAGAGTGGTATAAAGCTCTAAAGACAAACCTCAGAGTGTTATAGAGCTCTAAAAAACACACCTCAGAGTGTTATAAAGCTCTAAAGACACACCTCAGAGTGTTATAAAGCATAAAGACGCACCTCAGAGTGTTATAAAGCTCTAAAGACACACCTCAGAGTGTTTTAAAGCTCTGGAGACACACCTCAGAGTGTATAAAGCTCTAAAGACGCACCTCAGAGTGTACAAAGCTCTTAAGACACACCTCGGAGTCTTATAGAGCTCTAAAGACACACTTCAGAGTGGTATAAAGCTCTAAAGACAAACCTCAGAGTGTTATAGAGCTCTAAAAAACACACCTCAGAGTGTTATAAAGCTCTAAAGACACACCTCAGAGTTTTAAAAAGCTCTAAAGACACACCTTAGAGTGTTAAAAAGCTCTAAAGACACACCTAGGAGTGTTTCAAGCTCTAAAGACGCACCTAAGAGTGTATAAAGCTCTAAAGACGCACCTCACAGCTCAGAGTGTTATAAAGCTCTAAAGACACACCTCAGAGTGGTATAAAGCTCTAAAGACACACCTCAGAGTTTTATAAAGCTTTAAAGACACACCTTAGAGTATTATAAAGCTCTAAAGACACACCTCAGAGTGTATAAAGCTCTAAAGACGCACCTCAGAGTGTATAAAGCTCTAAAGACACACCTCACAGTGTTATAAAGCTCTAAAGACACATCCCAGAGTGTATAAAGCTCTAAAGACACACCTTAGAGTGTTATAAAGCTCTAAAGACACACCTTAGAGTGTATAAATCTTTAAAGACGCACCTTAGAGTGTATAAATCTCTAAAGACAGACCTCAGTGTGTTATAAAGCTCTAAAGACACACCTCAGAGCCTTATACAGCTCTAAAGACACACCTCAAAGTTTTATAAAGCTCTAAAGACACACCTCAGAGTGTATAAAGCTCTAAAGACACACCTCAGAGTGTACAAAGCTCTAAAGACACACCTCACAGTGTTATAAAGCTCTAAACACACACCTCAGAGTGTTATAAAGCTCTAAAGACAAACCTCAGAGTGTTATAAAGCTCTAAAGACACACCTCAGAGCCTTATACAGCTCTAAAGACACACTTCAGAGTGTTTTAAAGCTCTAAAGACACACCTCAGAGTGTACAAAGCTCTTAAGACAAACCTCAGAGTGTACAAAGCTCTAAAAACACACCTCAGAGTGTTATAAAGCTCTAAAGACACACATCAGAGTGTTATAGAGCTCTAAAGACACACTTCAGAGTGATATAGAGCTCTAAAAAACACACCTCAGAGTGTTATAAAGCTCTAAAGACACACCTCAGAGTTTTATAAAGCTTTAAAGACACACCTTAGAGTGTTATAAAGCTCTAAATACTGACCTCAGAGTGTTTTAAAGCTCTAAAGACACACTTCAGAGTAGTATAAAGCTCTAAATACAAAACTCAGTGTGTTATAAAGCTCTAAAGACACATCTCAGAGTGTATAAAGCTCTAAAGACACACCTGAGAGTTTTATAAAGCTCTAAAGACACACCTTAGAGTGTTATAAAGCTCTAAAGACACACCTTAGAGTGTATAAATCTCTAAAGACGCACCTTAGAGTGTATAAAGCTCTAAAGACACACCTCAGAGTGTTATAAAGCTCTAAAGACACACCTCAGAGTTATATAAAGCTTTAAAGACACACCTTAGAGTGTTATAAAGCTCTAAAGACACACCTCAGAGTGTATAAAGCTCTAAAGACACATCTCAGAGTGTTATAAAGCTCTAAAAACACACCTCAGAGTGTTATAAAGCTCTAAAGACACACCTCAGAGTGTATAAAGCTCTAAAGACGCACCTCAGAGTGTTATAAAGCTCTAAAGACACACCTCAGAGTGTTATAAAGCTCTAAAGACACATCTCAGAGTGTATAAAGCTCTAAAGACACACCTCACAGTGTTATAAAGCTCTAAAGACACACCTCAGAGTGTATAAAGCTCTAAAGACGCACCTCAGATTGTTATAAAGCTCTACAGACACACTTCAGAGTGGTATAGAGCTCTAAAAAACACACTTCAGAGTGTTATAAAGCTCTAAAGACACAACTCAGAGTGTTATAAAGCTCTAAAGACACAACTCAGAGTGTTATAAAGCTCTAAAGACGCACCTCAGAGTGTTATAAAGCTCTAAAGACACAGCTCAGAGTGTTTTAAAGCTCTGGAGACACACCTCAGAGTGTTATAAAGCTCTAAAGACACACCTCAGAGTTTTAAAAAGCTCTAAAGACACACCTTAGAGTGTTAAAAAGCTCTAAAGACACACCTCAGAGTGTTTCAAGCTCTAAAGACGCACCTAAGAGTGTATAAAGCTCTAAAGACGCACCTCACAGCTCAGAGTGTTATAAAGCTCTAAAGACGCACCTCACAGCTCAGAGTGTTATAAAGCTCTAAAGACACACCTCAGAGTTTTAAAAAGCTCTAAAGATACACCTTAGAGTGTTAAAAAGCTCTAAAGACACACCTCAGAGTGTTATAAAGCTCTAAAGACACACCTCAGAGTGGTATAAAGCTCTAAATACACACTTCAGAGTTTTATAAAGCTTTAAAGACACACCTCAGAGTGTATAAAGCTCTAAAGACGCACCTCAGAGTGTATAAAGCTCTAAAGACACACCTCACAGTGTTATAAAGCTCTAAAGACACATCCCAGAGTGTATAAAGCTCTAAAGACACACCTCAGAGTGTATAAATCTTTAAAGACGCATCTTAGAGTGTTATAAAGCTCTAAAGACACACCTCAGAGTGTTTCAAGCTCTAAAGACGCACCTAAGAGTGTATAAAGCTCTAAAGACGCACCTCACAGCTCAGAGTGTTATAAAGCTCTAAAGACGCACCTCACAGCTCAGAGTGTTATAAAGCTCTAAAGACACACCTCAGAGTTTTAAAAAGCTCTAAAGATACACCTTAGAGTGTTAAAAAGCTCTAAAGACACACCTCACAGTGTTATAAAGCTCTAAAGACACACCTCAGAGTGTATAAAGCTCTAAAGACACACCTCAGAGTGTATAAATCTTTAAAGACACACCTCAGAGCCTTATACAGCTCTAAAGACACACCTCAAAGTTTTATAAAGCTCTAAAGACACACCTTAGAGTTTTAAAAAGCTCTAAAGACACACCTTAGAGTCTTAAAAAGCTCTAAAGACACACCTCAGAGTGTTTCAAGCTCTAAAGACGCACCTAAGAGTGTATAAAGCTCTAAAGACGCACCTCACAGCTCAGAGTGTTATAAAGCTCTAAAGACACACCTCAGAGTTTTAAAAAGCTCTAAAGACACACCTTAGAGTGTTAAAAAGCTCTAAAGACACACCTCAGAGTGTTATAAAGCTCTAAAGACACACCTCAGAGTGGTATAAAGCTCTAAATACACACTTCAGAGTTTTATAAAGCTTTAAAGACACACCTTAGAGTATTATAAAGCTCTAAAGACACACCTCAGAGTGTATAAATCTCTAAAGACGCACCTCAGAGTGTATAAATCTTTAAAGACACACCTCAGAGCCTTATACAGCTCTAAAGACACACCTCAAAGTTTTATAAAGCTCTAAAGACACACCTTAGAGTTTTAAAAAGCTCTAAAGACACACCTTAGAGTCTTAAAAAGCTCTAAAGACACACCTCAGAGTGTTTCAAGCTCTAAAGACGCACCTAAGAGTGTATAAAGCTCTAAAGACGCACCTCACAGCTCAGAGTGTTATAAAGCTCTAAAGACACACCTCAGAGTTTTAAAAAGCTCTAAAGACACACCTTAGAGTGTTAAAAAGCTCTAAAGACACACCTCAGAGTGTTATAAAGCTCTAAAGACACACCTCAGAGTGGTATAAAGCTCTAAATACACACTTCAGAGTTTTATAAAGCTTTAAAGACACACCTCAGAGTGTTATAAAGCTCTAAAGACACACCTCAGAGTGGTATAAAGCTCTAAATACACACTTCAGAGTTTTATAAAGCTTTAAAGACACACCTCACAGTGTTATAAAGCTCTAAAGACACATCCCAGAGTGTATAAAGCTCTAAAGACACACCTCAGAGTGTATAAATCTTTAAAGACGCACCTTAGAGTGTTATAAAGCTCTAAAGACACACCTTAGAGTGTATAAATCTTTAAAGACGCACCTTAGAGTGTATAAATCTCTAAAGACAGACCTCAGTGTGTTATAAAGCTCTAAAGACACACCTCAGAGCCTTATACAGCTCTAAAGACACACCTCAAAGTTTTATAAAGCTCTAAAGACACACCTTAGAGTTTTAAAAAGCTCTAAAGACACACCTTAGAGTGTTAAAAAGCTCTAAAAACACACCTCAGAGTGTACAAAGCTCTAAAGACACACCTCAGAGTGTTATGGAGCTCTAAAGACACACCTCAGAGTTTTATAGAGCTCTAAAGACACACCTCAGAGTGTTATAAAGCTCTAAAGACATACCTCAGAGTGTATAAAGCTCTAAAGACTCACCTCAGAGTGTTATAAAGCTCTAAAGACACACTTCAGAGTGTATAAAGCTCTAAAAAACACACCTCAGAGTGTTATAAAGCTCTAAAGACACACTTCAGAGTGTATAAAGCTCTAAAGACTCACCTCAGAGTGTATAAAGCTCTAAAGACATACCTCAGAGTGTATAAAGCTATAAAGACGCACCTTAGAGTGTTATAAAGCTCTAAAGACACACCTCAGATTGTGTAAAGCTCTAAAGACACACCTCAGAGTGTAAAAGGCTCTAAAGACACACCTCAGAGTGTTATAGAGCTCTAAAGACAAACCTGAGAGTGTGTAAAGCTCTAAAAACACACCTCTGAGTGGTAAAAAGCTCTAAAGACTCACCTCAGAGTGTTATAGAGCTCTAAAGACAAACCTCAGAGTGTTATGGAGCTCTAAAGACGCACCTCAGAGTGTATAAAGCTCTAAAGACACACCTCACAGTGTTATAAAGCTCTAAAGACACATCCCAGAGTGTATAAAGCTCTAAAGACACACCTCAGAGTGTATAAATCTTTAAAGACGCACCTTAGAGTGTTATAAAGCTCTAAAGACACACCTCAGTGTGTTATAAAGTTCTAAGACACACCTCAGAGCCTTATACAGCTCTAAAGACACACCTCAAAGTTTTATAAAGCTCTAAAGACACACCTTAGAGTTTTAAAAAGCTCTAAAGACACACCTTAGAGTGTTAAAAAGCTCTAAAAACACACCTCAGAGTGTACAAAGCTCTAAAGACACACCTCAGAGTGTTATGGAGCTCTAAAGACACACCTCAGAGTTTTATAGAGCTCTAAAGACACACCTCAGAGTGGTATAAAGCTCTAAAAAACACACCTCAGAGTGTTATAAAGCTCTAAAGACACACTTCAGAGTGTATAAAGCTCTAAAGACGCACCTCAGATTGTGTAAAGCTCTAAAGACACACCTCAGAGTGTACAAAGCTCTAAAGACACACCTCAGAGTGTTATAGAGCTCTAAAGACAAACCTGAGAGTGTGTAAAGCTCTAAAGACACACCTCAGAGTGGTAAAAAGCTCTAAAGACTCACCTCAGAGTGTTATAGAGCTCTAAAGACAAACCTCAGAGTGTTATGGAGCTCTAAAGACACACCTCAGAGTTTTATAGAGCTCTAAAGACAAACCTCAGAGTGTTATGGAGCTCTAAAGACACACCTCAGAGTTTTATAGAGCTCTAAAAACATACCTCAGAGTGTACAAAGCTCTAAAGACACACCTCAGAGTGTATAAAGCTCTAAAGACACACCTCAGAGTGTACAAAGCTCTAAAGACACACCTCAGAGTGTATAAAGCTCTAAAGACACACCTCAGAGTGTTATAGAGCTCTAAAGACAAACCTAAGAGTGTGTAAAGCTCTAAAGACACACCTCAGAGTGATAAAATGCTCTAAAGACCCACCTCAGAGTGTTATAGAGCTCTAAAGACAAACCTCAGAGTGTTATGGAGCTCTAAAGACACACCTCAGAGTTTTATAGAGCTCTAAAGACAAACCTCAGAGTGTTACGGAGCTCTAAAGACACACCTCAGAGTTTTATAGAGCTCTAAAAACATACCTCAGAGTGTACAAAGCTCTAAAGACACACCTCAGAGTGTATAAAGCTCTAAAGACACACCTCAGAGTGTACAAAGCTCTAAATACACACCTCAGAGTGTATAAAGCTCTAAAGACACAGCTCAGAGTGTATAAAGCTCTAAAGACACACCTGAGAGTTTTATAAAGCTCTAAAGACACACCTTAGAGTGTTATAAAGCTCTAAAGACACACCTCAGAGTGTTATAAAGCTCTAGAGACACATCTCAGAGTGTATGAAGCTCTAAAGACACACCTTAGAGTGTATAAATCTCTAAAGACGCACCTTAGAGTGTTATAAAGCTCTAAAGACACACCTTAGAGTGTATAAATCTCTAAAGACGCACCTTAGAGTGTATAAAGCTCTAAAGACACACCTCAGAGTGTTATAAAGCTCTAAAGACACACCTCAGAGTGTTATAAAGCTCTAAAGACACACCTCAGAGTGTTATAGAGCTCTAAAGACATACCTCAGAGTGGTATAATGCTCTAAAGACACACCTCAGAGTGTATAAAGCTCTAAAGACACACCTCAGAGTGTATAAAGCTCTAAAGACGCACATTAGAGTGTTATAAAGCTCTAAAGACACACCTCAGAGTGTAAAAAGCTCTAAAGACATACCGCAGAGTGTCTAAAGCTCTAAAGACACACCTCAGAGTGGTATAAAGCTCTAAAGACACACCTCAGAGTGTACAAAGCTCTAAAGACACGCCTCAGAGTGTACAAAGCTCTAAAGACACACCTCAGAGTGGTATAAAGCTCTAAAGACACACCTCAGAGTGTTAAAAGCTCTAAAGACATATCTCAGAGTGTATAAAGCTCTAAAGACACACCTCAGAGTTGTATGAAGCTCTAAAGACACACCTCAGAGTGTACAAAGCTCTAAAGACACACCTCAGAGTGTTAAAAGCTCTAAAGACATATCTCAGAGTGTATAAAGCTCTAAAGACACACCTCAGAGTGGTATAAAGCTCTAAAGACACACCTCAGAGTGTACAAAGCTCTAAAGACACACCTCAGAGTGTACAAAGCTCTTAAGACACACCTCGGAGTCTTATAGAGCTCTAAAGACACACTTCAGAGTGGTATAAAGCTCTAAAGACAAACCTCAGAGTGTTATAGAGCTCTAAAAAACACACCTCAGAGTGTTATAAAGCTCTAAAGACACACCTCAGAGTGTTATAAAGCATAAAGACGCACCTCAGAGTGTTATAAAGCTCTAAAGACACACCTCAGAGTGTTTTAAAGCTCTGGAGACACACCTCAGAGTGTTATAAAGCTCTAAAGACACACCTCAGAGTTTTAAAAAGCTCTAAAGACACACCTTAGAGTGTTAAAACGCTCTAAAGACACACCTAGGAGTGTTTCAAGCTCTAAAGACGCACCTAAGAGTGTATAAAGCTCTAAAGACGCACCTCACAGCTCAGAGTGTTATAAAGCTCTAAAGACACACCTCAGAGTGGTATAAAGCTCTAAAGACACACCTCAGAGTTTTATAAAGCTTTAAAGACACACCTTAGAGTATTATAAAGCTCTAAAGACACACCTCAGAGTGTATAAAGCTCTAAAGACGCACCTCAGAGTGTATAAAGCTCTAAAGACACACCTCACAGTGTTATAAAGCTCTAAAGACACATCCCAGAGTGTATAAAGCTCTAAAGACACACCTTAGAGTGTTATAAAGCTCTAAAGACACACCTTAGAGTGTATAAATCTTTAAAGACGCACCTTAGAGTGTATAAATCTCTAAAGACAGACCTCAGTGTGTTATAAAGCTCTAAAGACACACCTCAGAGCCTTATACAGCTCTAAAGACACACCTCAAAGTTTTATAAAGCTCTAAAGACACACCTCAGAGTGTATAAAGCTCTAAAGACACACCTCAGAGTGTACAAAGCTCTAAAGACACACCTCACAGTGTTATAAAGCTCTAAACACACACCTCAGTGTGTTATAAAGCTCTAAAGACACACCTAAGAGCCTTATACAGCTCTAAAGACACACCTCAAAGTTTTATAAAGCTCTAAAGACACACCTCAGAGTGTATAAAGCTCTAAAGACACACCTCAGAGTGTACAAAGCTCTAAAGACACACCTCACAGTGTTATAAAGCTCTAAACACACACCTCAGAGTGTTATAAAGCTCTAAAGACAAACCTCAGAGTGTTATAAAGCTCTAAAGACACACCTCAGAGCCTTATACAGCTCTAAAGACACACTTCAGAGTGTTTTAAAGCTCTAAAGACACACCTCAGAGTGTACAAAGCTCTTAAGACAAACCTCAGAGTGTACAAAGCTCTAAAAACACACCTCAGAGTGTTATAAAGCTCTAAAGACACACATCAGAGTGTTATAGAGCTCTAAAGACACACTTCAGAGTGATATAGAGCTCTAAAAAACACACCTCAGAGTGTTATAAAGCTCTAAAGACACACCTCAGAGTTTTATAAAGCTTTAAAGACACACCTTAGAGTGTTATAAAGCTCTAAATACTGACCTCAGAGTGTTTTAAAGCTCTAAAGACACACTTCAGAGTAGTATAAAGCTCTAAATACAAAACTCAGTGTGTTATAAAGCTCTAAAGACACATCTCAGAGTGTATAAAGCTCTAAAGACACACCTGAGAGTTTTATAAAGCTCTAAAGACACACCTTAGAGTGTTATAAAGCTCTAAAGACACACCTTAGAGTGTATAAATCTCTAAAGACGCACCTTAGAGTGTATAAAGCTCTAAAGACACACCTCAGAGTGTTATAAAGCTCTAAAGACACACCTCAGAGTTTTATAAAGCTTTAAAGACACACCTTAGAGTGTTATAAAGCTCTAAAGACACACCTCAGAGTGTATAAAGCTCTAAAGACACATCTCAGAGTGTTATAAAGCTCTAAAAACACACCTCAGAGTGTTATAAAGCTCTAAAGACACACCTCAGAGTGTATAAAGCTCTAAAGACGCACCTCAGAGTGTTATAGAGCTCTAAAGACACACCTCAGAGTGTTATAAAGCTCTAAAGACACATCTCAGAGTGTATAAAGCTCTAAAGACACACCTCACAGTGTTATAAAGCTCTAAAGACACACCTCAGAGTGTATAAAGCTCTAAAGACGCACCTCAGATTGTTATAAAGCTCTACAGACACACTTCAGAGTATTTTAAAGCTCTAAAGACACACCTCAGAGTGGTATAAAGCTCTAAAGACACACCTCAGAGTGTACAAAGCTCTAAAGACACACCTCAGAGTGTACAAAGCTCTAAAGACACACCTCAGAGTGTACAAAGCTCTTAAGACACACCTCGGAGTGTTATAGAGCTCTAAAGACACACTTCAGAGTGGTATAGAGCTCTAAAAAACACACCTCAGAGTGTTATAAAGCTCTAAAGACACAACTCAGAGTGTTATAAAGCTCTAAAGACGCACCTCAGAGTGTTATAAAGCTCTAAAGACACAGCTCAGAGTGTTTTAAAGCTCTGGAGACACACCTCAGAGTGTTATAAAGCTCTAAAGACACACCTCAGAGTTTTAAAAAGCTCTAAAGACACACCTTAGAGTGTTAAAAAGCTCTAAAGACACACCTCAGAGTGTTTCAAGCTCTAAAGACGCACCTAAGAGTGTATAAAGCTCTAAAGACGCACCTCACAGCTCAGAGTGTTATAAAGCTCTAAAGACACACCTCAGAGTTTTAAAAAGCTCTAAAGATACACCTTAGAGTGTTAAAAAGCTCTAAAGACACACCTCAGAGTGTTATAAAGCTCTAAAGACACACCTCAGAGTGGTATAAAGCTCTAAATATACACTTCAGAGTTTTATAAAGCTTTAAAGACACACCTCAGAGTGTATAAAGCTCTAAAGACGCACCTCAGAGTGTATAAAGCTCTAAAGACACACCTCACAGTGTTATAAAGCTCTAAAGACACACCTCAGAGTGTATAAATCTTTAAAGACGCATCTTAGAGTGTTATAAAGCTCTAAAGACACACCTCAGAGTGTTTCAAGCTCTAAAGACGCACCTAAGAGTGTATAAAGCTCTAAAGACGCACCTCACAGCTCAGAGTGTTATAAAGCTCTAAAGACGCACCTCACAGCTCAGAGTGTTATAAAGCTCTAAAGACACACCTCAGAGTTTTAAAAAGCTCTAAAGATACACCTTAGAGTGTTAAAAAGCTCTAAAGACACACCTCAGAGTGTTATAAAGCTCTAAAGACACACCTCAGAGTGTATAAAGCTCTAAAGACGCACCTCACAGTGTTATAAAGCTCTAAAGACACACCTCAGAGTGTATAAAGCTCTAAAGACACACCTCAGAGTGTATAAATCTTTAAAGACACACCTCAGAGCCTTATACAGCTCTAAAGACACACCTCAAAGTTTTATAAAGCTCTAAAGACACACCTTAGAGTTTTAAAAAGCTCTAAAGACACACCTTAGAGTCTTAAAAAGCTCTAAAGACACACCTCAGAGTGTTTCAAGCTCTAAAGACGCACCTAAGAGTGTATAAAGCTCTAAAGACGCACCTCACAGCTCAGAGTGTTATAAAGCTCTAAAGACACACCTCAGAGTTTTAAAAAGCTCTAAAGACACACCTTAGAGTGTTAAAAAGCTCTAAAGACACACCTCAGAGTGTTATAAAGCTCTAAAGACACACCTCAGAGTGGTATAAAGCTCTAAATACACACTTCAGAGTTTTATAAAGCTTTAAAGACACACCTTAGAGTATTATAAAGCTCTAAAGACACACCTCAGAGTGTATAAATCTCTAAAGACGCACCTCAGAGTGTATAAAGCTCTAAAGACACACCTCACAGTGTTATAAAGCTCTAAAGACACATCCCAGAGTGTATAAAGCTCTAAAGACACACCTCAGAGTGTATAAATCTTTAAAGACGCACCTTAGAGTGTTATAAAGCTCTAAAGACACACCTTAGAGTGTATAAATCTTTAAAGACGCACCTTAGAGTGTATAAATCTCTAAAGACAGACCTCAGTGTGTTATAAAGCTCTAAAGACACACCTCAGAGCCTTATACAGCTCTAAAGACACACCTCAAAGTTTTATAAAGCTCTAAAGACACACCTTAGAGTTTTAAAAAGCTCTAAAGACACACCTTAGAGTGTTAAAAAGCTCTAAAAACACACCTCAGAGTGTACAAAGCTCTAAAGACACACCTCAGAGTGTTATGGAGCTCTAAAGACACACCTCAGAGTTTTATAGAGCTCTAAAGACACACCTCAGAGTGTTATAAAGCTCTAAAGACATACCTCAGAGTGTATAAAGCTCTAAAGACTCACCTCAGAGTGTTATAAAGCTCTAAAGACACACTTCAGAGTGTATAAAGCTCTAAAAAACACACCTCAGAGTGTTATAAAGCTCTAAAGACACACTTCAGAGTGTATAAAGCTCTAAAGACTCACCTCAGAGTGTATAAAGCTCTAAAGACATACCTCAGAGTGTATAAAGCTATAAAGACGCACCTTAGAGTGTTATAAAGCTCTAAAGACACACCTCAGATTGTGTAAAGCTCTAAAGACACACCTCAGAGTGTAAAAGGCTCTAAAGACACACCTCAGAGTGTTATAGAGCTCTAAAGACAAACCTGAGAGTGTGTAAAGCTCTAAAGACACACCTCTGAGTGGTAAAAAGCTCTAAAGACTCACCTCAGAGTGTTATAGAGCTCTAAAGACAAACCTCAGAGTGTTATGGAGCTCTAAAGACGCACCTCAGAGTGTATAAAGCTCTAAAGACACACCTCAGAGTGTATAAATCTTTAAAGACGCACCTTAGAGTGTTATAAAGCTCTAAAGACACACCTTAGAGTGTATAAATCTTTAAAGACGCACCTTAGAGTGTATAAATCTCTAAAGACAGACCTCAGTGTGTTATAAAGCTCTAAAGACACACCTCAGAGCCTTATACAGCTCTAAAGACACACCTCAAAGTTTTATAAAGCTCTAAAGACACACCTTAGAGTTTTAAAAAGCTCTAAAGACACACCTTAGAGTGTTAAAAAGCTCTAAAAACACACCTCAGAGTGTACAAAGCTCTAAAGACACACCTCAGAGTGTTATGGAGCTCTAAAGACAGACCTCAGAGTTTTATAGAGCTCTAAAGACACACCTCAGAGTGGTATAAAGCTCTAAAAAACACACCTCAGAGTGTTATAAAGCTCTAAAGACACACTTCAGAGTGTATAAAGCTCTAAAGACTCACCTCAGAGTGTATAAAGCTATAAAGACGCACCTTAGAGTGTTATAAAGCTCTAACGACACATCTCAGAGTGTATAAAGCTCTAAAGACGCACCTCAGATTGTGTAAAGCTCTAAAGACACACCTCAGAGTGTACAAAGCTCTAAAGACACACCTCAGAGTGTTATAGAGCTCTAAAGACAAACCTGAGAGTGTGTAAAGCTCTAAAGACACACCTCAGAGTGGTAAAAAGCTCTAAAGACTCACCTCAGAGTGTTATAGAGCTCTAAAGACAAACCTCAGAGTGTTATGGAGCTCTAAAGACACACCTCAGAGTTTTATAGAGCTCTAAAGACAAACCTCAGAGTGTTATGGAGCTCTAAAGACACACCTCAGAGTTTTATAGAGCTCTAAAAACATACCTCAGAGTGTACAAAGCTCTAAAGACACACCTCAGAGTGTATAAAGCTCTAAAGACACACCTCAGAGTGTACAAAGCTCTAAAGACACACCTCAGAGTGTATAAAGCTCTAAAGACACACCTCAGAGTGTTATAGAGCTCTAAAGACAAACCTAAGAGTGTGTAAAGCTCTAAAGACACACCTCAGAGTGATAAAAAGCTCTAAAGACCCACCTCAGAGTGTTATAGAGCTCTAAAGACAAACCTCAGAGTGTTATGGAGCTCTAAAGACACACCTCAGAGTTTTATAGAGCTCTAAAGACAAACCTCAGAGTGTTATGGAGCTCTAAAGACACACCTCAGAGTTTTATAGAGCTCTAAAAACATACCTCAGAGTGTACAAAGCTCTAAAGACACACCTCAGAGTGTATAAAGCTCTAAAGACACACCTCAGAGTGTACAAAGCTCTAAAGACACACCTCAGAGTGTATAAAGCTCTAAAGACACAGCTCAGAGTGTATAAAGCTCTAAAGACACACCTGAGAGTTTTATAAAGCTCTAAAGACACACCTTAGAGTGTTATAAAGCTCTAAAGACACACCTCAGAGTGTTATAAAGCTCTAGAGACACATCTCAGAGTGTATGAAGCTCTAAAGACACACCTTAGAGTGTATAAATCTCTAAAGACGCACCTTAGAGTGTTATAAAGCTCTAAAGACACACCTTAGAGTGTATAAATCTCTAAAGACGCACCTTAGAGTGTATAAAGCTCTAAAGACACACCTCAGAGTGTTATAAAGCTCTAAAGACACACCTCAGAGTGTTATAAAGCTCTAAAGACACACCTCAGAGTGTTATAGAGCTCTAAAGACATACCTCAGAGTGGTATAATGCTCTAAAGACACACCTCAGAGTGTATAAAGCTCTAAAGACACACCTCAGAGTGTATAAAGCTCTAAAGACGCACATTAGAGTGTTATAAAGCTCTAAAGACACACCTCAGAGTGTAAAAAGCTCTAAAGACATACCGCAGAGTGTCTAAAGCTCTAAAGACACACCTCAGAGTGGTATAAAGCTCTAAAGACACACCTCAGAGTGTACAAAGCTCTAAAGACACACCTCAGAGTGGTATAAAGCTCTAAAGAAACACCTCAGAGTGTTAAAAGCTCTAAAGACATATCTCAGAGTGTATAAAGCTCTAAAGACACACCTCAGAGTTGTATAAAGCTCTAAAGACACACCTCAGAGTGTACAAAGCTCTAAAGACACACCTCAGAGTGTACAAAGCTCTAAAGACACACCTCAGAGTGTACAAAGCTCTTAAGACACACCTCGGAGTGTTATACAGCTCTAAAGACGCACCTCAGAGTGTTAAAAGCTCTAAAGACATATCTCAGCGTGGTATAAAGCTCTAAAGACACACCTCAGCGTGGTATAAAGCTCTAAAGACACACCTCAGAGTGTACAAAGCTCTAAAGACACACCTCAGAGTGTAGAAAGCTCTTAAGACACACCTCGGAGTCTTATAGAGCTCTAAAGACACACTTCAGAGTGGTATAAAGCTCTAAAGACAAACCTCAGAGTGTTATAGAGCTCTAAAAAACACACCTCAGAGTGTTATAAAGCTCTAAAGACACACCTCAGAGTGTTATAAAGCTCTAAAGACGCACCTCAGAGTGTTATAAAGCTCTAAAGACACACCTCAGAGTGTTTTAAAGCTCTGGAGACACACCTCAGAGTGTTATAAAGCTCTAAAGACACACCTCAGAGTTTTAAAAAGCTCTAAAGACACACCTTAGAGTGTTAAAAACCTCTAAAGACACACCTCGGAGTGTTTCAAGCTCTAAAGACGCACCTAAGAGTGTATAAAGCTCTAAAGACGCACCTCACAGCTCAGAGTGTTATAAAGCTCTAAAGACACACCTCAGAGTGGTATAAAGCTCTAAATATACACTTCAGAGTTTTATAAAGCTTTAAAGACACACCTCAGAGTGTATAAAGCTCTAAAGACGCACCTCAGAGTGTATAAAGCTCTAAAGACACACCTCACAGTGTTATAAAGCTCTAAAGACACACCTCAGAGTGTATAAATCTTTAAAGACGCATCTTAGAGTGTTATAAAGCTCTAAAGACACACCTCAGAGTGTTTCAAGCTCTAAAGACGCACCTAAGAGTGTATAAAGCTCTAAAGACGCACCTCACAGCTCAGAGTGTTATAAAGCTCTAAAGACGCACCTCACAGCTCAGAGTGTTATAAAGCTCTAAAGACACATCTCAGAGTTTTAAAAAGCTCTAAAGATACTCCTTAGAGTGTTAAAAAGCTCTAAAGACACACCTCAGAGTGTTATAAAGCTCTAAAGACACACCTCAGAGTGTATAAAGCTCTAAAGACACACCTCAGAGTGTATAAATCTTTAAAGACACACCTCAGAGCCTTATACAGCTCTAAAGACACACCTCAAAGTTTTATAAAGCTCTAAAGACACACCTTAGAGTTTTAAAAAGCTCTAAAGACACACCTTAGAGTCTTAAAAAGCTCTAAAGACACACCTCAGAGTGTTTCAAGCTCTAAAGACGCACCTAAGAGTGTATAAAGCTCTAAAGACGCACCTCACAGCTCAGAGTGTTATAAAGCTCTAAAGACACACCTCAGAGTTTTAAAAAGCTCTAAAGACACACCTTAGAGTGTTAAAAAGCTCTAAAGACACACCTCAGAGTGTTATAAAGCTCTAAAGACACACCTCAGAGTGGTATAAAGCTCTAAATACACACTTCAGAGTTTTATAAAGCTTTAAAGACACACCTTAGAGTATTATAAAGCTCTAAAGACACACCTCAGAGTGTATAAATCTCTAAAGACGCACCTCAGAGTGTATAAAGCTCTAAAGACACACCTCACAGTGTTATAAAGCTCTAAAGACACATCCCAGAGTGTATAAAGCTCTAAAGACACACCTCAGAGTGTATAAATCTTTAAAGACGCACCTTAGAGTGTTATAAAGCTCTAAAGACACACCTTAGAGTGTATAAATCTTTAAAGACGCACCTTAGAGTGTATAAATCTCTAAAGACAGACCTCAGTGTGTTATAAAGCTCTAAAGACACACCTCAGAGCCTTATACAGCTCTAAAGACACACCTCAAAGTTTTATAAAGCTCTAAAGACACACCTTAGAGTTTTAAAAAGCTCTAAAGACACACCTTAGAGTGTTAAAAAGCTCTAAAAACACACCTCAGAGTGTACAAAGCTCTAAAGACACACCTCAGAGTGTTATGGAGCTCTAAAGACACACCTCAGAGTTTTATAGAGCTCTAAAGACACACCTCAGAGTGTTATAAAGCTCTAAAGACATACCTCAGAGTGTATAAAGCTCTAAAGACTCACCTCAGAGTGTTATAAAGCTCTAAAGACACACTTCAGAGTGTATAAAGCTCTAAAAAACACACCTCAGAGTGTTATAAAGCTCTAAAGACACACTTCAGAGTGTATAAAGCTCTAAAGACTCACCTCAGAGTGTATAAAGCTCTAAAGACATACCTCAGAGTGTATAAAGCTATAAAGACGCACCTTAGAGTGTTATAAAGCTCTAAAGACACACCTCAGATTGTGTAAAGCTCTAAAGACACACCTCAGAGTGTAAAAGGCTCTAAAGACACACCTCAGAGTGTTATAGAGCTCTAAAGACAAACCTGAGAGTGTGTAAAGCTCTAAAGACACACCTCTGAGTGGTAAAAAGCTCTAAAGACTCACCTCAGAGTGTTATAGAGCTCTAAAGACAAACCTCAGAGTGTTATGGAGCTCTAAAGACGCACCTCAGAGTGTATAAAGCTCTAAAGACACACCTCAGAGTGTATAAATCTTTAAAGACGCACCTTAGAGTGTTATAAAGCTCTAAAGACACACCTTAGAGTGTATAAATCTTTAAAGACGCACCTTAGAGTGTATAAATCTCTAAAGACAGACCTCAGTGTGTTATAAAGCTCTAAAGACACACCTCAGAGCCTTATACAGCTCTAAAGACACACCTCAAAGTTTTATAAAGCTCTAAAGACACACCTTAGAGTTTTAAAAAGCTCTAAAGACACACCTTAGAGTGTTAAAAAGCTCTAAAAACACACCTCAGAGTGTACAAAGCTCTAAAGACACACCTCAGAGTGTTATGGAGCTCTAAAGACAGACCTCAGAGTTTTATAGAGCTCTAAAGACACACCTCAGAGTGGTATAAAGCTCTAAAAAACACACCTCAGAGTGTTATAAAGCTCTAAAGACACACTTCAGAGTGTATAAAGCTCTAAAGACTCACCTCAGAGTGTATAAAGCTATAAAGACGCACCTTAGAGTGTTATAAAGCTCTAACGACACATCTCAGAGTGTATAAAGCTCTAAAGACGCACCTCAGATTGTGTAAAGCTCTAAAGACACACCTCAGAGTGTACAAAGCTCTAAAGACACACCTCAGAGTGTTATAGAGCTCTAAAGACAAACCTGAGAGTGTGTAAAGCTCTAAAGACACACCTCAGAGTGGTAAAAAGCTCTAAAGACTCACCTCAGAGTGTTATAGAGCTCTAAAGACAAACCTCAGAGTGTTATGGAGCTCTAAAGACACACCTCAGAGTTTTATAGAGCTCTAAAGACAAACCTCAGAGTGTTATGGAGCTCTAAAGACACACCTCAGAGTTTTATAGAGCTCTAAAAACATACCTCAGAGTGTACAAAGCTCTAAAGACACACCTCAGAGTGTATAAAGCTCTAAAGACACACCTCAGAGTGTACAAAGCTCTAAAGACACACCTCAGAGTGTATAAAGCTCTAAAGACACACCTCAGAGTGTTATAGAGCTCTAAAGACAAACCTAAGAGTGTGTAAAGCTCTAAAGACACACCTCAGAGTGATAAAAAGCTCTAAAGACCCACCTCAGAGTGTTATAGAGCTCTAAAGACAAACCTCAGAGTGTTATGGAGCTCTAAAGACACACCTCAGAGTTTTATAGAGCTCTAAAGACAAACCTCAGAGTGTTATGGAGCTCTAAAGACACACCTCAGAGTTTTATAGAGCTCTAAAAACATACCTCAGAGTGTACAAAGCTCTAAAGACACACCTCAGAGTGTATAAAGCTCTAAAGACACACCTCAGAGTGTACAAAGCTCTAAAGACACACCTCAGAGTGTATAAAGCTCTAAAGACACAGCTCAGAGTGTATAAAGCTCTAAAGACACACCTGAGAGTTTTATAAAGCTCTAAAGACACACCTTAGAGTGTTATAAAGCTCTAAAGACACACCTCAGAGTGTTATAAAGCTCTAGAGACACATCTCAGAGTGTATGAAGCTCTAAAGACACACCTTAGAGTGTATAAATCTCTAAAGACGCACCTTAGAGTGTTATAAAGCTCTAAAGACACACCTTAGAGTGTATAAATCTCTAAAGACGCACCTTAGAGTGTATAAAGCTCTAAAGACACACCTCAGAGTGTTATAAAGCTCTAAAGACACACCTCAGAGTGTTATAAAGCTCTAAAGACACACCTCAGAGTGTTATAGAGCTCTAAAGACATACCTCAGAGTGGTATAATGCTCTAAAGACACACCTCAGAGTGTATAAAGCTCTAAAGACACACCTCAGAGTGTATAAAGCTCTAAAGACGCACATTAGAGTGTTATAAAGCTCTAAAGACACACCTCAGAGTGTAAAAAGCTCTAAAGACATACCGCAGAGTGTCTAAAGCTCTAAAGACACACCTCAGAGTGGTATAAAGCTCTAAAGACACACCTCAGAGTGTACAAAGCTCTAAAGACACACCTCAGAGTGGTATAAAGCTCTAAAGACACACCTCAGAGTGTTAAAAGCTCTAAAGACATATCTCAGAGTGTATAAAGCTCTAAAGACACACCTCAGAGTTGTATAAAGCTCTAAAGACACACCTCAGAGTGTACAAAGCTCTAAAGACACACCTCAGAGTGTACAAAGCTCTAAAGACACACCTCAGAGTGTACAAAGCTCTTAAGACACACCTCGGAGTGTTATACAGCTCTAAAGACGCACCTCAGAGTGTTAAAAGCTCTAAAGACATATCTCAGCGTGGTATAAAGCTCTAAAGACACACCTCAGCGTGGTATAAAGCTCTAAAGACACACCTCAGAGTGTACAAAGCTCTAAAGACACACCTCAGAGTGTACAAAGCTCTTAAGACACACCTCGGAGTCTTATAGAGCTCTAAAGACACACTTCAGAGTGGTATAAAGCTCTAAAGACAAACCTCAGAGTGTTATAGAGCTCTAAAAAACACACCTCAGAGTGTTATAAAGCTCTAAAGACACACCTCAGAGTGTTATAAAGCTCTAAAGACGCACCTCAGAGTGTTATAAAGCTCTAAAGACACACCTCAGAGTGTTTTAAAGCTCTGGAGACACACCTCAGAGTGTTATAAAGCTCTAAAGACACACCTCAGAGTTTTAAAAAGCTCTAAAGACACACCTTAGAGTGTTAAAAACCTCTAAAGACACACCTCGGAGTGTTTCAAGCTCTAAAGACGCACCTAAGAGTGTATAAAGCTCTAAAGACGCACCTCACAGCTCAGAGTGTTATAAAGCTCTAAAGACATACCTCAGAGTGGTATAAAGCTCTAAAGACACACCTCAGAGTTTTATAAAGCTTTAAAGACACACCTTAGAGTATTATAAAGCTCTAAAGACACACCTCAGAGTGTATAAAGCTCTAAAGACGCACCTCAGAGTGTATAAAGCTCTAAAGACACACCTCACAGTGTTATAAAGCTCTAAAGACACATCCCAGAGTGTATAAAGCTCTAAAGACACACCTTAGAGTGTTATAAAGCTCTAAAGACACACCTTAGAGTGTATAAATCTTTAAAGACGCACCTTAGAGTGTATAAATCTCTAAAGACAGACCTCAGTGTGTTATAAAGCTGTAAAGACACACCTCAGAGCCTTATACAGCTCTAAAGACACACCTCAGAGTGTATAAAGCTCTAAAGACACACCTCAGAGTGTACAAAGCTCTAAAGACACACCTCACAGTGTTATAAAGCTCTAAACACACACCTCAGAGTGTTATAAAGCTCTAAAGACAAACCTCAGAGTGTTATAAAGCTCTAAAGACACACCTCAGAGCCTTATACAGCTCTAAAGACACACTTCAGAGTGTTTTAAAGCTCTAAAGACACACCTCAGAGTGTACAAAGCTCTTAAGACAAACCTCAGAGTGTACAAAGCTCTAAAAACACACCTCAGAGTGTTATAAAGCTCTAAAGACACACATCAGAGTGTTATAGAGCTCTAAAGACACACTTCAGAGTGATATAGAGCTCTAAAAAACACACCTCAGAGTGTTATAAAGCTCTAAAGACACACCTCAGAGTTTTATAAAGCTTTAAAGACACACCTTAGAGTGTTATAAAGCTCTAAAGACACACCTCATAGTGTATAAAGCTCTAAATACTGACCTCAGAGTGTTTTAAAGCTCTAAAGACACACTTCAGAGTAGTATAAAGCTCTAAATACAAAACTCAGTGTGTTATAAAGCTCTAAAGACACACCTGAGAGTTTTATAAAGCTCTAAAGACACACCTTAGAGTGTTATAAAGCTCTAAAGACACACCTTAGAGTGTATAAATCTCTAAAGACGCACCTTAGAGTGTATAAAGCTCTAAAGACACACCTCAGAGTGTTATAAAGCTCTAAAGACACATCTCAGAGTGTATAAAGCTCTAAAGACACACCTCACAGTGTTATAAAGCTCTAAAGACACACCTCAGAGTGTATAAAGCTCTAAAGACGCACCTCAGATTGTTATAAAGCTCTACAGACACACTTCAGAGTATTTTAAAGCTCTAAAGACACACCTCAGAGTGGTATAAAGCTCTAAAGACACACCTCAGAGTGTACAAAGCTCTAAAGACACACCTCAGAGTGTACAAAGCTCTAAAGACACACCTCAGAGTGTACAAAGCTCTTAAGACACACCTCGGAGTGTTATAGAGCTCTAAAGACACACTTCAGAGTGGTATAGAGCTCTAAAAAACACACCTCAGAGTGTTATAAAGCTCTAAAGACACACCTCAGAGTGTTATAAAGCTCTAAAGACGAACCTCAGAGTGTTATAAAGCTCTAAAGACACACCTCAGAGTTTTAAAAAGCTCTAAAGACACACCTTAGAGTGTTAAAAGCTCTAAAGACACACCTCAGAGTGTTTCAAGCTCTAAAGACGCACCTAAGAGTGTATAAAGCTCTAAAGACGCACCTCACAGCTCAGAGTGTTATAAAGCTCTAAAGACGCACCTCACAGCTCAGAGTGTTATAAAGCTCTAAAGACACACCTCAGAGTTTTAAAAAGCTCTAAAGACACACCTTAGAGTGTTAAAAAGCTCTAAAGACACACCTCAGAGTGTTATAAAGCTCTAAAGACACACCTCAGAGTGGTATAAAGCTCTAAATACACACTTCAGAGTTTTATAAAGCTTTAAAGACACACCTCAGAGTGTATAAAGCTCTAAAGACACATCCCAGAGTGTATAAAGCTCTAAAGACACACCTCAGAGTGTATAAATCTTTAAAGACGCATCTTAGAGTGTTATAAAGCTCTAAAGACACACCTTAGAGTGTATAAATCTTTAAAGACGCACCTTAGAGTGTATAAATCTCTAAAGACAGACCTCAGTGTGTTATAAAGCTCTAAAGACACACCTCAGAGCCTTATACAGCTCTAAAGACACACCTCAAAGTTTTATAAAGCTCTAAAGACACACCTTAGAGTTTTAAAAAGCTCTAAAGACACACGTTAGAGTGTTAAAAAGCTCTAAAGACACACCTCAGAGTGTTATGGAGCTCTAAAGACACACCTCAGAGTTTTATAGAGCTCTAAAAACACACCTCAGAGTGTTAAAAAGCTCTAAATACACACTTCAGAGTGTATAAAGCTCTAAAGACTCACCTCAGAGTGTATAAAGCTCTAAAGACATACCTCAGAGTGTATAAAGCTATAAAGACGCACCTTAGAGTGTTATAAAGCTCTAAAGACACATCTCAGAGTGTATAAAGCTCTAAAGACGCACCTTAGAGTGTTATAAAGCTCTAAAGACACACCTCAGATTGTGTAAAGCTCTAAAGACACACCTCAGAGTGGTAAAAAGCTCTAAAGACTCACCTCAGAGTGTTATAGAGCTCTAAAGACAAACCTCAGAGTGTTATGGAGCTCTAAAGACACACCTCAGAGTTTTATAGAGCTCTAAAGACAAACCTCAGAGTGTTATGGAGCTCTAAAGACACACCTCAGAGTTTTATAGAGCTCTAAAAACATACCTCAGAGTGTATAAAGCTCTAAAGACACACCTCAGAGTGTATAAAGCTCTAAAGACACACCTCAGAGTGTACAAAGCTCTAAAGACACACCTCAGAGTGTATAAAGCTCTAAAGACACAGCTCAGAGTGTATAAAGCTCTAAAGAAACACCTGAGAGTTTTATAAAGCTCTAAAGACACACCTTAGAGTGTTATAAAGCTCTAAAGACACACCTTAGAGTGTATAAATCTCTAAAGACGCACCTTAGAGTGTATAAAGCTCTAAAGACACACCTCAGAGTGTTATAAAGCTCTAAAGACACACCTCAGAGTTTTATAAAGCTTTAAAGACACACCTTAGAGTGTTATAAAGCTCTAAAGACACACCTCAGAGTGTATAAAGCTCTAAAGACGTACCTCAGAGTGTATAAAGCTCTAAAGACACATCTCAGAGTGTTATAAAGCTCTAAAAACACACCTCAGAGTTTTATAAAGCTTTAAAGACACACCTTAGAGTTTTATAAAGCTCTAAAGACACACCTCAGAGTGTATAAAGCTCTAAAGACGCACCTCAGAGTGTTATAAAGCTCTAAAGACACACCTCAGAGTGGTATAAAGCTCTAAAGACACACCTCAGAGTTTTATAAAGCTTTAAAGACACACCTTAGAGTATTATAAAGCTCTAAAGACACACCTCAGAGTGTATAAAGCTCTAAAGACACACCTCAGAGTGTATAAAGCTCTAAAGACACACCTCACAGTGTTATAAAGCTCTAAAGACACATCCCAGAGTGTATAAAGCTCTAAAGACACACCTTAGAGTGTTATAAAGCTCTAAAGACACACCTTAGAGTGTATAAATCTTTAAAGACGCACCTTAGAGTGTATAAATCTCTAAAGACAGACCTCAGTGTGTTATAAAGCTCTAAAGACACACCTCAGAGCCTTATACAGCTCTAAAGATACACCTCAAAGTTTTATAAAGCTCTAAAGACACACCTCAGAGTGTATAAAGCTCTAAAGACACACCTCAGAGTGTACAAAGCTCTAAAGACACACCTCACAGTGTTATAAAGCTCTAAACACACACCTCAGAGTGTTATAAAGCTCTAAAGACAAACCTCAGAGTGTTATAAAGCTCTAAAGACACACCTCAGAGCCTTATACAGCTCTAAAGATACACCTCAGATTGTTATAAAGCTCTAAAGACACACTTCAGAGTGTTTTAAAGCTCTAAAGACACACCTCAGAGTGTACAAAGCTCTTAAGACAAACCTCAGAGTGTACAAAGCTCTAAAAACACACCTCAGAGTGTTATAAAGCTCTAAAGACACACATCAGAGTGTTATAGAGCTCTAAAGACACACTTCAGAGTGATATAGAGCTCTAAAAAACACACCTCAGAGTGTTATAAAGCTCTAAAGACACACCTCAGAGTTTTATAAAGCTTTAAAGACACACCTTAGAGTGTTAAAAGCTCTAAAGACACACCTCAGAGTGTTTCAAGCTCTAAAGACGCACCTAAGAGTGTATAAAGCTCTAAAGACGCACCTCACAGCTCAGAGTGTTATAAAGCTCTAAAGACGCACCTCACAGCTCAGAGTGTTATAAAGCTCTAAAGACACACCTCAGAGTTTTAAAAAGCTCTAAAGACACACCTTAGAGTGTTAAAAAGCTCTAAAGACACACCTCAGAGTGTTATAAAGCTCTAAAGACACACCTCAGAGTGGTATAAAGCTCTAAATACACACTTCAGAGTTTTATAAAGCTTTAAAGACACACCTCAGAGTGTATAAAGCTCTAAAGACACATCCCAGAGTGTATAAAGCTCTAAAGACACACCTCAGAGTGTATAAATCTTTAAAGACGCATCTTAGAGTGTTATAAAGCTCTAAAGACACACCTTAGAGTGTATAAATCTTTAAAGACGCACCTTAGAGTGTATAAATCTCTAAAGACAGACCTCAGTGTGTTATAAAGCTCTAAAGACACACCTCAGAGCCTTATACAGCTCTAAAGACACACCTCAAAGTTTTATAAAGCTCTAAAGACACACCTTAGAGTTTTAAAAAGCTCTAAAGACACACGTTAGAGTGTTAAAAAGCTCTAAAGACACACCTCAGAGTGTTATGGAGCTCTAAAGACACACCTCAGAGTTTTATAGAGCTCTAAAAACACACCTCAGAGTGTTAAAAAGCTCTAAATACACACTTCAGAGTGTATAAAGCTCTAAAGACTCACCTCAGAGTGTATAAAGCTCTAAAGACATACCTCAGAGTGTATAAAGCTATAAAGACGCACCTTAGAGTGTTATAAAGCTCTAAAGACACATCTCAGAGTGTATAAAGCTCTAAAGACGCACCTTAGAGTGTTATAAAGCTCTAAAGACACACCTCAGATTGTGTAAAGCTCTAAAGACACACCTCAGAGTGGTAAAAAGCTCTAAAGACTCACCTCAGAGTGTTATAGAGCTCTAAAGACAAACCTCAGAGTGTTATGGAGCTCTAAAGACACACCTCAGAGTTTTATAGAGCTCTAAAGACAAACCTCAGAGTGTTATGGAGCTCTAAAGACACACCTCAGAGTTTTATAGAGCTCTAAAAACATACCTCAGAGTGTATAAAGCTCTAAAGACACACCTCAGAGTGTATAAAGCTCTAAAGACACACCTCAGAGTGTACAAAGCTCTAAAGACACACCTCAGAGTGTATAAAGCTCTAAAGACACAGCTCAGAGTGTATAAAGCTCTAAAGAAACACCTGAGAGTTTTATAAAGCTCTAAAGACACACCTTAGAGTGTTATAAAGCTCTAAAGACACACCTTAGAGTGTATAAATCTCTAAAGACGCACCTTAGAGTGTATAAAGCTCTAAAGACACACCTCAGAGTGTTATAAAGCTCTAAAGACACACCTCAGAGTTTTATAAAGCTTTAAAGACACACCTTAGAGTGTTATAAAGCTCTAAAGACACACCTCAGAGTGTATAAAGCTCTAAAGACGTACCTCAGAGTGTATAAAGCTCTAAAGACACATCTCAGAGTGTTATAAAGCTCTAAAAACACACCTCAGAGTTTTATAAAGCTTTAAAGACACACCTTAGAGTTTTATAAAGCTCTAAAGACACACCTCAGAGTGTATAAAGCTCTAAAGACGCACCTCAGAGTGTTATAAAGCTCTAAAGACACACCTCAGAGTGGTATAAAGCTCTAAAGACACACCTCAGAGTTTTATAAAGCTTTAAAGACACACCTTAGAGTATTATAAAGCTCTAAAGACACACCTCAGAGTGTATAAAGCTCTAAAGACACACCTCAGAGTGTATAAAGCTCTAAAGACACACCTCACAGTGTTATAAAGCTCTAAAGACACATCCCAGAGTGTATAAAGCTCTAAAGACACACCTTAGAGTGTTATAAAGCTCTAAAGACACACCTTAGAGTGTATAAATCTTTAAAGACGCACCTTAGAGTGTATAAATCTCTAAAGACAGACCTCAGTGTGTTATAAAGCTCTAAAGACACACCTCAGAGCCTTATACAGCTCTAAAGATACACCTCAAAGTTTTATAAAGCTCTAAAGACACACCTCAGAGTGTATAAAGCTCTAAAGACACACCTCAGAGTGTACAAAGCTCTAAAGACACACCTCACAGTGTTATAAAGCTCTAAACACACACCTCAGAGTGTTATAAAGCTCTAAAGACAAACCTCAGAGTGTTATAAAGCTCTAAAGACACACCTCAGAGCCTTATACAGCTCTAAAGATACACCTCAGATTGTTATAAAGCTCTAAAGACACACTTCAGAGTGTTTTAAAGCTCTAAAGACACACCTCAGAGTGTACAAAGCTCTTAAGACAAACCTCAGAGTGTACAAAGCTCTAAAAACACACCTCAGAGTGTTATAAAGCTCTAAAGACACACATCAGAGTGTTATAGAGCTCTAAAGACACACTTCAGAGTGATATAGAGCTCTAAAAAACACACCTCAGAGTGTTATAAAGCTCTAAAGACACACCTCAGAGTTTTATAAAGCTTTAAAGACACACCTTAGAGTGTTATAAAGCTCTAAAGACACACCTCATAGTGTATAAAGCTCTAAATACTGACCTCAGAGTGTTTTAAAGCTCTAAAGACACACTTCAGAGTAGTATAAAGCTCTAAATACAAAACTCAGTGTGTTATAAAGCTCTAAAGACACATCTCAGAGTGTATAAAGCTCTAAAGACACACCTGAGAGTTTTATAAAGCTCTAAAGACACACCTTAGAGTGTTATAAAGCTCTAAAGACACACCTTAGAGTGTATAAATCTCTAAAGACGCACCTTAGAGTGTATAAAGCTCTAAAGACACACCTCAGAGTGTTATAAAGCTCTAAAGACACACCTCAGAGTTTTATAAAGCTTTAAAGACACACCTTAGAGTGTTATAAAGCTCTAAAGACACACCTCAGAGTGTTTAAAGCTCTAAAGACACATCTCAGAGTGTTATAAAGCTCTAAAAACACACCTCAGAGTTTTATAAAGCTTTAAAGACACACCTTAGAGTGTTATAAAGCTCTAAAGACACACCTCAGAGTGTATAAAGCTCTAAAGACGCACCTCAGAGTGTTATAAAGCTCTAAAGACACACCTCAGAGTGTTATAAAGCTCTAAAGACACATCTCAGAGTGTATAAAGCTCTAAAGACACACCTCACAGTGTTATAAAGCTCTAAAGACACACCTCAGAGTGTATAAAGCTCTAAAGACGCACCTCAGATTGTTATAAAGCTCTACAGACACACTTCAGAGTATTTTAAAGCTCTAAAGACACACCTCAGAGTGTATAAAGCTCTAAAGACTTACCTCAGAGTGTATAAAGCTCTAAAGACACACCTCAGAGTGGTATAAAGCTCTAAAGACACACCTCAGAGTGTACAAAGCTCTAAAGACACACCTCAGAGTGTACAAAGCTCTAAAGACACACCTCAGAGTGTACAAAGCTCTTAAGACACACCTCGGAGTGTTATAGAGCTCTAAAGACACACTTCAGAGTGGTATAGAGCTCTAAAAAACACACCTCAGAGTGTTATAAAGCTCTAAAGACACACCTCAGAGTGTTATAAAGCTCTAAAGACGCACCTCAGAGTGTTATAAAGCTCTAAAGACACAGCTCAGAGTGTTTTAAAGCTCTGGAGACACACCTCAGAGTGTTATAAAGCTCTGAAGACACACCTCAGAGTTTTAAAAAGCTCTAAAGACACACCTTAGAGTGTTAAAAAGCTCTAAAGACACACCTCAGAGTGTTTCAAGCTCTAAAGACGCACCTAAGAGTGTATAAAGCTCTAAAGACGCACCTCACAGCTCAGAGTGTTATAAAGCTCTAAAGACGCACCTCACAGCTCAGAGTGTTATAAAGCTCTAAAGACACACCTCAGAGTTTTAAAAAGCTCTAAAGACACACCTTAGAGTGTTAAAAAGCTCTAAAGACACACCTCAGAGTGTTATAAAGCTCTAAAGACACACCTCAGAGTTTTATAAAGCACTACAGACACACCTCAGAGTGTATAAAGCTCTAAATACACACTTCAGAGTTTTATAAAGCTTTAAAGACACACCTCAGAGTCTATAAAGCTCTAAAGACGCACCTCAGAGTGTATAAAGCTCTAAAGACACACCTCACAGTGTTATAAAGCTCTAAAGACACATCCCAGAGTGTATAAAGCTCTAACGACACACCTCAGAGTGTATAAATCTTTAAAGACGCATCTTAGAGTGTTATAAAGCTCTAAAGACACACCTTAGAGTGTATAAATCTTTAAAGACGCACCTTAGAGTGTATAAATCTCTAAAGACAGACCTCAGTGCGTTATAAAGCTCTAAAGACACACCTCAGAGCCTTATACAGCTCTAAAGACACACCTCAAAGTTTTATAAAGCTCTAAAGACACACCTTAGAGTTTTAAAAAGCTCTAAAGACACACCTTAGAGTGTTAAAAAGCTCTAAAAACACACTTCAGAGTGTACAAAGCTCTAAAGACACACCTCAGAGTGTTATGGAGCTCTAAAGACACACCTCAGAGTTTTATAGAGCTCTAAAAACACACCTCAGAGTGTTATAAAGCTCTAAAGACACACTTCAGAGTGTATAAAGCTCTAAAGACTCACCTCAGAGTGTATAAAGCTCTAAAGACATACCTCAGAGTGTATAAAGCTATAAAGACGCACCTTAGAGTGTTATAAAGCTCTAAAGACACATCTCAGAGTGTATAAAGCTCTAAAGACGCACCTTAGAGTGTTATAAAGCTCTAAAGACACACCTCAGATTGTGTAAAGCTCTAAAGACACACCTCAGAGTGGTAAAAAGCTCTAAAGACTCACCTCAGAGTGTTATAGAGCTCTAAAGACAAACCTCAGAGTGTTATGGAGCTCTAAAGACACACCTCAGAGTTTCATAGAGCTCTAAAGACAAACCTCAGAGTGTTATGGAGCTCTAAAGACACACCTCAGAGTTTTATAGAGCTCTAAAATCATACCTCAGAGTGTATAAAGCTCTAAAGACACACCTCAGAGTGTATAAAGCTCTAAAGACACACCTCAGAGTGTACAAAGCTCTAAAGACACACCTCAGAGTGTATAAAGCTCTAAAGACACAGCTCAGAGTGTATAAAGCTCTAAAGAAACACCTGAGAGTTTTATAAAGCTCTAAAGACACACCTTAGAGTGTTATAAAGCTCTAAAGACACACCTTAGAGTGTATAAATCTCTAAAGACGCACCTTAGAGTGTATAAAGCTCTAAAGACACACCTCAGAGTGTTATAAAGCTCTAAAGACACACCTCAGAGTTTTATAAAGCTTTAAAGACACACCTTAGAGTGTTATAAAGCTCTAAAGACACACCTCAGAGTGTATAAAGCTCTAAAGACACACCTCAGAGTGTATAAAGCTCTAAAGACACATCTCAGAGTGTTATAAAGCTCTAAAAACACACCTCAGAGTTTTATAAAGCTTTAAAGACACACCTTAGAGTTTTATAAAGCTCTAAAGACACACCTCAGAGTGTATAAAGCTCTAAAGACGCACCTCAGAGTGTTATAAAGCTCTAAAGACACACCTCACAGTGTTATAAAGCTCTAAAGACACATCTCAGAGTGTATAAAGCTCTAAAGACACACCTCAGAGTGTATAAAGCTCTAAAGACTTACCTCAGAGTGCATACAGCTCTAAAGACGCACCTCAGAGTGTTAAAAGCTCTAAAGACATATCTCAGAGTGTATAAAGCTCTAAAGACACACCTCAGAGTGGTATAAAGCTCTAAAGACACACCTCAGAGTGTACAAAGCTCTAAAGACACACCTCAGAGTGTACAAGGCTCTAAAGACACACCTCAGAGTGTACAAAGCTCTTAAGACACACCTCGGAGTGTTATAGAGCTCTAAAGACACACTTCAGAGTGGTATAGAGCTCTAAAAAACACACCTCAGAGTGTTATAAAGCTCTAAAGACACACCTCAGAGTGTTATAAAGCTCTAAAGACGCACCTCAGAGTGTTATAAAGCTCTAAAGACATATCTCAGAGTGTATAAAGCTCTAAAGACACACCTCAGAGTGTACAAAGCTCTAAAGACACACCTCAGAGTGTACAAAGCTCTTAAGACACACCTCGGAGTGTTATAGAGCTCTAAAGACACACTTCAGAGTGGTAGAGAGCTCTAAAAAACACACCTCAGAGTGTTCTAAAGCTCTAAAGACACACCTCAGAGTGTTATAGAGCTCTAAAGACACACTTCAGAGTGGTATAGAGCTCTAAAAAACACACCTCAGAGTGTTATAAAGCTCTAAAGACACACCTCAGAGTTTTATAAAGCTTTAAAGACATACCTTAGAGTGTTATAAAGCTCTAAAGACACACCTCATAGTGTATAAAGCTCTAAATACTGACCTCAGAGTGTTTTAAAGCTCTAAAGACACACTTCAGAGTAGTATAAAGCTCTAAATACAAAACTCAGTGTGTTATAAAGCTCTAAAGACACATCTCAGAGTGTATAAAGCTCTAAAGACACACCTGAGAGTTTTATAAAGCTCTAAAGACACACCTTAGAGTGTTATAAAGCTCTAAAGACACACCTTAGAGTGTATAAATCTCTAAAGACGCACCTTAGAGTGTATAAAGCTCTAAAGACACACCTCAGAGTGTTATAAAGCTCTAAAGACACACCTCAGAGTTTTATAAAGCTTTAAAGACACACCTTAGAGTGTTATAAAGCTCTAAAGACACACCTCAGAGTGTATAAAGCTCTAAAGACGTACCTCAGAGTGTTTAAAGCTCTAAAGACACATCTCAGAGTGTTATAAAGCTCTAAAAACACACCTCAGAATTTTATAAAGCTTTAAAGACACACCTTAGAGTGTTATAAAGCTCTAAAGACACACCTCAGAGTGTATAAAGCTCTAAAGACCTACCTCAGAGTGTTATAAAGCTCTAAAGACACACCTCAGAGTGTTATAAAGCTCTAAAGACACATCTCAGAGTGTATAAAGCTCTAAAGACGCACCTCAGATTGTTATAAAGCTCTACAGACACACTTCAGAGTATTTTAAAGCTCTAAAGACACACCTCAGAGTGTATAAAGCTCTAAAGACTTACCTCAGAGTGTATAAAGCTCTAAAGACACACCTCAGAGTGGTATAAAGCTCTAAAGACACACCTCAGAGTGTACAAAGCTCTAAAGACACACCTCAGAGTGTACAAAGCTCTAAAGACACACCTCAGAGTGTACAAAGCTCTAAAGACACACCTCAGAGTGTACAAAGCTCTAAAGACACACCTCGGAGTGTTATAGAGCTCTAAAGACACACTTCAGAGTGGTATAGAGCTCTAAAAAAACACACCTCAGAGTGTTATAAAGCTCTAAAGACACACCTCAGAGTGTTATAAAGCTCTAAAGACGCACCTCAGAGTGTTATAAAGCTCTAAAGACACAGCTCAGAGTGTTTTAAAGCTCTGGAGACACACCTCAGAGTGTTATAAAGCTCTAAAGACACACCTCAGAGTTTTAAAAAGCTCTAAAGACACACCTTAGAGTGTTAAAAAGCTCTAAAGACACACCTCAGAGTGTTTCAAGCTCTAAAGACGCACCTAAGAGTGTATAAAGCTCTAAAGACGCACCTCACAGCTCAGAGTGTTATAAAGCTCTAAAGACGCACCTCACAGCTCAGAGTGTTATAAAGCTCTAAAGACACACCTCAGAGTTTTAAAAAGCTCTAAAGACACACCTTAGAGTGTTAAAAAGCTCTAAAGACACACCTCAGAGTGTTATAAAGCTCTAAAGACACACCTCAGAGTTTTATAAAGCACTACAGACACACCTCAGAGTGGTATAAAGCTCTAAATACACACTTCAGAGTTTTATAAAGCTTTAAAGACACACCTCAGAGTGTATAAAGCTCTAAAGACGCACCTCAGGGTGTATAAAGCTCTAAAGACACACCTCACAGTGTTATAAAGCTCTAAAGACACATCCCAGAGTGTATAAAGCTCTAAAGACACACCTCAGAGTGTATAAATCTTTAAAGACGCATCTTAGAGTGTTATAAAGCTCTAAAGACACACCTTAGAGTGTATAAATCTTTAAAGATGCACCTTAGAGTGTATAAATCTCTAAAGACAGACCTCAGTGTGTTATAAAGCTCTAAAGACACACCTCAGAGCCTTATACAGCTCTAAAGACACACCTCAAAGTTTTATAAAGCTCTAAAGACACACCTTAGAGTTTTAAAAAGCTCTAAAGACACACCTTAGAGTGTTAAAAAGCTCTAAAGACACACCTCAGAGTGTTATAAAGCTCTAAAGACACATCTCAGAGTGTATAAAGCTCTAAAGACGCACCTCAGATTGTTATAAAGCTCTACAGACACACTTCAGAGTATTTTAAAGCTCTAAAGACACACCTCAGAGTGTATAAAGCTCTAAAAACTTACCTCAGAGTGTATAAAGCTCTAAAGACACACCTCAGAGTGGTATAAAGCTCTAAAGACACACCTCAGAGTGTACAAAGCTCTAAAGACACACCTCAGAGTGTACAAAGCTCTAAAGACACACCTCAGAGTTTACAAAGCTCTAAAGACACACCTCGGAGTGTTATAGAGCTCTAAAGACACACTTCAGAGTGGTATAGAGCTCTAAAAAAACACACCTCAGAGTGTTATAAAGCTCTAAAGACACACCTCAGAGTGTTATAAAGCTCTAAAGACGCACCTCAGAGTGTTATAAAGCTCTAAAGACACAGCTCAGAGTGTTTTAAAGCTCTGGAGACACACCTCAGAGTGTTATAAAGCTCTAAAGACACACCTCAGAGTTTTAAAAAGCTCTAAAGACACACCTTAGAGTGTTAAAAAGCTCTAAAGACACACCTCAGAGTGTTTCAAGCTCTAAAGACGCACCTAAGAGTGTATAAAGCTCTAAAGACGCACCTCACAGCTCAGAGTGTTATAAAGCTCTAAAGACGCACCTCACAGCTCAGAGTGTTATAAAGCTCTAAAGACACACCTCAGAGTTTTAAAAAGCTCTAAAGACACACCTTAGAGTGTTAAAAAGCTCTAAAGACACACCTCAGAGTGTTATAAAGCTCTAAAGACACAACTCAGAGTTTTATAAAGCACTACAGACACACCTCAGAGTGTATAAAGCTCTAAAGACGCACCTCAGGGTGTATAAAGCTCTAAAGACACACCTCACAGTGTTATAAAGCTCTAAAGACACATCCCAGAGTGTATAAAGCTCTAAAGACACACCTCAGAGTGTATAAATCTTTAAAGACGCATCTTAGAGTGTTATAAAGCTCTAAAGACACACCTTAGAGTGTATAAATCTTTAAAGATGCACCTTAGAGTGTATAAATCTCTAAAGACAGACCTCAGTGTGTTATAAAGCTCTAAAGACACACCTCAGAGCCTTATACAGCTCTAAAGACACACCTCAAAGTTTTATAAAGCTCTAAAGACACACCTTAGAGTTTTAAAAAGCTCTAAAGACACACCTTAGAGTGTTAAAAAGCTCTAAAAACACACCTCAGAGTGTACAAAGCTCTAAAGACACACCTCAGAGTGTTATGGAGCTCTAAAGACACACCTCAGAGTTTTATAGAGCTCTAAAAACACACCTCAGAGTGTTATAAAGCTCTGAAGACACACTTCAGAGTGTATAAAGCTCTAAAGACTCACCTCAGAGTGTATAAAGCTCTAAAGACATACCTCAGAGTGTATAAAGCTATAAAGACGCACCTTAGAGTGTTATAAAGCTCTAAAGACACATCTCAAAGTGTATAAAGCTCTAAAGACGCACCTTAGAGTGTATAAAGCTATAAAGACGCACCTTAGAGTGTTATAAAGCTCTAAAGACACACCTCAGAGTGGTAAAAAGCTCTAAAGACTCACCTCAGAGTGTTATAGAGCTCTAAAGACAAACCTCAGAGTGTTATGGAGCTCTAAAGACACACCTCAGAGTTTCATAGAGCTCTAAAGACAAACCTCAGAGTGTTATGGAGCTCTAAAGACACACCTCAGAGTTTTATAGAGCTCTAAAATCATACCTCAGAGTGTATAAAGCTCTAAAGACACACCTCAGAGTGTATAAAGCTCTAAAGACACACCTCAGAGTGTACAAAGCTCTAAAGACACACCTCAGAGTGTATAAAGCTCTAAAGACACAGCTCAGAGTGTATAAAGCTCTAAAGAAACACCTGAGAGTTTTATAAAGCTCTAAAGACACACCTTAGAGTGTTATAAAGCTCTAAAGACACACCTTAGAGTGTATAAATCTCTAAAGACGCACCTTAGAGTGTATAAAGCTCTAAAGACACACCTCAGAGTGTTATAAAGCTCTAAAGACACACCTCAGAGTTTTATAAAGCTCTAAAGACGTACCTCAGAGTGTATAAAGCTCTAAAGACACATCTCAGAGTGTTATAAAGCTCTAAAAACACACCTCAGAGTTTTATAAAGCTTTAAAGACACACCTTAGAGTTTTATAAAGCTCTAAAGACACACCTCAGAGTGTATAAAGCTCTAAAGACGCACCTCAGAGTGTTATAAAGCTCTAAAGACACACCTCACAGTGTTATAAAGCTCTAAAGACACATCTCAGAGTGTATAAAGCTCTAAAGACACACCTCAGAGTGTATAAAGCTCTAAAGACTTACCTCAGAGTGCATACAGCTCTAAAGACGCACCTCAGAGTGTTAAAAGCTCTAAAGACATATCTCAGAGTGTATAAAGCTCTAAAGACACACCTCAGAGTGGTATAAAGCTCTAAAGACACACCTCAGAGTGTACAAAGCTCTAAAGACACACCTCAGAGTGTACAAAGCTCTAAAGACACACCTCAGAGTGTACAAAGCTCTTAAGACACACCTCGGAGTGTTATAGAGCTCTAAAGACACACTTCAGAGTGGTATAGAGCTCTAAAAAACACACCTCAGAGTGTTATAAAGCTCTAAAGACACACCTCAGAGTGTTATAAAGCTCTAAAGACGCACCTCAGAGTGTTATAAAGCTCTAAAGACATATCTCAGAGTGTATAAAGCTCTAAAGACACACCTCAGAGTGTACAAAGCTCTAAAGACACACCTCAGAGTGTACAAAGCTCTTAAGACACACCTCGGAGTGTTATAGAGATCTAAAGACACACCTCAGAGTGTTATAGAGCTCTAAAGACACACTTCAGAGTGGTATAGAGCTCTAAAAAACACACCTCAGAGTGTTATAAAGCTCTAAAGACACACCTCAGAGTGTTATAGAGCTCTAAAGACACACTTCAGAGTGGTATAGAGCTCTAAAAAACACACCTCAGAGTGTTAAAAAGCTCTAAAGACACACCTCAGAGTGTTTCAAGCTCTAAAGACGCACCTAAGAGTGTATAAAGCTCTAAAGACGCACCTCACAGCTCAGAGTGTTATAAAGCTCTAAAGACACACCTCAGAGTTTAAAAAAGCTCTAAAGACACACCTTAGAGTGTTAAAAAGCTCTAAAGACACACCTCAGAGTGTTATAAAGCTCTAAAGACACACCTCAGAGTTTTATAAAGCACTACAGACACACCTCAGAGTGTTATAAAGCTTTAAAGACACACCTTAGAGTATTATAAAGCTCTAAAGACACACCTCAGAGTGTATAAAGCTCTAAAGACGCACCTCAGAGTGTATAAAGCTCTAAAGACACATCCCAGAGTTTATAAAGCTCTAAAGACACACCTCAGTGTGTTATAAAGCTCTAAATACACACTTCAGAGTTTTATAAAGCTTTAAAGACACACCTTAGAGTATTATAAAGCTCTAAAGACACACCTCAGAGTGTATAAAGCTCTAAAGACGCACCTCAGAGTGTATAAAGCTCTAAAGACACACCTCACAGTGTTATAAAGCTCTAAAGACACATCCCAGAGTGTATAAAGCTCTAAAGACACACCTCAGAGTGTATAAATCTCTAAAGACAGACCTCAGTGTGTTATAAAGCTCTAAAGACACACCTCAGAGCCTTATACAGCTCTAAAGACACACCTCAACGTTTTATAAAGCTCTAAAGACACACCTTAGAGTTTTAAAAAGCTCTAAAGACACACCTTAGAGTGTTAAAAAGCTCTAAAAACACACCTCAGAGTGTACAAAGCTCTAAAGACACACCTCAGAGTGTTATGGAGCTCTAAAGACACACCTCAGAGTTTTATAGAGCTCTAAAGACACACCTCAGAGTGGTATAAAGCTCTAAAAAACACACCTCAGAGTGTTATAAAGCTCTAAAGACACACTTCAGAGTGTTATAAAGCTCTAAAGACATACCTCAGAGTGTATAAAGCTATAAAGACGCACCTTAGAGTGTTATAAAGCTCTAAAGACACATCTCAGAGTGTATAAAGCTCTAAAGACGCACCTTAGAGTGTTATAAAGCTCTAAAGACACACCTCAGATTGTGTAAAGCTCTAAAGACACACCTCAGAGTGTACAAAGCTCTAAAGACACACCTCAGAGTGTTATAGAGCTCTAAAGACAAACCTGAGAGTGTGTAAAGCTCTAAAGACACACCTCAGAGTGGTAAAAAGCTCTAAAGACTCACCACAGAGTGTTATAGAGCTCTAAAGACAAACCTCAGAGTGTTATGGAGCTCTAAAGACACACCTCAGAGTTTTATAGAGCTCTAAAGACAAACCTCAGAGTGTTATGGAGCTCTAAAGACACACCTCAGAGTTTTATAGAGCTCTAAAAACATACCTCAGAGTGTATAAAGCTCTAAAGACACACCTCAGAGTGTATAAAGCTCTAAAGACACACCTCAGAGTGTACAAAGCTCTAAAGACACAGCTCAGAGTGTATAAAGCTCTAAAGAAACACCTGAGAGTGTTAAAAATCTTTAAAGACGCACCTTAGAGTGTATAAAGCTCTAAAGACACACTTCAGAGTAGTATAAAGCTCTAAATACAAAACTCAGTGTGTTATAAAGCTCTAAAGACACATCTCAGAGTGTATAAAGCTCTAAAGACACACCTGAGAGTTTTATAAAGCTCTAAAGACACACCTTAGAGTGTTATAAAGCTCTAAAGACACACCTCAGAGTGTATAAAGCTCTAAAGACACAGCTCAGAGTGTATAAAGCTCTAAAGACACACCTGAGAGTTTTATAAAGCTCTAAAGACACACCTTAGAGTGTTATAAAGCTCTAGAGACACATCTCAGAGTGTATGAAGCTCTAAAGACACACCTTAGAGTGTATAGATCTCTAAAGACGCACCTTAGAGTGTTATAAAGCTCTAAAGACACACCTTAGAGTGTATAAATCTCTAAAGACGCACCTTAGAGTGTATAATGCTCTAAAGACACACCTCAGAGTGTAAAAAGCTCTAAAGACATACCGCAGAGTGTCTAAAGCTCTAAAGACACACCTCAGAGTGGTATAAAGCTCTAAAGACACACCTCAGAGTGTACAAAGCTCTAAAGACACATCTCAGAGTGTACAAAGCTCTAAAGACACACCTCAGAGTGTACAAAGCTCTTAAGACACACCTCGGAGTGTTATACAGCTCTAAAGACGCACCTCAGAGTGTTAAAAGCTCTAAAGACATATCTCAGAGTGTATAAAGCTCTAAAGACACACCTCAGAGTGTACAAAGCTCTAAAGACATACAGCAGAGTGTATAAAGCTCTAAAGACTCACCTCAGAGTGTATAAAGCTCTAAAGACATACCGCAGAGTGTATAAAGCTCTAAAGACACACCTCAGAGTGTATAAAGCTCTAAAGACACACCTCAGAGTGTATAAAGCTCTAAAGACTTACCTCAGAGTGTACAAAGCTCTAAAGACACACCTCAGAGTGGTATAAAGCTCTAAAGACACACCTCAGAGTGTTAAAAGCTCTAAAGACATATCTCAGAGTGTATAAAGCTCTAAAGACACACCTCAGAGTGGTATAAAGCTCTAAAGACACACCTCAGAGTGTACAAAGCTCTAAAGACACACCTCAGAGTGTACAAAGCTCTTAAGACACACTTCGGAGTGTTATAGAGCTCTAAAGACACACTTCAGAGTGGTATAAAGCTCTAAAGACACACCTCAGAGTGTTATAAAGCTCTAAAGACACACCTCAGAGTGTTTTAAAGCTCTGGAGACACACCTCAGAGTGTTATAAAGCTCTAAAGACACACCTCAGAGTTTTAAAAAGCTCTAAAGACACACCTCAGAGTGTTATAAAGCTCTAAAGACACAGCTCAGAGTGTTATAAAGCTCTAAAGACACACCTCAGAGTTTTATAAAGCACTAAAGACACACCTCAGAGTGGTATAAAGCTCTAAAGACACACCTCAGAGTGTATAAAGCTCTAAAGACACACCTCAGAGTTTTATAAAGCTTTAAAGACACACCTTAGAGTATTATAAAGCTCTAAAGACACACCTCAGAGTGTATAAAGCTCTAAAGACGCACCTCAGAGTGTATAAAGCTCTAAAGACACATCCCAGAGTGTATAAAGCTCAAAAGACACACCTTAGAGTGTTATAAAGCTCTAAAGACACACCTTAGAGTGTATAAATCTTTAAAGACGCACCTTAGAGTGTATAAATCTCTAAAGACAGACCTCAGTGTGTTATAAAGCTCTAAAGACACACCTCAGAGCCTTATACAGCTCTAAAGACACACCTCAGAGTGTACAAAGCTCTAAAGACACACCTCAAAGTTTTATAAAGCTCTAAAGACACACCTCAGAGTGTATAAAGCTCTAAACACACACCTCAGAGTGTTATAAAGCTCTAAAGACAAACCGCAGAGTGTTATAAAGCTCTAAAGACACACCTCAGAGTGTACAAAGCTCTTAAGACAAACCTCAGAGTGTACAAAGCTCTAAAAACACACCTCAGAGTGTTATAAAGCTCTAAAGACACACATCAGAGTGTTATACAGCTCTAAAGACGCACCTCAGAGTGTTAAAAGCTCTAAAGACATATCTCAGAGTGTATAAAGCTCTAAAGACACACCTCAGAGTGGTATAAAGCTCTAAAGACACACCTCAGAGTGTACAAAGCTCTAAAGACACACCTCAGAGTGTACAAAGCTCTTAAGACAAACCTCAGAGTGTACAAAGCTCTAAAAACACACCTCAGAGTGTTATAAAGCTCTAAAGACACACATCAGAGTGTTATACAGCTCTAAAGACGCACCTCAGAGTGTTAAAAGCTCTAAAGACATATCTCAGAGTGTATAAAGCTCTAAAGACACACCGCAGAGTGTTATAAAGCTCTAAAGACACACCTCAGAGTGTACAAAGCTCTTAAGACAAACCTCAGAGTGTACAAAGCTCTAAAAACACACCTCAGAGTGTTATAAAGCTCTAAAGACACACATCAGAGTGTTATACAGCTCTAAAGACGCACCTCAGAGTGTTAAAAGCTCTAAAGACATATCTCAGAGTGTATAAAGCTCTAAAGACAAACCTCAGAGTGTTATAGAGCTCTAAAAACACACTTCAGAGTGGTATAGAGCTCTAAAAAACACACCTCAGAGTGTTATAAAGCTCTAAAGACACACCTCAGAGTGTTATAAAGCTCTAAAGACGCACCTCATAGTGTTATAAAGCTCTAAAGACACACCTCAGAGTGTTTTAAAGCTCTGGAGACACACCTCAGAGTGTTATAAAGCTCTAAAGACACACCTCAGAGTTTTAAAAAGCTCTAAAGACACACCTTAGAGTGTATAAATCTCTAAAGACGCACCTTAGAGTGTATAAAGCTCTAAAGACACACCTCAGAGTGTTATAAAGCTCTAAAGACACACCTCAGAGTGTTATAAAGCTCTAAAGACACACCTCAGAGTGGTATAATGCTCTAAAGACACACCTCAGAGTGTAAAAAGCTCTAAAGACATACCGCAGAGTGTCTAAAGCTCTAAAGACACACCTCAGAGTGGTATAAAGCTCTAAAGACACACCTCAGAGTGTACAAAGCTCTAAAGACACATCTCAGAGTGTACAAAGCTCTAAAGACACACCTCAGAGTGTACAAAGCTCTTAAGACACACCTCGGAGTGTTATACAGCTCTAAAGACGCACCTCAGAGTGTTAAAAGCTCTAAAGACATATCTCAGAGTGTATAAAGCTCTAAAGACACACCTCAGAGTGTAGAAAGCTCTAAAGACATACAGCAGAGTGTATAAAGCTCTAAAGACTCACCTCAGAGTGTATAAAGCTCTAAAGACATACCGCAGAGTGTATAAAGCTCTAAAGACACACCTCAGAGTGTATAAAGCTCTAAAGACACACCTCAGAGTGTATAAAGCTCTAAAGACTTACCTCAGAGTGTACAAAGCTCTAAAGACACACCTCAGAGTGGTATAAAGCTCTAAAGACACACCTCAGAGTGTTAAAAGCTCTAAAGACATATCTCAGAGTGTATAAAGCTCTAAAGACACACCTCAGAGTGGTATAAAGCTCTAAAGACACACCTCAGAGTGTTAAAAGCTCTAAAGACATATCTCAGAGTGTATAAAGCTCTAAAGACACACCTCAGAGTGGTATAAAGCTCTAAAGACACACCTCAGAGTGTTATAAAGCTCTAAAGACACACCTCAGAGTGTTATAAAGCTCTAAAGACGCACCTCAGAGTGTTATAAAGCTCTAAAGACGCACCTCAGAGTGTTATAAAGCTCTAAAGACACACCTCAGAGTGTTTTAAAGCTCTGGAGACACACCTCAGAGTGTTATAAAGCTCTAAAGACACACCTCAGAGTTTTAAAAAGCTCTAAAGACACACCTTAGAGTGTTAAAAAGCTCTAAAGACGCACCTAAGAGTGTATAAAGCTCTAAAGACGCACCTCACAGCTCAGAGTGTTATAAAGCTCTAAAGACACACCTCAGAGTTTTATAAAGCACTAAAGACACACCTCAGAGTGGTATAAAGCTCTAAAGACACACCTCAGAGTGTATAAAGCTCTAAAGACACACCTCAGAGTTTTATAAAGCTTTAAAGACACACCTTAGAGTATTATAAAGCTCTAAAGACACACCTCAGAGTGTATAAAGCTCCAAAGACGCACCTCAGAGTGTATAAAGCTCTAAAGACACATCCCAGAGTGTATAAAGCTCAAAAGACACACCTTAGAGTGTTATAAAGCTCTAAAGACACACCTTAGAGTGTATAAATCTTTAAAGACGCACCTTAGAGTGTATAAATCTCTAAAGACAGACCTCAGTGTGTTATAAAGCTCTAAAGACACACCTCAGAGCCTTATACAGCTCTAAAGACACACCTCAAAGTTTTATAAAGCTCTAAAGACACACCTCAGAGTGTATAAAGCTCTAAAGACACACCTCAGAGTGTACAAAGCTCTAAAGACACACCTCAAAGTTTTATAAAGCTCTAAAGACACACCTCAGAGTGTATAAAGCTCTAAACACACACCTCAGAGCCTTATACAGCTCTAAAGACACACCTCAAAGTTTTATAAAGCTCTAAAGACACACCTCAGAGTGTATAAAGCTCTAAAGACACACCTCAGAGTGTACAAAGCTCTAAAGACACACCTCAAAGTTTTATAAAGCTCTAAAGACACACCTCAGAGTGTACAAAGCTCTTAAGACAAACCTCAGAGTGTACAAAGCTCTAAAAACACACCTCAGAGTGTTATAAAGCTCTAAAGACACACATCAGAGTGTTATACAGCTCTAAAGACGCACCTCAGAGTGTTAAAAGCTCTAAAGACATATCTCAGAGTGTATAAAGCTCTAAAGACACACCTCAGAGTGGTATAAAGCTCTAAAGACACACCTCAGAGTGTACAAAGCTCTAAAGACACACCTCAGAGTGTACAAAGCTCTTAAGACACACTTCGGAGTGTTATAGAGCTCTAAAGACACACTTCAGAGTGGTATAAAGCTCTAAAGACAAACCTCAGAGTGTTATAGAGCTCTAAAAACACACTTCAGAGTGGTATAGAGCTCTAAAAAACACACCTCAGAGTGTTATAAAGCTCTAAAGACACACCTCAGAGTGTTATAAAGCTCTAAAGACGCACCTCATAGTGTTATAAAGCTCTAAAGACACACCTCAGAGTGTTTTAAAGCTCTGGAGACACACCTCAGAGTGTTATAAAGCTCTAAAGACACACCTCAGAGTTTTAAAAAGCTCTAAAGACACACCTTAGAGTGTTAAAAAGCTCTAAAGACGCACCTAAGAGTGTATAAAGCTCTAAAGACACACCTCAGAGTGTTATAAAGCTCTAAAGACACACCTCAGAGTTTTATAAAGCACTAAAGACACACCTCAGAGTTTTATAAAGCTTTAAAGACACACCTTAGAGTATTATAAAGCTCTAAAGACACACCTCAGAGTGTATAAAGCTCTAAAGACTTACATCAGAGTGCATACAGCTCTAAAGACGCACCTCAGAGTGTTAAAAGCTCTAAAGACATATTTCAGAGTGTATAAAGCTCTAAAGACACACCTCAGAGTGGTATAAAGCTCTAACGACACACCTCAGAGTGTACAAAGCTCTTAAGACACACCTCGGAGTGTTATAGAGCTCTAAAGACACACTTCAGAGTGGTATAGAGCTCTAAAAAACACACCTCAGAGTGTTATAAAGCTCTAAAGACACACCTCAGAGTGTTATAAAGCTCTAAAGACGCACCTCAGAGTGTTATAAAGCTCTAAAGACACAGCTCAGAGTGTTTTAAAGCTCTGGAGACACACCTCAGAGTGTTATAAAGCTCTAAAGACACACCTCAGAGTTTTAAAAAGCTCTAAAGACACACCTTAGAGTGTTAAAAAGCTCTAAATACACACCTCAGAGTGTTTCAAGCTCTAAAGACGCACCTAAGAGTGTATAAAGCTCTAAAGACGCACCTCACAGCTCAGAGTGTTATAAAGCTCTAAAGACACACCTCAGAGTTTTAAAAAGCTCTAAAGACACACCTTAGAGTGTTAAAAAGCTCTAAAGACACACCTCAGAGTTTTATAAAGCTTTAAAGACACACCTTAGAGTATTATAAAGCTCTAAAGACACACCTCAGAGTGTATAAAGCTCTAAAGACGCACCTCAGAGTGTATAAAGCTCTAAAGACACACCTCACAGTGTTATAAAGCTCTAAAGACACATCCCAGAGTGTATAAAGCTCTAAAGACACACCTCAGAGTGTATAAATCTTTAAAAACGCACCTTAGAGTGTTATAAAGCTCTAAAGACACACCTTAGAGTGTATAAATCTTTAAAGACGCACCTTAGAGTGTATAAATCTCTAAAGACAGACCTCAGTGTGTTATAAAGCTCTAAAGACACACCTCAGAGCCTTATACAGCTCTAAAGACACACCTCAAAGTTTTATAAAGCTCTAAAGACACACCTTAGAGTTTTAAAAAGCTCTAAAGACACACCTTAGAGTGTTAAAAAGCTCTAAAAACACACCTCAGAGTGTACAAAGCTCTAAAGACACACCTCAGAGTGTTATGGAGCTCTAAAGACACACCTCAGAGTTTTATAGAGCTCTAAAGACACACCTCAGAGTGGTATAAAGCTCTAAAAAACACACCTCAGAGTGTTTTAAAGCTCTAAAGACACAATTCAGAGTGTATAAAGCTCTAAAGACTCACCTCAGAGTGTATAAAGCTCTAAAGACATACCTCAGAGTGTATAAAGCTATAAAGACGCACCTTAGAGTGTTATAAAGCTCTAAAGACACATCTCAGAGTGTATAAAGCTCTAAAGACGCACCTTAGAGTGTTATAAAGCTCTAAATACAAAACTCAGTGTGTTATAAAGCTCTAAAGACACACCTGAGAGTTTTATAAAGCTCTAAAGACACACCTTAGAGTGTTATAAAGCTCTAAAGACACACCTTAGAGTGTATAAAGCTCTAAAGACACACCTCAGAGTGTTATAAAGCTCTAAAGACACACCTCAGAGTTTTATAAAGCTTTAAAGACACACCTTAGAGTGTTATAAAGCTCTAAAGACACACCTCAGAGTGTATAAAGCTCTAAAGACACATCTCAGAGTGTTATAAAGCTCTAAAAACACACCTCAGAGTTTTATAAAGCTTTAAAGACACACCTTAGAGTGTTATAAAGCTCTAAAGACACACCTCAGAGTGTATAAAGCTCTAAAGACGCACCTCAGAGTGTTATAAAGCTCTAAAGACACACCTCAGAGTGTTATAAAGCTCTAAAGACACACCTCAGAGTGTATTAAGCTCTAAAGACGCACCTCAGATTGTTATAAAGCTCTACAGACACACTTCAGAGTATTTTAAAACTCTAAAGACACACCTCAGAGTGTACAAAGCTCTAAAGACACACCTCAGAGTGTACAAAGCTCTTAAGACACACTTCGGAGTGTTATAGAGCTCTAAAGACACACTTCAGAGTGGTATAAAGCTCTAAAGACAAACCTCAGAGTGTTATAGAGCTCTAAAAACACACTTCAGAGTGGTATAGAGCTCTAAAAAACACACCTCAGAGTGTTATAAAGCTCTAAAGACACACCTCATAGTGTTATAAAGCTCTAAAGACACACCTCAGAGTGTTTTAAAGCTCTGGAGACACACCTCAGAGTGTTATAAAGCTCTAAAGACACACCTCAGAGTTTTAAAAAGCTCTAAAGACACACCTTAGAGTGTTAAAAAGCTCTAAAGACGCACCTAAGAGTGTATAAAGCTCTAAAAACACACCTCAGAGTGTATAAAGCTCTAAAGACACACCTTACAGTGTTATAAAGCTCTAAATACACACCTCAGAGTTTTATAAAGCACTAAAGACACACCTCAGAGTTTTATAAAGCTTTAAAGACACACCTTAGAGTATTATAAAGCTCTAAAGACACACCTCAGAGTGTATAAAGCTCTAAAGACTTACCTCAGAGTGCATACAGCTCTAAAGACGCACCTCAGAGTGTTAAAAGCTCTAAAGACATATTTCAGAGTGTATAAAGCTCTAAAGACACACCTCAGAGTGGTATAAAGCTCTAACGACACACCTCAGAGTGTACAAAGCTCTTAAGACACACCTCGGAGTGTTATAGAGCTCTAAAGACACACTTCAGAGTGGTATAGAGCTCTAAAAAACACACCTCAGAGTGTTATAAAGCTCTAAAGACACACCTCAGAGTGTTATAAAGCTCTAAAGACGCACCTCAGAGTGTTATAAAGCTCTAAAGACACAGCTCAGAGTGTTTTAAAGCTCTGGAGACACACCTCAGAGTGTTATAAAGCTCTAAAGACACACCTCAGAGTTTTAAAAAGCTCTAAAGACACACCTTAGAGTGTTAAAAAGCTCTAAAGACACACCTCAGAGTGTTTCAAGCTCTAAAGACGCACCTAAGAGTGTATAAAGCTCTAAAGACGCACCTCACAGCTCAGAGTGTTATAAAGCTCTAAAGACACACCTTAGAGTTTTAAAAAGCTCTAAAGACACACCTTAGAGTGTTAAAAAGCTCTAAAGACACACCTCAGAGTTTTATAAAGCTTTAAAGACACACCTTAGAGTATTATAAAGCTCTAAAGACACACCTCAGAGTGTATAAAGCTCTAAAGACGCACCTCAGAGTGTATAAAGCTCTAAAGACACACCTCACAGTGTTATAAAGCTCTAAAGACACATCCCAGAGTGTATAAAGCTCTAAAGACACACCTCAGAGTGTATAAATCTTTAAAAACGCACCTTAGAGTGTTATAAAGCTCTAAAGACACACCTTAGAGTGTATAAATCTTTAAAGACGCACCTTAGAGTGTATAAATCTCTAAAGACAGACCTCAGTGTGTTATAAAGCTCTAAAGACACACCTCAGAGCCTTATACAGCTCTAAAGACACACCTCAAAGTTTTATAAAGCTCTAAAGACACACCTTAGAGTTTTAAAAAGCTCTAAAGACACACCTTAGAGTGTTAAAAAGCTCTAAAAACACACCTCAGAGTGTACAAAGCTCTAAAGACACACCTCAGAGTGTTATGGAGCTCTAAAGACACACCTCAGAGTTTTATAGAGCTCTAAAGACACACCTCAGAGTGGTATAAAGCTCTAAAAAACACACCTCAGAGTGTTTTAAAGCTCTAAAGACACAATTCAGAGTGTATAAAGCTCTAAAGACTCACCTCAGAGTGTATAAAGCTCTAAAGACATACCTCAGAGTGTATAAAGCTATAAAGACGCACCTTAGAGTGTTATAAAGCTCTAAAGACACATCTCAGAGTGTATAAAGCTCTAAAGACGCACCTTAGAGTGTTATAAAGCTCTAAATACAAAACTCAGTGTGTTATAAAGCTCTAAAGACACACCTGAGAGTTTTATAAAGCTCTAAAGACACACCTTAGAGTGTTATAAAGCTCTAAAGACACACCTTAGAGTGTATAAAGCTCTAAAGACACACCTCAGAGTGTTATAAAGCTCTAAAGACACACCTCAGAGTTTTATAAAGCTTTAAAGACACACCTTAGAGTGTTATAAAGCTCTAAAGACACACCTCAGAGTGTATAAAGCTCTAAAGACACATCTCAGAGTGTTATAAAGCTCTAAAAACACACCTCAGAGTTTTATAAAGCTTTAAAGACACACCTTAGAGTGTTATAAAGCTCTAAAGACACACCTCAGAGTGTATAAAGCTCTAAAGACGCACCTCAGAGTGTTATAAAGCTCTAAAGACACACCTCAGAGTGTTATAAAGCTCTAAAGACACACCTCAGAGTGTATTAAGCTCTAAAGACGCACCTCAGATTGTTATAAAGCTCTACAGACACACTTCAGAGTGATTTAAAACTCTAAAGACACACCTCAGAGTGTATAAAGCTCTAAAGACTTACCTCAGAGTGCATACAGCTCTAAAGACGCACCTCAGAGTGTTAAAAGCTCTAAAGACATATCTCAGAGTGTATAAAGCTCTAAAGACACACCTCAGAGTGGTATAAAGCTCTAACGACACACCTCAGAGTGTACAAAGCTCTTAAGACACACCTCGGAGTGTTATAGAGCTCTAAAGACACACTTCAGAGTGGTATAGAGCTCTAAAAAACACACCTCAGAGTGTTATAAAGCTCTAAAGACACACCTCAGAGTGTTATAAAGCTCTAAAGACGCACCTCAGAGTGTTATAAAGCTCTAAAGACACAGCTCAGAGTGTTTTAAAGCTCTGGAGACACACCTCAGAGTGTTATAAAGCTCTAAAGACACACCTCAGAGTTTTAAAAAGCTCTAAAGACACACCTTAGAGTGTTAAAAAGCTCTAAAGACACACCTCAGAGTGTTTCAAGCTCTAAAGACGCACCTAAGAGTGTATAAAGCTCTAAAGACACACCTCAGAGTTTTAAAAAGCTCTAAAGACACACCTTAGAGTGTTAAAAAGCTCTAAAGACACACCTCAGAGTTTTATAAAGCTTTAAAGACACACCTTAGAGTATTATAAAGCTCTAAAGACACACCTCAGAGTGTATAAAGCTCTAAAGACGCACCTCAGAGTGTATAAAGCTCTAAAGACACACCTCACAGTGTTATAAATATCTAAAGACACATCCCAGGGTGTATAAAGCTCTAAAGACACACCTCAGAGTGTTATAAATCTCTAAAGACGCACCTTAGAGTGTTATAAAGCTCTAAAGACACACCTTAGAGTGTATAAATCTTTAAAGACGCACCTTAGAGTGTATAAATCTCTAAAGACAGACCTCAGTGTGTTATAAAGCTCTAAAGACACACCTCAGAGCCTTATACAGCTCTAAAGACACACCTCAAAGTTTTATAAAGCTCTAAAGACACACCTTAGAGTTTTAAAAAGCTCTAAAGACACACCTTAGAGTGTTAAAAAGCTCTAAAAACACACCTCAGAGTGTACAAAGCTCTAAAGACACACCTCAGAGTGTTATGGAGCTCTAAAGACACACCTCAGAGTTTTATAGAGCTCTAAAGACACACCTCAGAGTGGTATAAAGCTCTAAAAAACACACCTCAGAGTGTTTTAAAGCTTTAAAGACACAATTCAGAGTGTATAAAGCTCTAAAGACTCACCTCAGAGTGTATAAAGCTCTAAAGACATACCTCAGAGTGTATAAAGCTATAAAGACGCACCTTAGAGTGTTATAAAGCTCTAAAGACACATCTCAGAGTGTATAAAGCTCTAAAGACGCACCTTAGAGTGTTATAAAGCTCTAAAGACACACCTCAGATTGTGTAAAGCTCTAAAGACACACCTCAGAGTGTACAAAGCTCTAAAGACACACCTCAGAGAGTTATAGAGCTCTAAAGACAAACCTGAGAGTGTGTAAAGCTCTAAAGACACACCTCAGAGTGATAAAAAGCTCTAAAGACTCACCTCAGAGTGTTATATAGCTCTAAAGACAAACCTCAGATTGTTATGGAGCTCTAAAGACACACCTCAGAGTTTTATAGAGCTCTAAAGACAAACATCAGAGTGTTATGGAGCTCTAAAGACACACCTCAGAGTTTTATAGAGCTCTAAAAACATACCTCAGAGTGTATAAAGCTCTAAAGACACACCTCAGAGTGTATAAAGCTCTAAAGACACACCTCAGAGTGTACAAAGCTCTAAAGACACACCTCAGAGTGTATAAAGCTCTAAAGACACAGCTCAGAGTGTATAAAGCTCTAAAGACACACCTTAGAGTGTTATAAAGCTCTAAAGACGCACCTTAGAGTGTTATAAAGCTCTAAAGACACACCTTAGAGTGTATAAATCTCTAAAGACGCACCTTAGAGTATATAAAGCTCTAAAGACACACCTCAGAGTGTTATAAAGCTCTAAAGACACACCTCAGAGTGTTATAAAGCTCTAAAGACACACCTCAGAGTGTTATAGAGCTCTAAAGACATACCGCAGAGTGTATAAAGCTCTAAAGACGCACATTAGAGTGTTATAAAGCTCTAAAGACACACCTCAGAGTGTAAAAAGCTCTAAAGACATACCGCAGAGTGTATAAAGCTCTAAAGACTCACCTCAGAGTGTATAAAGCTCTAAAGACACACCTCAGAGTTGTATAAAGCTCTAAAGGCGCACCTCAGAGTGTATAAAGCTCTAAAGACACACCTCAGAGTGTAAAAAGCTCTAAAGACAAACCTCAGAGTGTATAAAGCTCTAAAGACATACCGCAGAGTGTATAAAGCTCTAACGACGCACATTAGAGTGTTATAAAGCTCTAAAGACACACCTCAGAGTGTATAAAGCTCTAAAGACACACCTCAGAGTGTACAAAGCTCTAAAGACACAACTCAGAGTGTACAAAGCTCTAAACACACACCTCAGAGTGTTATAGAGCTCTAAAGACAAACCTCAGAGTGTAAAAAGCTCTAAAAACACACCTCAGGGTGGTAAAAAGCTCTAAAGACTCACCTCAGAGTGTTATAGAGCTCTAAAGACAAACCTCAGAGTGTTATAGAGCTCTAAAGACACACCTCAGAGTTTTATAGAGCTGTAAAAACACACCTCAGAGTGTATAAAGCTCTAAAGACACACCTCAGAGTGTTATAAAGCTCTAAAGACACACCTTAGAGTGTTAAAAAGCTCTAAAGACACACCTTAGAGTGTTATAAAGCTCTAAAAACACACCTCAGAGTTTTATAGAGCTCTAAAAACATACCTCAGAGTGTATAAAGCTCTAAAGACACAGCTCAGAGTGTATAAAGCTCTAAAGAAACACCTGAGAGTTTTATAAAGCTCTAAAGACACACCTTAGAGTGTTATAAAGCTCTAAAGACACACCTTAGAGTGTATAAATCTCTAAAGACGCACCTTAGAGTGTTATAAAGCTCTAAAGACACACCTTAGAGTGTATAAATCTCTAAAGACGCACCTTAGAGTGTTATAAAGCTCTAAAGACACACCTTAGAGTGTATAAATCTCTAAAGACGCACCTTAGAGTGTATAAAGCTCTAAAGACACACCTCAGAGTGGTATAATGCTCTAAAGACACACCTCAGAGTGTATAAAGCTCTAAAGACATACCGCAGAGTGTATAAAGCTCTAAAGACGCACATTAGAGTGTTATAAAGCTCTAAAGACACACCTCAGAGTGTAAAAAGCTCTAAAGACATACCGCAGAGTGTATAAAGCTCTAAAGACTCACCTCAGAGTGTATAAAGCTCTAAAGACACACCTCAGAGTGGTATAAAGCTCTAAAGACGCACCTCAGAGTGTATAAAGCTCTAAAGACACACCTCAGAGTGTAAAAAGCTCTAAAGACACACCTCAGAGTGTATAAAGCTCTAAAGACATACCGCAGAGTGTATAAAGCTCTAAAGACTCACCTCAGAGTGTATAAAGCTCTAAAGACATACCGCAGAGTGTATAAAGCTCTAACGACGCACATTAGAGTGTTATAAAGCTCTAAAGACACACCTCAGAGTGTATAAAGCTCTAAAGACACACCTCAGAGTGTACAAAGCTCTAAAGACACAACTCAGAGTGTACAAAGCTCTAAACACACACCTCAGAGTGTTATAGAGCTCTAAAGACAAACCTCAGAGTGTAAAAAGCTCTAAAAACACACCTCAGGGTGGTAAAAAGCTCTAAAGACTCACCTCAGAGTGTTATAGAGCTCTAAAGACAAACCTCAGAGTGTTATAGAGCTCTAAAGACACACCTCAGAGTTTTATAGAGCTGTAAAAACACACCTCAGAGTGTATAAAGCTCTAAAGACACACCTCAGAGTGTTATAAAGCTCTAAAGACACACCTTAGAGTGTTAAAAAGCTCTAAAGACACACCTCAGAGTGTTATGGAGCTCTAAAGACACACCTCAGAGTTTTATAGAGCTCTAAAGACACACCTCAGAGTGGTATAAAGCTCTAAAAAACACACCTCAGAGTGTTTTAAAGCTCTAAAGACACAATTCAGAGTGTATAAAGCTCTAAAGACTCACCTCAGAGTGTATAAAGCTATAAAGACGCACCTTAGAGTGTTATAAAGCTCTAAAGACACATCTCAGAGTGTATAAAGCTCTAAAGACGCACCTTAGAGTGTTATAAAGCTCTAAAGACACACCTCAGATTGTGTAAAGCTCTAAAGACACACCTCAGAGTGTACAAAGCTCTAAAGACACACCTCAGAGAGTTATAGAGCTCTAAAGACAAACCTGAGAGTGTGTAAAGCTCTAAAGACACACCTCAGAGTGATAAAAAGCTCTAAAGACTCACCTCAGAGTGTTATATAGCTCTAAAGACAAACCTCAGATTGTTATGGAGCTCTAAAGACACACCTCAGAGTTTTATAGAGCTCTAAAGACAAACCTCAGAGTGTTATGGAGCTCTAAAGACACACCTCAGAGTTTTATAGAGCTCTAAAAACATACCTCAGAGTGTATAAAGCTCTAAAGACACACCTCAGAGTGGTATAAAGCTCTAAAGACGCACCTCAGAGTGTATAAAGCTCTAAAGACACACCTCAGAGTGTAAAAAGCTCTAAAGACACACCTCAGAGTGTATAAAGCTCTAAAGACATACCGCAGAGTGTATAAAGCTCTAAAGACTCACCTCAGAGTGTATAAAGCTCTAAAGACATACCGCAGAGTGTATAAAGCTCTAACGACGCACATTAGAGTGTTATAAAGCTCTAAAGACACACCTCAGAGTGTATAAAGCTCTAAAGACACACCTCAGAGTGTACAAAGCTCTAAAGACACAACTCAGAGTGTACAAAGCTCTAAACACACACCTCAGAGTGTTATAGAGCTCTAAAGACAAACCTCAGAGTGTAAAAAGCTCTAAAAACACACCTCAGGGTGGTAAAAAGCTCTAAAGACTCACCTCAGAGTGTTATAGAGCTCTAAAGACAAACCTCAGAGTGTTATAGAGCTCTAAAGACACACCTCAGAGTTTTATAGAGCTGTAAAAACACACCTCAGAGTGTATAAAGCTCTAAAGACACACCTCAGAGTGTTATAAAGCTCTAAAGACACACCTTAGAGTGTTAAAAAGCTCTAAAGACACACCTCAGAGTGTTATGGAGCTCTAAAGACACACCTCAGAGTTTTATAGAGCTCTAAAGACACACCTCAGAGTGGTATAAAGCTCTAAAAAACACACCTCAGAGTGTTTTAAAGCTCTAAAGACACAATTCAGAGTGTATAAAGCTCTAAAGACTCACCTCAGAGTGTATAAAGCTATAAAGACGCACCTTAGAGTGTTATAAAGCTCTAAAGACACATCTCAGAGTGTATAAAGCTCTAAAGACGCACCTTAGAGTGTTATAAAGCTCTAAAGACACACCTCAGATTGTGTAAAGCTCTAAAGACACACCTCAGAGTGTACAAAGCTCTAAAGACACACCTCAGAGAGTTATAGAGCTCTAAAGACAAACCTGAGAGTGTGTAAAGCTCTAAAGACACACCTCAGAGTGATAAAAAGCTCTAAAGACTCACCTCAGAGTGTTATATAGCTCTAAAGACAAACCTCAGATTGTTATGGAGCTCTAAAGACACACCTCAGAGTTTTATAGAGCTCTAAAGACAAACCTCAGAGTGTTATGGAGCTCTAAAGACACACCTCAGAGTTTTATAGAGCTCTAAAAACATACCTCAGAGTGTATAAAGCTCTAAAGACACACCTCAGAGTGTATAAAGCTCTAAAGACACACCTCAGAGTGTACAAAGCTCTAAAGACACACCTCAGAGTGTATAAAGCTCTAAAGACACAGCTCAGAGTGTATAAAGCTCTAAAGAAACACCTGAGAGTTTTATAAAGCTCTAAAGACACACCTTAGAGTGTTATAAAGCTCTAAAGACACACCTTAGAGTGTATAAATCTCTAAAGACGCACCTTAGAGTGTTATAAAGCTCTAAAGACACACCTTAGAGTGTATAAATCTCTAAAGACGCACCTTAGAGTATATAAAGCTCTAAAGACACACCTCAGAGTGTTATAAAGCTCTAAAGACACACCTCAGAGTGTTATAAAGCTCTAAAGACACACCTCAGAGTGTTATAGAGCTCTAAAGACATTCCTCAGAGTGGTATAATGCTCTAAAGACACACCTCAGAGTGTATAAAGCTCTAAAGACATACCGCAGAGTGTATAAAGCTCTAAAGACGCACATTAGAGTGTTATAAAGCTCTAAAGACACACCTCAGAGTGTAAAAAGCTCTAAAGACATACCGCAGAGTGTATAAAGCTCTAAAGACTCACCTCAGAGTGTATAAAGCTCTAAAGACACACCTCAGAGTGGTATAAAGCTCTAAAGACGCACCTCAGAGTGTATAAAGCTCTAAAGACACACCTCAGAGTGTAAAAAGCTCTAAAGACAAACCTCAGAGTGTATAAAGCTCTAAAGACATACCGCAGAGTGTATAAAGCTCTAAAGACTCACCTCAGAGTGTATAAAGCTCTAAAGACATACCGCAGAGTGTATAAAGCTCTAACGACGCACATTAGAGTGTTATAAAGCTCTAAAGACACACCTCAGAGTGTATAAAGCTCTAAAGACACACCTCAGAGTGTACAAAGCTCTAAAGACACACCTCAGAGTGTACAAAGCTCTAAACACACACCTCAGAGTGTTATAGAGCTCTAAAGACAAACCTCAGAGTGTTATAGAGCTCTAAAGACAAACCTCAGAGTGTTATAGAGCTCTAAAGACACACCTCAGAGTTTTATAGAGCTGTAAAAACACACCTCAGAGTGTATAAAGCTCTAAAGACACACCTCAGAGTGTTATAAAGCTCTAAAGACACACCTTAGAGTGTTAAAAAGCTCTAAAGACACACCTTAGAGTGTTATAAAGCTCTAAAAACACACCTCAGAGTGTATAAAGCTCTAAAGACACACCTCAGAGTGTATAAAGCTCTAAAGACACACCTCAGAGTGTACAAAGCTCTAAACACACACCTCAGAGTGGTATAAAGCTCTAAAGACACAGCTCAGAGTGTATAAAGCTCTAAAGACACACCTGAGAGTTTTATAAAGCTCTAAAGACACACCTTAGAGTGTTATAAAGCTCTAAAGACTCACCTCAGAGTGTATAAAGCTCTAAAGACATACCTCAGAGTGTATAAAGCTATAAAGACGCACCTTAGAGTGTTATAAAGCTCTAAAGACACACCTCAGATTGTGTAAAGCTCTAAAGACACACCTCAGAGTGTACAAAGCTCTAAAGACACACCTCAGAGAGTTATAGAGCTCTAAAGACAAACCTGAGAGTGTGTAAAGCTCTAAAGACACACCTCAGAGTGATAAAAAGCTCTAAAGACTCACCTCAGAGTGTTATAGAGCTCTAAAGACAAACCTCAGAGTGTTATGGAGCTCTAAAGACACACCTCAGAGTTTTATAGAGCTCTAAAGACAAACCTCAGAGTGTTATAAAGCTCTAAAGACACACCTTAGAGTGTTAAAAAGCTCTAAAGACACACCTCAGAGTGTTATGGAGCTCTAAAGACACACCTCAGAGTTTTATAGAGCTCTAAAGACACACCTCAGAGTGGTATAAAGCTCTAAAAAACACACCTCAGAGTGTTTTAAAGCTCTAAAGACACAATTCAGAGTGTATAAAGCTCTAAAGACTCACCTCAGAGTGTATAAAGCTATAAAGACGCACCTTAGAATGTTATAAAGCTCTAAAGACACATCTCAGAGTGTATAAAGCTCTAAAGACGCACCTTAGAGTGTTATAAAGCTCTAAAGACACACCTCAGATTGTGTAAAGCTCTAAAGACACACCTCAGAGTGTACAAAGCTCTAAAGACACACCTCAGAGAGTTATAGAGCTCTAAAGACAAACCTGAGAGTGTGTAAAGCTCTAAAGACACACCTCAGAGTGATAAAAAGCTCTAAAGACTCACCTCAGAGTGTTATATAGCTCTAAAGACAAACCTCAGATTGTTATGGAGCTCTAAAGACACACCTCAGAGTTTTATAGAGCTCTAAAGACAAACCTCAGAGTGTTATGGAGCTCTAAAGACACACCTCAGAGTTTTATAGAGCTCTAAAAACATACCTCAGAGTGTATAAAGCTCTAAAGACACACCTCAGAGTGTATAAAGCTCTAAAGACACACCTCAGAGTGTACAAAGCTCTAAAGACACACCTCAGAGTGTACAAAGCTCTAAAGACACACCTCAGAGTGTACAAAGCTCTTAAGACACACTTCGGAGTGTTATAGAGCTCTAAAGACACACTTCAGAGTGGTATAAAGCTCTAAAGACAAACCTCAGAGTGTTATAGAGCTCTAAAAACACACTTCAGAGTGGTATAGAGCTCTAAAAAACACACCTCAGAGTGTTATAAAGCTCTAAAGACACACCTCATAGTGTTATAAAGCTCTAAAGACACACCTCAGAGTGTTTTAAAGCTCTGGAGACACACCTCAGAGTGTTATAAAGCTCTAAAGACACACCTCAGAGTTTTAAAAAGCTCTAAAGACACACCTTAGAGTGTTAAAAAGCTCTAAAGACGCACCTAAGAGTGTATAAAGCTCTAAAGACACACCTCAGAGTGTATAAAGCTCTAAAGACACACCTTAGAGTGTTATAAAGCTCTAAAGACACACCTCAGAGTTTTATAAAGCACTAAAGACACACCTCAGAGTTTTATAAAGCTTTAAAGACACACCTTAGAGTATTATAAAGCTCTAAAGACACACCTCAGAGTGTATAAAGCTCTAAAGACTTACCTCAGAGTGCATACAGCTCTAAAGACGCACCTCAGAGTGTTAAAAGCTCTAAAGACATATTTCAGAGTGTATAAAGCTCTAAAGACACACCTCAGAGTGGTATAAAGCTCTAACGACACACCTCAGAGTGTACAAAGCTCTTAAGACACACCTCGGAGTGTTATAGAGCTCTAAAGACACACTTCAGAGTGGTATAGAGCTCTAAAAAACACACCTCAGAGTGTTATAAAGCTCTAAAGACACACCTCAGAGTGTTATAAAGCTCTAAAGACGCACCTCAGAGTGTTATAAAGCTCTAAAGACACAGCTCAGAGTGTTTTAAAGCTCTGGAGACACACCTCAGAGTGTTATAAAGCTCTAAAGACACACCTCAGAGTTTTAAAAAGCTCTAAAGACACACCTTAGAGTGTTAAAAAGCTCTAAAGACACACCTCAGAGTGTTTCAAGCTCTAAAGACGCACCTAAGAGTGTATAAAGCTCTAAAGACGCACCTCACAGCTCAGAGTGTTATAAAGCTCTAAAGACACACCTTAGAGTTTTAAAAAGCTCTAAAGACACACCTTAGAGTGTTAAAAAGCTCTAAAGACACACCTCAGAGTTTTATAAAGCTTTAAAGACACACCTTAGAGTATTATAAAGCTCTAAAGACACACCTCAGAGTGTATAAAGCTCTAAAGACGCACCTCAGAGTGTATAAAGCTCTAAAGACACACCTCACAGTGTTATAAAGCTCTAAAGACACATCCCAGAGTGTATAAAGCTCTAAAGACACACCTCAGAGTGTATAAATCTTTAAAAACGCACCTTAGAGTGTTATAAAGCTCTAAAGACACACCTTAGAGTGTATAAATCTTTAAAGACGCACCTTAGAGTGTATAAATCTCTAAAGACAGACCTCAGTGTGTTATAAAGCTCTAAAGACACACCTCAGAGCCTTATACAGCTCTAAAGACACACCTCAAAGTTTTATAAAGCTCTAAAGACACACCTTAGAGTTTTAAAAAGCTCTAAAGACACACCTTAGAGTGTTAAAAAGCTCTAAAAACACACCTCAGAGTGTACAAAGCTCTAAAGACACACCTCAGAGTGTTATGGAGCTCTAAAGACACACCTCAGAGTTTTATAGAGCTCTAAAGACACACCTCAGAGTGGTATAAAGCTCTAAAAAACACACCTCAGAGTGTTTTAAAGCTCTAAAGACACAATTCAGAGTGTATAAAGCTCTAAAGACTCACCTCAGAGTGTATAAAGCTCTAAAGACATACCTCAGAGTGTATAAAGCTATAAAGACGCACCTTAGAGTGTTATAAAGCTCTAAAGACACATCTCAGAGTGTATAAAGCTCTAAAGACGCACCTTAGAGTGTTATAAAGCTCTAAATACAAAACTCAGTGTGTTATAAAGCTCTAAAGACACACCTGAGAGTTTTATAAAGCTCTAAAGACACACCTTAGAGTGTTATAAAGCTCTAAAGACACACCTTAGAGTGTATAAAGCTCTAAAGACACACCTCAGAGTGTTATAAAGCTCTAAAGACACACCTCAGAGTTTTATAAAGCTTTAAAGACACACCTTAGAGTGTTATAAAGCTCTAAAGACACACCTCAGAGTGTATAAAGCTCTAAAGACACATCTCAGAGTGTTATAAAGCTCTAAAAACACACCTCAGAGTTTTATAAAGCTTTAAAGACACACCTTAGAGTGTTATAAAGCTCTAAAGACACACCTCAGAGTGTATAAAGCTCTAAAGACGCACCTCAGAGTGTTATAAAGCTCTAAAGACACACCTCAGAGTGTTATAAAGCTCTAAAGACACACCTCAGAGTGTATTAAGCTCTAAAGACGCACCTCAGATTGTTATAAAGCTCTACAGACACACTTCAGAGTAATTTAAAACTCTAAAGACACACCTCAGAGTGTATAAAGCTCTAAAGACTTACCTCAGAGTGCATACAGCTCTAAAGACGCACCTCAGAGTGTTAAAAGCTCTAAAGACATATCTCAGAGTGTATAAAGCTCTAAAGACACACCTCAGAGTGGTATAAAGCTCTAACGACACACCTCAGAGTGTACAAAGCTCTTAAGACACACCTCGGAGTGTTATAGAGCTCTAAAGACACACTTCAGAGTGGTATAGAGCTCTAAAAAACACACCTCAGAGTGTTATAAAGCTCTAAAGACACACCTCAGAGTGTTATAAAGCTCTAAAGACGCACCTCAGAGTGTTATAAAGCTCTAAAGACACAGCTCAGAGTGTTTTAAAGCTCTGGAGACACACCTCAGAGTGTTATAAAGCTCTAAAGACACACCTCAGAGTTTTAAAAAGCTCTAAAGACACACCTTAGAGTGTTAAAAAGCTCTAAAGACACACCTCAGAGTGTTTCAAGCTCTAAAGACGCACCTAAGAGTGTATAAAGCTCTAAAGACACACCTCAGAGTTTTAAAAAGCTCTAAAGACACACCTTAGAGTGTTAAAAAGCTCTAAAGACACACCTCAGAGTTTTATAAAGCTTTAAAGACACACCTTAGAGTATTATAAAGCTCTAAAGACACACCTCAGAGTGTATAAAGCTCTAAAGACGCACCTCAGAGTGTATAAAGCTCTAAAGACACACCTCACAGTGTTATAAATATCTAAAGACACATCCCAGGGTGTATAAAGCTCTAAAGACACACCTCAGAGTGTTATAAATCTCTAAAGACGCACCTTAGAGTGTTATAAAGCTCTAAAGACACACCTTAGAGTGTATAAATCTTTAAAGACGCACCTTAGAGTGTATAAATCTCTAAAGACAGACCTCAGTGTGTTATAAAGCTCTAAAGACACACCTCAGAGCCTTATACAGCTCTAAAGACACACCTCAAAGTTTTATAAAGCTCTAAAGACACACCTTAGAGTTTTAAAAAGCTCTAAAGACACACCTTAGAGTGTTAAAAAGCTCTAAAAACACACCTCAGAGTGTACAAAGCTCTAAAGACACACCTCAGAGTGTTATGGAGCTCTAAAGACACACCTCAGAGTTTTATAGAGCTCTAAAGACACACCTCAGAGTGGTATAAAGCTCTAAAAAACACACCTCAGAGTGTTTTAAAGCTCTAAAGACACAATTCAGAGTGTATAAAGCTCTAAAGACTCACCTCAGAGTGTATAAAGCTCTAAAGACATACCTCAGAGTGTATAAAGCTATAAAGACGCACCTTAGAGTGTTATAAAGCTCTAAAGACACATCTCAGAGTGTATAAAGCTCTAAAGACGCACCTTAGAGTGTTATAAAGCTCTAAAGACACACCTCAGATTGTGTAAAGCTCTAAAGACACACCTCAGAGTGTACAAAGCTCTAAAGACACACCTCAGAGAGTTATAGAGCTCTAAAGACAAACCTGAGAGTGTGTAAAGCTCTAAAGACACACCTCAGAGTGATAAAAAGCTCTAAAGACTCACCTCAGAGTGTTATATAGCTCTAAAGACAAACCTCAGATTGTTATGGAGCTCTAAAGACACACCTCAGAGTTTTATAGAGCTCTAAAGACAAACATCAGAGTGTTATGGAGCTCTAAAGACACACCTCAGAGTTTTATAGAGCTCTAAAAACATACCTCAGAGTGTATAAAGCTCTAAAGACACACCTCAGAGTGTATAAAGCTCTAAAGACACACCTCAGAGTGTACAAAGCTCTAAAGACACACCTCAGAGTGTATAAAGCTCTAAAGACACAGCTCAGAGTGTATAAAGCTCTAAAGACACACCTTAGAGTGTTATAAAGCTCTAAAGACGCACCTTAGAGTGTTATAAAGCTCTAAAGACACACCTTAGAGTGTATAAATCTCTAAAGACGCACCTTAGAGTATATAAAGCTCTAAAGACACACCTCAGAGTGTTATAAAGCTCTAAAGACACACCTCAGAGTGTTATAAAGCTCTAAAGACACACCTCAGAGTGTTATAGAGCTCTAAAGACATACCGCAGAGTGTATAAAGCTCTAAAGACGCACATTAGAGTGTTATAAAGCTCTAAAGACACACCTCAGAGTGTAAAAAGCTCTAAAGACATACCGCAGAGTGTATAAAGCTCTAAAGACTCACCTCAGAGTGTATAAAGCTCTAAAGACACACCTCAGAGTTGTATAAAGCTCTAAAGGCGCACCTCAGAGTGTATAAAGCTCTAAAGACACACCTCAGAGTGTAAAAAGCTCTAAAGACAAACCTCAGAGTGTATAAAGCTCTAAAGACATACCGCAGAGTGTATAAAGCTCTAACGACGCACATTAGAGTGTTATAAAGCTCTAAAGACACACCTCAGAGTGTATAAAGCTCTAAAGACACACCTCAGAGTGTACAAAGCTCTAAAGACACAACTCAGAGTGTACAAAGCTCTAAACACACACCTCAGAGTGTTATAGAGCTCTAAAGACAAACCTCAGAGTGTAAAAAGCTCTAAAAACACACCTCAGGGTGGTAAAAAGCTCTAAAGACTCACCTCAGAGTGTTATAGAGCTCTAAAGACAAACCTCAGAGTGTTATAGAGCTCTAAAGACACACCTCAGAGTTTTATAGAGCTGTAAAAACACACCTCAGAGTGTATAAAGCTCTAAAGACACACCTCAGAGTGTTATAAAGCTCTAAAGACACACCTTAGAGTGTTAAAAAGCTCTAAAGACACACCTTAGAGTGTTATAAAGCTCTAAAAACACACCTCAGAGTTTTATAGAGCTCTAAAAACATACCTCAGAGTGTATAAAGCTCTAAAGACACAGCTCAGAGTGTATAAAGCTCTAAAGAAACACCTGAGAGTTTTATAAAGCTCTAAAGACACACCTTAGAGTGTTATAAAGCTCTAAAGACACACCTTAGAGTGTATAAATCTCTAAAGACGCACCTTAGAGTGTTATAAAGCTCTAAAGACACACCTTAGAGTGTATAAATCTCTAAAGACGCACCTTAGAGTGTTATAAAGCTCTAAAGACACACCTTAGAGTGTATAAATCTCTAAAGACGCACCTTAGAGTGTATAAAGCTCTAAAGACACACCTCAGAGTGTTATAAAGCTCTAAAGACACACCTCAGAGTGTTATAAAGCTCTAAAGACACACCTCAGAGTGTTATAGAGCACTAAAGACATACCTCAGAGTGGTATAATGCTCTAAAGACACACCTCAGAGTGTATAAAGCTCTAAAGACATACCGCAGAGTGTATAAAGCTCTAAAGACGCACATTAGAGTGTTATAAAGCTCTAAAGACACACCTCAGAGTGTAAAAAGCTCTAAAGACATACCGCAGAGTGTATAAAGCTCTAAAGACTCACCTCAGAGTGTATAAAGCTCTAAAGACACACCTCAGAGTGGTATAAAGCTCTAAAGACGCACCTCAGAGTGTATAAAGCTCTAAAGACACACCTCAGAGTGTAAAAAGCTCTAAAGACACACATCAGAGTGTATAAAGCTCTAAAGACATACCGCAGAGTGTATAAAGCTCTAACGACGCACATTAGAGTGTTATAAAGCTCTAAAGACACACCTCAGAGTGTATAAAGCTCTAAAGACACACCTCAGAGTGTACAAAGCTCTAAAGACACAACTCAGAGTGTACAAAGCTCTAAACACACACCTCAGAGTGTTATAGAGCTCTAAAGACAAACCTCAGAGTGTAAAAAGCTCTAAAAACACACCTCAGGGTGGTAAAAAGCTCTAAAGACTCACCTCAGAGTGTTATAGAGCTCTAAAGACAAACCTCAGAGTGTTATAGAGCTCTAAAGACACACCTCAGAGTTTTATAGAGCTGTAAAAACACACCTCAGAGTGTATAAAGCTCTAAAGACACACCTCAGAGTGTTATAAAGCTCTAAAGACACACCTTAGAGTGTTAAAAAGCTCTAAAGACACACCTCAGAGTGTTATGGAGCTCTAAAGACACACCTCAGAGTTTTATAGAGCTCTAAAGACACACCTCAGAGTGGTATAAAGCTCTAAAAAACACACCTCAGAGTGTTATAAAGCTCTAAAGACACACCTTAGAGTGTTAAAAAGCTCTAAAGACTCACCTCAGAGTGTTATATAGCTCTAAAGACAAACCTCAGATTGTTATGGAGCTCTAAAGACACACCTCAGAGTTTTATAGAGCTCTAAAGACAAACCTCAGAGTGTTATGGAGCTCTAAAGACACACCTCAGAGTTTTATAGAGCTCTAAAAACATACCTCAGAGTGTATAAAGCTCTAAAGACACACCTCAGAGTGTATAAAGCTCTAAAGACACACCTCAGAGTGTACAAAGCTCTAAAGACACACCTCAGAGTGTATAAAGCTCTAAAGACACAGCTCAGAGTGTATAAAGCTCTAAAGAAACACCTGAGAGTTTTATAAAGCTCTAAAGACACACCTTAGAGTGTTATAAAGCTCTAAAGACACACCTTAGAGTGTATAAATCTCTAAAGACGCACCTTAGAGTGTTATAAAGCTCTAAAGACACACCTTAGAGTGTATAAATCTCTAAAGACGCACCTTAGAGTATATAAAGCTCTAAAGACACACCTCAGAGTGTTATAAAGCTCTAAAGACACACCTCAGAGTGTTATAAAGCTCTAAAGACACACCTCAGAGTGTTATAGAGCTCTAAAGACATTCCTCAGAGTGGTATAATGCTCTAAAGACACACCTCAGAGTGTATAAAGCTCTAAAGACATACCGCAGAGTGTATAAAGCTCTAAAGACGCACATTAGAGTGTTATAAAGCTCTAAAGACACACCTCAGAGTGTAAAAAGCTCTAAAGACATACCGCAGAGTGTATAAAGCTCTAAAGACTCACCTCAGAGTGTATAAAGCTCTAAAGACACACCTCAGAGTGGTATAAAGCTCTAAAGACGCACCTCAGAGTGTATAAAGCTCTAAAGACACACCTCAGAGTGTAAAAAGCTCTAAAGACAAACCTCAGAGTGTATAAAGCTCTAAAGACATACCGCAGAGTGTATAAAGCTCTAAAGACTCACCTCAGAGTGTATAAAGCTCTAAAGACATACCGCAGAGTGTATAAAGCTCTAACGACGCACATTAGAGTGTTATAAAGCTCTAAAGACACACCTCAGAGTGTATAAAGCTCTAAAGACACACCTCAGAGTGTACAAAGCTCTAAAGACACACCTCAGAGTGTACAAAGCTCTAAACACACACCTCAGAGTGTTATAGAGCTCTAAAGACAAACCTCAGAGTGTTATAGAGCTCTAAAGACAAACCTCAGAGTGTTATAGAGCTCTAAAGACACACCTCAGAGTTTTATAGAGCTGTAAAAACACACCTCAGAGTGTATAAAGCTCTAAAGACACACCTCAGAGTGTTATAAAGCTCTAAAGACACACCTTAGAGTGTTAAAAAGCTCTAAAGACACACCTTAGAGTGTTATAAAGCTCTAAAAACACACCTCAGAGTGTATAAAGCTCTAAAGACACACCTCAGAGTGTATAAAGCTCTAAAGACACACCTCAGAGTGTACAAAGCTCTAAACACACACCTCAGAGTGGTATAAAGCTCTAAAGACACAGCTCAGAGTGTATAAAGCTCTAAAGACACACCTGAGAGTTTTATAAAGCTCTAAAGACACACCTTAGAGTGTTATAAAGCTCTAAAGACTCACCTCAGAGTGTATAAAGCTCTAAAGACATACCTCAGAGTGTATAAAGCTATAAAGACGCACCTTAGAGTGTTATAAAGCTCTAAAGACACATCTCAGAGTGTATAAAGCTCTAAAGACGCACCTTAGAGTGTTATAAAGCTCTAAAGACACACCTCAGATTGTGTAAAGCTCTAAAGACACACCTCAGAGTGTACAAAGCTCTAAAGACACACCTCAGAGAGTTATAGAGCTCTAAAGACAAACCTGAGAGTGTGTAAAGCTCTAAAGACACACCTCAGAGTGATAAAAAGCTCTAAAGACTCACCTCAGAGTGTTATAGAGCTCTAAAGACAAACCTCAGAGTGTTATGGAGCTCTAAAGACACACCTCAGAGTTTTATAGAGCTCTAAAGACAAACCTCAGAGTGTTATAAAGCTCTAAAGACACACCTTAGAGTGTTAAAAAGCTCTAAAGACACACCTCAGAGTGTTATGGAGCTCTAAAGACACACCTCAGAGTTTTATAGAGCTCTAAAGACACACCTCAGAGTGGTATAAAGCTCTAAAAAACACACCTCAGAGTGTTTTAAAGCTCTAAAGACACAATTCAGAGTGTATAAAGCTCTAAAGACTCACCTCAGAGTGTATAAAGCTATAAAGACGCACCTTAGAATGTTATAAAGCTCTAAAGACACATCTCAGAGTGTATAAAGCTCTAAAGACGCACCTTAGAGTGTTATAAAGCTCTAAAGACACACCTCAGATTGTGTAAAGCTCTAAAGACACACCTCAGAGTGTACAAAGCTCTAAAGACACACCTCAGAGAGTTATAGAGCTCTAAAGACAAACCTGAGAGTGTGTAAAGCTCTAAAGACACACCTCAGAGTGATAAAAAGCTCTAAAGACTCACCTCAGAGTGTTATATAGCTCTAAAGACAAACCTCAGATTGTTATGGAGCTCTAAAGACACACCTCAGAGTTTTATAGAGCTCTAAAGACAAACCTCAGAGTGTTATGGAGCTCTAAAGACACACCTCAGAGTTTTATAGAGCTCTAAAAACATACCTCAGAGTGTATAAAGCTCTAAAGACACACCTCAGAGTGTATAAAGCTCTAAAGACACACCTCAGAGTGTACAAAGCTCTAAAGACACACCTCAGAGTGTGTAAAGCTCTAAAGACACAGCTCAGAGTGTATAAAGCTCTAAAGAAACACCTGAGAGTTTTATAAAGCTCTAAAGACACACCTTAGAGTGTTATAAAGCTCTAAAGACACACCTTAGAGTGTATAAATCTCTAAAGACGCACCTTAGAGTGTTATAAAGCTCTAAAGACACACCTTAGAGTGTATAAATCTCTAAAGACGCACCTTAGAGTATATAAAGCTCTAAAGACACACCTCAGAGTGTTATAAAGCTCTAAAGACACACCTCAGAGTGTTATAAAGCTCTAAAGACACACCTCAGAGTGTTATAGAGCTCTAAAGACATTCCTCAGAGTGGTATAATGCTCTAAAGACACACCTCAGAGTGTATAAAGCTCTAAAGACATACCGCAGAGTGTATAAAGCTCTAAAGACGCACATTAGAGTGTTATAAAGCTCTAAAGACACACCTCAGAGTGTAAAAAGCTCTAAAGACATACCGCAGAGTGTATAAAGCTCTAAAGACGCACCTCAGAGTGTATAAAGCTCTAAAGACACACCTCAGAGTGTATAAAGCTCTAAAGACACACCTCAGAGTGTACAAAGCTCTAAAGACACACCTCAGAGTGTACAAAGCTCTAAACACACACCTCAGAGTGTTATAGAGCTCTAAAGACAAACCTCAGAGTGTAAAAAGCTCTAAAAACACACCTCAGGGTGGTAAAAAGCTCTAAAGACTCACCTCAGAGTGTTATAGAGCTCTAAAGGCAAACCTCAGAGTGTTATTGAGCTCTAAAGACACACCTCAGAGTTTTATAGAGCTGTAAAAACACACCTCAGAGTGTATAAAGCTCTAAAGACACACCTCAGAGTGTTATAAAGCTCTAAAGACACACCTTAGAGTGTTAAAAAGCTCTAAAGACACACCTTAGAGTGTTATAAAGCTCTAAAAACACACCTCAGAGTGTATAAAGCTCTAAAGACACACCTCAGAGTGTATAAAGCTCTAAAGACACACCTCAGAGTGTACAAAGCTCTAAACACACACCTCAGAGTGGTATAAAGCTCTAAAGACACAGCTCAGAGTGTATAAAGCTCTAAAGACACACCTGAGAGTTTTATAAAGCTCTAAAGACACACCTTAGAGTGTTATAAAGCTCTAAAGACTCACCTCAGAGTGTATAAAGCTCTAAAGACATACCTCAGAGTGTATAAAGCTATAAAGACGCACCTTAGAGTGTTATAAAGCTCTAAAGACACATCTCAGAGTGTATAAAGCTCTAAAGACGCACCTTAGAGTGTTATAAAGCTCTAAAGACACACCTCAGATTGTGTAAAGCTCTAAAGACACACCTCAGAGTGTACAAAGCTCTAAAGACACACCTCAGAGAGTTATAGAGCTCTAAAGACAAACCTGAGAGTGTGTAAAGCTCTAAAGACACACCTCAGAGAGTTATAGAGCTCTAAAGACAAACCTGAGAGTGTGTAAAGCTCTAAAGACACACCTCAGAGTGATAAAAAGTTCTAAAGACTCACCTCAGAGTGTTATAGAGCTCTAAAGACAAACCTCAGAGTGTTATGGAGCTCTAAAGACACACCTCAGAGTTTTATAGAGCTCTAAAGACAAACCTCAGAGTGTTATGGAGCTCTAAAGACACACCTCAGAGTTTTATAGAGCTCTAAAAACATACCTCAGAGTGTATAAAGCTCTAAAGACACAGCTCAGAGTGTATAAAGCTCTAAAGAAACACCTGAGAGTTTTATAAAGCTCTAAAGACACACCTTAGAGTGTTATAAAGCTCTAAAGACACACCTTAGAGTGTATAAATCTCTAAAGACGCACCTTAGAGTGTTATAAAGCTCTAAAGACACACCTTAGAGTGTATAAATCTCTAAAGACGCACCTTAGAGTGTTATAAAGCTCTAAAGACACACCTTAGAGTGTATAAATCTCTAAAGACGCACCTTAGAGTGTATAAAGCTCTAAAGACACACCTTAGAGTGTATAAATCTCTAAAGACGCACCTTAGAGTGTTATAAAGCTCTAAAGACACACCTTAGAGTGTATAAATCTCTAAAGACGCACCTTAGAGTGTATAAAGCTCTAAAGACACACCTCAGAGTGTTATAAAGCTCTAAAGACACACCTCAGAGTGTTATAAAGCTCTAAAGACACACCTCAGAGTGTTATAGAGCACTAAAGACATACCTCAGAGTGGTATAATGCTCTAAAGACACACCTCAGAGTGTATAAAGCTCTAAAGACATACCGCAGAGTGTATAAAGCTCTAAAGACGCACATTAGAGTGTTATAAAGCTCTAAAGACACACCTCAGAGTGTAAAAAGCTCTAAAGACATACCGCAGAGTGTATAAAGCTCTAAAGACTCACCTCAGAGTGTATAAAGCTCTAAAGACACACCTCAGAGTGGTATAAAGCTCTAAAGACGCACCTCAGAGTGTATAAAGCTCTAAAGACACACCTCAGAGTGTAAAAAGCTCTAAAGACACACCTCAGAGTGTATAAAGCTCTAAAGACATACCGCAGAGTGTATAAAGCTCTAAAGACTCACCTCAGAGTGTATAAAGCTCTAAAGACATACCGCAGAGTGTATAAAGCTCTAACGACGCACATTAGAGTGTTATAAAGCTCTAAAGACACACCTCAGAGTGTATAAAGCTCTAAAGACACACCTCAGAGTGTACAAAGCTCTAAAGACACACCTCAGAGTGTACAACGCTCTAAACACACACCTCAGAGTGTTATAGAGCTCTAAAGACAAACCTCAGAGTGTAAAAAGCTCTAAAAACACACCTCAGGGTGGTAAAAAGCTCTAAAGACTCACCTCAGAGTGTTATAGAGCTCTAAAGACAAACCTCAGAGTGTTATAGAGCTCTAAAGACACACCTCAGAGTTTTATAGAGCTGTAAAAACACACCTTAGAGTGTATAAAGCTCTAAAGACACACCTCAGAGTGTTATAAAGCTCTAAAGACACACCTTAGAGTGTTATAAAGCTCTAAAAACACACCTCAGAGTGTATAAAGCTCTAAAGACACACCTCAGAGTGTATAAAGCTCTAAAGACACACCTCAGAGTGTACAAAGCTCTAAACACACACCTCAGAGTGGTATAAAGCTCTAAAGACACAGCTCAGAGTGTATAAAGCTCTAAAGACACACCTGAGAGTTTTATAAAGCTCTAAAGACACACCTTAGAGTGTTATAAAGCTCTAAAAAACACACCTCAGAGTGGTATAAAGCTCTAAAGACATACCTCAGAGTGTTATAGAGCTCTAAAGACAAACCTCAGAGTGTGTAAAGCTCTAAAGACACACCTCAGAGTGTATTAAGCTCTAAAAAACACACCTCAGAGTGGTATAAAGCTCTAAAGACACACCTCAGAGTGTACAAAGCTCTAAACACACACCTCAGAGTGTTATAGAGCTCTAAAGACAAACCTCAGAGTGTAAAAAGCTCTAAAAACACACCTCAGGGTGGTAAAAAGCTCTAAAGACTCACCTCAGAGTGTTATAGAGCTCTAAAGACAAACCTCAGAGTGTTATAGAGCTCTAAAGACACACCTCAGAGTTTTATAGAGCTGTAAAAACACACCTCAGAGTGTATAAAGCTCTAAAGACACACCTCAGAGTGTTATAAAGCTCTAAAGACACACCTTAGAGTGTTAAAAAGCTCTAAAGACACACCTTAGAGTGTTATAAAGCTCTAAAAACACACCTCAGAGTGTATAAAGCTCTAAAGACACACCTGAGAGTTTTATAAAGCTCTAAAGACACACCTTAGAGTGTTATAAAGCTCTAAAAAACACACCTCAGAGTGTTATAGAGCTCTAAAGACAAACCTCAGAGTGTGTAAAGCTCTAAAGACACACCTCAGAGTGTATAAAGCTCTAAAGACACACCTCAGAGTGTACAAAGCTCTAAACACACACCTCAGAGTGGTATAAAGCTGTAAAGACACAGCTCAGAGTGTATAAAGCTCTAAAGACACACCTGAGAGTTTTATAAAGCTCTAAAGACACACCTTAGAGTGTTATAAAGCTCTAAAAAACACACCTCAGAGTGTTATAGAGCTCTAAAGACAAACCTCAGAGTGTGTAAAGCTCTAAAGACACACCTCAGAGTGTATAAAGCTCTAAAGACACACCTCAGAGTGTACAAAGCTCTAAACACACACCTCAGAGTGGTATAAAGCTCTAAAGACACACCTCAGAGTGTATAAAGCTCTAAAGACACAGCTTAGAGTGTATAAAGCTCTAAAGACACACCTGAGAGTTTTATAAAGCTCTAAAGACACAACTTAGAGTGTTATAAAGCTCTAAAGACACACCTTAGAGTGTATAAATCTTTAAAGACGCACCTTAGAGTGTATAAAGCTCTAAAGACACACCTCAGAGTGTACAAAGCTCTAAACACACACCTCAGAGTGGTATAAAGCTCTAAAGACACACCTCACAGTGTTATAAAGCTCTAGAGACACATCTCAGAGTGTATAAAGCTCTAAAGACACACCTTAGAGTGTATAAATCTCTAAAGACGCACCTTAGAGTGTTATAAAGCTCTAAAGACACACCTTAGAGTGTATAAATCTATAAAGACGCACCTCAGAGTGTACAAAGTTCTAAAGACACACCTCAGAGTGTACAACGCTCTAAACACACACCTCAGAGTGTTATAGAGCTCTAAAGACAAACCTCAGAGTGTAAAAAGCTCTAAAAACACACCTCAGGGTGGTAAAAAGCTCTAAAGACTCACCTCAGAGTGGTATAAAGCTCTAAAGACACACCTCAGAGTGTAAAAAGCTCTAAAGACACACCTCAGAGTGTATAAAGCTCTAAAGACATACCGCAGAGTGTATAAAGCTCTAAAGACTCACCTCAGAGTGTATAAAGCTCTAAAGACATACCGCAGAGTGTATAAAGCTCTAACGACGCACATTAGAGTGTTATAAAGCTCTAAAGACACACCTCAGAGTGTATAAAGCTCTAAAGACACACCTCAGAGTGTATAAAGCTCTAAAGACACACCTCAGAGTGTAAAAAGCTCTAAAGACACACCTCAGAGTGTATAAAGCTCTAAAGACATACCGCAGAGTGTATAAAGCTCTAAAGACTCACCTCAGAGTGTATAAAGCTCTAAAGACATACCGCAGAGTGTATAAAGCTCTAACGACGCACATTAGAGTGTTATAAAGCTCTAAAGACACACCTCAGAGTGTATAAAGCTCTAAAGACACACCTCAGAGTGTATAAAGCTCTAAAGACACACCTCAGAGTGTACAAAGCTCTAAAGACACACCTCAGAGTGTACAACGCTCTAAACACACACCTCAGAGTGTTATAGAGCTCTAAAGACAAACCTCAGAGTGTAAAAAGCTCTAAAAACACACCTCAGGGTGGTAAAAAGCTCTAAAGACTCACCTCAGAGTGTTATAGAGCTCTAAAGACAAACCTCAGAGTGTTATAGAGCTCTAAAGACACACCTCAGAGTTTTATAGAGCTGTAAAAACACACCTTAGAGTGTATAAAGCTCTAAAGACACACCTCAGAGTGTTATAAAGCTCTAAAGACACACCTTAGAGTGTTATAAAGCTCTAAAAACACACCTCAGAGTGTATAAAGCTCTAAAGACACACCTCAGAGTGTATAAAGCTCTAAAGACACACCTCAGAGTGTACAAAGCTCTAAACACACACCTCAGAGTGGTATAAAGCTCTAAAGACACAGCTCAGAGTGTATAAAGCTCTAAAGACACACCTGAGAGTTTTATAAAGCTCTAAAGACACACCTTAGAGTGTTATAAAGCTCTAAAAAACACACCTCAGAGTGGTATAAAGCTCTAAAGACATACCTCAGAGTGTTATAGAGCTCTAAAGACAAACCTCAGAGTGTGTAAAGCTCTAAAGACACACCTCAGAGTGTATAAAGCTCTAAAAAACACACCTCAGAGTGGTATAAAGCTCTAAAGACACACCTCAGAGTGTACAAAGCTCTAAACACACACCTCAGAGTGTTATAGAGCTCTAAAGACAAACCTCAGAGTGTAAAAAGCTCTAAAAACACACCTCAGGGTGGTAAAAAGCTCTAAAGACTCACCTCAGAGTGTTATAGAGCTCTAAAGACAAACCTCAGAGTGTTATAGAGCTCTAAAGACACACCTCAGAGTTTTATAGAGCTGTAAAAACACACCTCAGAGTGTATAAAGCTCTAAAGACACACCTCAGAGTGTTATAAAGCTCTAAAGACACACCTTAGAGTGTTAAAAAGCTCTAAAGACACACCTTAGAGTGTTATAAAGCTCTAAAAACACACCTCAGAGTGTATAAAGCTCTAAAGACACACCTGAGAGTTTTATAAAGCTCTAAAGACACACCGTAGAGTGTTATAAAGCTCTAAAAAACACACCTCAGAGTGTTATAGAGCTCTAAAGACAAACCTCAGAGTGTGTAAAGCTCTAAAGACACACCTCAGAGTGTATAAAGCTCTAAAGACACACCTCAGAGTGTACAAAGCTCTAAACACACACCTCAGAGTGGTATAAAGCTGTAAAGACACAGCTCAGAGTGTATAAAGCTCTAAAGACACACCTGAGAGTTTTATAAAGCTCTAAAGACACACCTTAGAGTGTTATAAAGCTCTAAAAAACATACCTCAGAGTGTTATAGAGCTCAAAAGACAAACCTCAGAGTGTGTAAAGCTCTAAAGACACACCTCAGAGTGTATAAAGCTCTAAAGACACACCTCAGAGTGTACAAAGCTCTAAACACACACCTCAGAGTGGTATAAAGCTCTAAAGACACACCTCAGAGTGTATAAAGCTCTAAAGACACAGCTTAGAGTGTATAAAGCTCTAAAGACACACCTGAGAGTTTTATAAAGCTCTAAAGACACAACTTAGAGTGTTATAAAGCTCTAAAGACACACCTTAGAGTGTATAAATCTTTAAAGACGCACCTTAGCGTGTATAAAGCTCTAAAGACACACCTCAGAGTGTACAAAGCTCTAAACACACACCTCAGAGTGGTATAAAGCTCTAAAGACACACCTCAGAGTGTTATAAAGCTCTAGAGACACATCTCAGAGTGTATAAAGCTCTAAAGACACACCTTAGAGTGTATAAATCTTTAAAGACGCACCTTAGAGTGTATAAAGCTCTAAAGACACACCTCAGAGTGTACAAAGCTCTAAACACACACCTCAGAGTGGTATAAAGCTCTAAAGACACACCTCAGAGTGTTATAAAGCTGTAAAGACACACCTCAGAGTGGTAAAAAGCTCTAAAGACACACCTCAGAGTTTTATAAAGCTCTAAAGACATACCGCAGAGTGTATAAAGCTCTAAAGACTCACCTCAGAGTGTATAAAGCTCTAAAGACATACCGCAGAGTGTATAAAGCTCTAAAGACGCACATTAGAGTGTTATAAAGCTCTAAAGACACATCTCAGAGTGTAAAAAGCTCTAAAGACACACCTCAGAGTTTTACAAAGATCTAAAGACACACCTCAGAGTGTATAAAGCTCTAAAGACACACCTCAGAGTGTACAAAGCTCTAAAGACACACCTCAGAGTGTAAAAAGCTCTAAAGACTCACCTCAGAGTGTATAAAGCTCTAAAGACATACCGCAGAGTGTATAAAGCTCTAACGACGCACATTAGAGTGTTATAAAGCTCTAAAGAAACACCTCAGAGTGTATAAAGCTCTAAAGACACACCTCAGAGTGTACAAAGCTCTAAAGACACACCTCAGAGTGTACAAAGCTCTAAACACACACCTCAGAGTGTTATAGAGCTCTAAAGACAAACCTCAGAGTGTAAAAAGCTCTAAAAACACACCTCAGGGTGGTAAAAAGCTCTAAAGACTCACCTCAGAGTGTTATAGAGCTCTAAAGACAAACCTCAGAGTGTTATAGAGCTCTAAAGACACACCTCAGAGTTTTATAGAGCTGTAAAAACACACCTCAGAGTGTATAAAGCTCTAAAGACACACCTCAGAGTGTTATAAAGCTCTAAAGACACACCTTAGAGTGTTAAAAAGCTCTAAAGACACACCTTAGAGTGTTATAAAGCTCTAAAAACACACCTCAGAGTGTATAAAGCTCTAAAGACACACCTCAGAGTGTATAAAGCTCTAAAGACACACCTCAGAGTGTACAAAGCTCTAAACACACACCTCAGAATGGTATAACGCTCTAAAGACACAGCTCAGAGTGTATAAAGCTCTAAAGACACACTTGAGAGTTTTATAAAGCTCTAAAGACACACCTTAGAGTGTTATAAAGCTCTAAAAAACACACCTCAGAGTGGTATAAAGCTCTAAAGACATACCTCAGAGTGTTATAGAGCTCTAAAGACAAACCTCAGAGTGTGTAAAGCTCTAAAGACACACCTCAGAGTGTATAAAGCTCTAAAAAACACACCTCAGAGTGGTATAAAGCTCTAAAGACACACCTCAGAGTGTACAAAGCTCTAAACACACACCTCAGAGTGTTATAGAGCTCTAAAGACAAACCTCAGAGTGTAAAAAGCTCTAAAAACACACCTCAGGGTGGTAAAAAGCTCTAAACACACACCTCAGAGTGTTATAGAGCTCTAAAGACAAACCTCAGAGTGTAAAAAGCTCTAAAAACACACCTCAGGGTGGTAAAAAGCTCTAAAGACTCACCTCAGAGTGTTATAGAGCTCTAAAGACAAACCTCAGAGTGTTATAGAGCTCTAAAGACACACCTCAGAGTTTTATAGAGCTGTAAAAACACACCTCAGAGTGTATAAAGCTCTAAAGACACACCTCAGAGTGTTATAAAGCTCTAAAGACACACCTTAGAGTGTTATAAAGCTCTAAAGACACACCTTAGAGTGTTACAAAGCTCTAAAAACACACCTCAGAGTTTTATAGAGCTCTAAAAACATACCTCAGAGTGTATAAAGCTCTAAAGACACAGCTCAGAGTGTATAAAGCTCTAAAGAAACACCTGAGAGTTTTATAAAGCTCTAAAGACACACCTTAGAGTGTTATAAAGCTCTAAAGACACACCTTAGAGTGTATAAATCTCTAAAGACGCACCTTAGAGTGTTATAAAGCTCTAAAGACACACCTTAGAGTGTATAAATCTCTAAAGACGCACCTTAGAGTGTTATAAAGCTCTAAAGACACACCTTAGAGTGTATAAATCTCTAAAGACGCACCTTAGAGTGTATAAAGCTCTAAAGACACACCTCAGAGTGTTATAAAGCTCTAAAGACACACCTCAGAGTGTTATAAAGCTCTAAAGACACACCTCAGAGTGTTATAGAGCACTAAAGACATACCTCAGAGTGGTATAATGCTCTAAAGACACACCTCAGAGTGTATAAAGCTCTAAAGACATACCGCAGAGTGTATAAAGCTCTAAAGACGCACATTAGAGTGTTATAAAGCTCTAAAGACACACCTCAGAGTGTAAAAAGCTCTAAAGACATACCGCAGAGTGTATAAAGCTCTAAAGACTCACCTCAGAGTGTATAAAGCTCTAAAGACACACCTCAGAGTGGTATAAAGCTCTAAAGACGCACCTCAGAGTGTATAAAGCTCTAAAGACACACCTCAGAGTGTAAAAAGCTCTAAAGACACACCTCAGAGTGTATAAAGCTCTAAAGACATACCGCAGAGTGTATAAAGCTCTAAAGACTCACCTCAGAGTGTATAAAGCTCTAAAGACATACCGCAGAGTGTATAAAGCTCTAACGACGCACATTAGAGTGTTATAAAGCTCTAAAGACACACCTCAGAGTGTATAAATCTCTAAAGACACACCTCAGAGTGTACAAAGCTCTAAAGACACAACTCAGAGTGTACAAAGCTCTAAACACACACCTCAGAGTGTTATAGAGCTCTAAAGACAAACCTCAGAGTGTAAAAAGCTCTAAAAACACACCTCAGGGTGGTAAAAAGCTCTAAAGACTCACCTCAGAGTGTTATAGAGCTCTAAAGACAAACCTCAGAGTGTTATAGAGCTCTAAAGACACACCTCAGAGTTTTATAGAGCTGTAAAAACACACCTCAGAGTGTATAAAGCTCTAAAGACACACCTCAGAGTGTTATAAAGCTCTAAAGACACACCTTAGAGTGTTAAAAAGCTCTAAAGACACACCTCAGAGTGTTATGGAGCTCTAAAGACACACCTCAGAGTTTTATAGAGCTCTAAAGACACACCTCAGAGTGGTATAAAGCTCTAAAAAACACACCTCAGAGTGTTTTAAAGCTCTAAAGACACAATTCAGAGTGTATAAAGCTCTAAAGACTCACCTCAGAGTGTATAAAGCTATAAAGACGCACCTCAGAGTGTATAAAGCTATAAAGACGCACCTTAGAGTGTTATAAAGCTCTAAAGACACATCTCAGAGTGTATAAAGCTCTAAAGACGCACCTTAGAGTGTTATAAAGCTCTAAAGACACACCTCAGATTGTGTAAAGCTCTAAAGACACACCTCAGAGTGTACAAAGCTCTAAAGACACACCTCAGAGAGTTATAGAGCTCTAAAGACAAACCTGAGAGTGTGTAAAGCTCTAAAGACACACCTCAGAGTGATAAAAAGCTCTAAAGACTCACCTCAGAGTGTTATATAGCTCTAAAGACAAACCTCAGATTGTTATGGAGCTCTAAAGACACACCTCAGAGTTTTATAGAGCTCTAAAGACACACCTCAGAGTTTTATAGAGCTCTAAAAACATACCTCAGAGTGTATAAAGCTCTAAAGACACACCTCAGAGTGTATAAAGCTCTAAAGACACACCTCAGAGTGTACAAAGCTCTAAAGACACACCTCAGAGTGTATAAAGCTCTAAAGACACAGCTCAGAGTGTATAAAGCTCTAAAGAAACACCTGAGAGTTTTATAAAGCTCTAAAGACACACCTTAGAGTGTTATAAAGCTCTAAAGACACACCTTAGAGTGTATAAATCTCTAAAGACGCACCTTAGAGTGTTATAAAGCTCTAAAGACACACCTTAGAGTGTATAAATCTCTAAAGACGCACCTTAGAGTATATAAAGCTCTAAAGACACACCTCAGAGTGTTATAAAGCTCTAAAGACACACCTCAGAGTGTTATAAAGCTCTAAAGACACACCTCAGAGTTTTATAGAGCTCTAAAGACATTCCTCAGAGTGGTATAATGCTCTAAAGACACACCTCAGAGTGTATAAAGCTCTAAAGACATACCGCAGAGTGTATAAAGCTCTAAAGACGCACATTAGAGTGTTATAAAGCTCTAAAGACACACCTCAGAGTGTAAAAAGCTCTAAAGACATACCGCAGAGTGTATAAAGCTCTAAAGACTCACCTCAGAGTGTATAAAGCTCTAAAGACACACCTCAGAGTGGTATAAAGCTCTAAAGACGCACCTCAGAGTGTATAAAGCTCTAAAGACACACCTCAGAGTGTAAAAAGCTCTAAAGACAAACCTCAGAGTGTATAAAGCTCTAAAGACATACCGCAGAGTGTATAAAGCTCTAAAGACTCACCTCAGAGTGTATAAAGCTCTAAAGACATACCGCAGAGTGTATAAAGCTCTAACGACGCACATTAGAGTGTTATAAAGCTCTAAAGACACACCTCAGAGTGTATAAAGCTCTAAAGACACACCTCAGAGTGTACAAAGCTCTAAAGACACACCTCAGAGTGTACAAAGCTCTAAACACACACCTCAGAGTGTTATAGAGCTCTAAAGACAAACCTCAGAGTGTAAAAAGCTCTAAAAACACACCTCAGGGTGGTAAAAAGCTCTAAAGACTCACCTCAGAGTGTTATAGAGCTCTAAAGACAAACCTCAGAGTGTTATAGAGCTCTAAAGACACACCTCAGAGTTTTATAGAGCTGTAAAAACACACCTCAGAGTGTATAAAGCTCTAAAGACACACCTCAGAGTGTTATAAAGCTCTAAAGACACACCTTAGAGTGTTAAAAAGCTCTAAAGACACACCTTAGAGTGTTATAAAGCTCTAAAAACACACCTCAGAGTGTATAAAGCTCTAAAGACACACCTCAGAGTGTATAAAGCTCTAAAGACACACCTCAGAGTGTACAAAGCTCTAAACACACACCTCAGAGTGGTATAAAGCTCTAAAGACACAGCTCAGAGTGTATAAAGCTCTAAAGACACACCTGAGAGTTTTATAAAGCTCTAAAGACACACCTTAGAGTGTTATAAAGCTCTAAAGACTCACCTCAGAGTGTATAAAGCTCTAAAGACATACCTCAGAGTGTATAAAGCTATAAAGACGCACCTTAGAGTGTTATAAAGCTCTAAAGACACATCTCAGAGTGTATAAAGCTCTAAAGACGCACCTTAGAGTGTTATAAAGCTCTAAAGACACACCTCAGATTGTGTAAAGCTCTAAAGACACACCTCAGAGTGTACAAAGCTCTAAAGACACACCTCAGAGAGTTATAGAGCTCTAAAGACAAACCTGAGAGTGTGTAAAGTTCTAAAGACACACCTCAGAGTGATAAAAAGCTCTAAAGACTCACCTCAGAGTGTTATAGAGCTCTAAAGACAAACCTCAGAGTGTTATGGAGCTCTAAAGACACACCTCAGAGTTTTATAGAGCTCTAAAGACAAACCTCAGAGTGTTATGGAGCTCTAAAGACACACCTCAGAGTTTTATAGAGCTCTAAAAACATACCTCAGAGTGTATAAAGCTCTAAAGACACAGCTCAGAGTGTATAAAGCTCTAAAGAAACACCTGAGAGTTTTATAAAGCTCTAAAGACACACCTTAGAGTGTTATAAAGCTCTAAAGACACACCTTAGAGTGTATAAATCTCTAAAGACGCACCTTAGAGTGTTATAAAGCTCTAAAGACACACCTTAGAGTGTATAAATCTCTAAAGACGCACCTTAGAGTGTATAAAGCTCTAAAGACACACCTCAGAGTGTTATAAAGCTCTAAAGACACACCTCAGAGTGTTATAAAGCTCTAAAGACACACCTCAGAGTGTTATAGAGCACTAAAGACATACCTCAGAGTGGTATAATGCTCTAAAGACACACCTCAGAGTGTATAAAGCTCTAAAGACATACCGCAGAGTGTATAAAGCTCTAAAAACGCACATTAGAGTGTTATAAAGCTCTAAAGACACACCTCAGAGTGTAAAAAGCTCTAAAGACATACCGCAGAGTGTATAAAGCTCTAAAGACTCACCTCAGAGTGTATAAAGCTCTAAAGACACACCTCAGAGTGGTATAAAGCTCTAAAGACGCACCTCAGAGTGTATAAAGCTCTAAAGACACACCTCAGAGTGTAAAAAGCTCTAAAGACACACCTCAGAGTGTATAAAGCTCTAAAGACATACCGCAGAGTGTATAAAGCTCTAAAGACTCACCTCAGAGTGTATAAAGCTCTAAAGACATACCGCAGAGTGTATAAAGCTCTAACGACGCACATTAGAGTGTTATAAAGCTCTAAAGACACACCTCAGAGTGTATAAAGCTCTAAAGACACACCTCAGAGTGTACAAAGCTCTAAAGACACACCTCAGAGTGTACAACGCTCTAAACACACACCTCAGAGTGTTATAGAGCTCTAAAGACAAACCTCAGAGTGTAAAAAGCTCTAAAAACACACCTCAGGGTGGTAAAAAGCTCTAAAGACTCACCTCAGAGTGTTATAGAGCTCTAAAGGCAAACCTCAGAGTGTTATAGAGCTCTAAAGACACACCTCAGAGTTTTATAGAGCTGTAAAAACACACCTTAGAGTGTATAAAGCTCTAAAGACACACCTCAGAGTGTTATAAAGCTCTAAAGACACACCTTAGAGTGTTATAAAGCTCTAAAAACACACCTCAGAGTGTATAAAGCTCTAAAGACACACCTCAGAGTGTATAAAGCTCTAAAGACACACCTCAGAGTGTACAAAGCTCTAAACACACACCTCAGAGTGGTATAAAGCTCTAAAGACACAGCTCAGAGTGTATAAAGCTCTAAAGACACACCTGAGAGTTTTATAAAGCTCTAAAGACACACCTTAGAGTGTTATAAAGCTCTAAAAAACACACCTCAGAGTGGTATAAAGCTCTAAAGACATACCTCAGAGTGTTATAGAGCTCTAAAGACAAACCTCAGAGTGTGTAAAGCTCTAAAGACACACCTCAGAGTGTATAAAGCTCTAAAAAACACACCTCAGAGTGGTATAAAGCTCTAAAGACACACCTCAGAGTGTACAAAGCTCTAAACACACACCTCAGAGTGTTATAGAGCTCTAAAGACAAACCTCAGAGTGTAAAAAGCTCTAAAAACACACCTCAGGGTGGTAAAAAGCTCTAAAGACTCACCTCAGAGTGTTATAGAGCTCTAAAGACAAACCTCAGAGTGTTATAGAGCTCTAAAGACACACCTCAGAGTTTTATAGAGCTGTAAAAACACACCTCAGAGTGTATAAAACTCTAAAGACACACCTCAGAGTGTTATAAAGCTCTAAAGACACACCTTAGAGTGTTAAAAAGTTCTAAAGACACACCTTAGAGTGTTATAAAGCTCTAAAAACACACCTCAGAGTGTATAAAGCTCTAAAGACACAACTGAGAGTTTTATAAAGCTCTAAAGACACACCTTAGAGTGTTATAAAGCTCTAAAAAACACACCTCAGAGTGTTATAGAGCTCTAAAGACAAACCTCAGAGTGTGTAAAGCTCTAAAGACACACCTCAGAGTGTATAAAGCTCTAAAGACACACCTCAGAGTGTACAAAGCTCTAAACACACACCTCAGAGTGGTATAAAGCTGTAAAGACACAGCTCAGAGTGTATAAAGCTCTAAAGACACACCTGAGAGTTTTATAAAGCTCTAAAGACACACCTTAGAGTGTTATAAAGCTCTAAAAAACACACCTCAGAGTGTTATAGAGCTCTAAAGACAAACCTCAGAGTGTGTAAAGCTCTAAAGACACACCTCAGAGTGTATAAAGCTCTAAAGACACACCTCAGAGTGTACAAAGCTCTAAACACACACCTCAGAGTGGTATAAAGCTCTAAAGACACACCTCAGAGTGTATAAAGCTCTAAAGACACAGCTTAGAGTGTATAAAGCTCTAAAGACACACCTGAGAGTTTTATAAAGCTCTAAAGACACAACTTAGAGTGTTATAAAGCTCTAAAGACACACCTTAGAGTGTATAAATCTTTAAAGACGCACCTTAGAGTGTATAAAGCTCTAAAGACACACCTCAGAGTGTACAAAGCTCTAAACACACACCTCAGAGTGGTATAAAGCTCTAAAGACACACCTCAGAGTGTTATAAAGCTCTAGAGACACATCTCAGAGTGTATAAAGCTCTAAAGACACACCTTAGAGTGTATAAATCTCTAAAGACGCACCTTAGAGTGTTATAAAGCTCTAAAGACACACCTTAGAGTGTATAAATCTATAAAGACGCACCTTAGAGTGTATAAAGCTCTAAAGACACACCTCAGAGTGTTATAAAGCTCTAAAGACACACCTCAGAGTATTATAAAGCTCTAAAGACACACCTCAGAGTGTTATAAAGCTCTAAAGACATTCCTCAGAGTGGTATAAAGCTCTAAAGACACACCTCAGAGTGGTATAAAGCTCTAAAAAACACACCTCAGAGTGTTATAAAGCTCTAAAGACACACCTCAGAGTGTATAAAGCTCTAAAGACACACTTCAGAGTGTTATAAAAAGCTCTAAAGACACACCTCAGAGTTTACAAAGCTCTAGAGACAAACCTCAGTGTATAAAGCTGTAAAGACACACCTCAGAGTGGTATAAAGCTCTAAAGACACACCTCAGAGTGTATAAAGCTCTAAAGACACACCTCAGAGTGTTTAAAGCTCTAAAGACATACCGCAGAGTGTATAAAGCTCTAAAGACTCACCTCAGAGTGTATAAAGCTCTAAAGACATACCGCAGAGTGTATAAAGCTCTAAAGACGCACATTAGAGTGTTATAAAGCTCTAAAGACACACCTCTGAGTGTATAAAGCTCTAAAGACACACCTCAGAGTGTTATAAAGCTCTAAAGACACACCTTAGAGTGTTAAAAAGCTCTAAAGACACACCTTAGAGTGTTATAAAGCTCTAAAAACACACCTCAGAGTGTATAAAGCTCTAAAGACACTCCTCAGAGTGTATAAGGCTCTAAAGACACACCTCAGAGTGTACAAAGCTCTAAACACACACCTCAGAGTGGTATAAAGCTCTAAAGACACAGCTCAGAGTGTATAAAGCTCTAAAGACACACCTGAGAGTTTTATAAAGCTCTAAAGACACACCTTAGAGTGTTATAAAGCTCTAAAAAACACACCTCAGAGTGGTATAAAGCTCTAAAGACATACCTCAGAGTGTTATAGAGCTCTAAAGACAAACCTCAGAGTGTGTAAAGCTCTAAAGACACACCTCAGAGTGTATAAAGCTCTAAAGACACACCTCAGAGTGTACAAAGCTCTAAACACACAACTCAGAGTGGTATAAAGCTCTAAAGACACACCTCAGAGTGTATAAAGCTCTAAAGACACAGCTCAGAGTGTATAAAGCTCTAAAGACACACCTGAGAGTTTTATAAAGCTCTAAAGACACACCTTAGAGTGTTATAAAGCTCTAAAGACACACCTCAGAGTGTTATAAAGCTCTAAAGACTCACCTCAGAGTGTATAAAGCTCTAAAGACATACCGCAGAGTGTATAAAGCTCTAAAGACGCACATTAGAGTGTTATAAAGCTCTAAAGACACATCTCAGAGTGTAAAAAGCTCTAAAGACACACCTCAGAGTTTTATAAAGATCTAAAGACACACCTCAGAGTGTATAAAGCTCTAAAGACACACCTCAGAGTGTACAAAGCTCTAAAGACACACCTCAGAGTGTAAAAAGCTCTAAACACACACCTCAGAGTGTTATAGAGCTCTAAAGACAAACCTCAGAGTGTAAAAAGCTCTAAAAACACACCTCAGGGTGGTAAAAAGCTCTAAAGACTCACCTCAGAGTGTTATAGAGCTCTAAAGACAAACCTCAGAGTGTTATAGAGCTCTAAAGACACACCTCAGAGTGTTATGGAGCTCTAAAGACATACCTCGGAGTATACAAAGCTCTAAAGACACACCTCAGAGTGGTATAAAGCTCTAAAGACACACTTCAGAGTGGTATAAAGCTCTAAAGACACACCTCAGAGTGTTATAAAGCTCTTAAGACAAATCTCAGAGTGTTATAAAGCTCTAAAGACACACCTCAGAGTTTAGAAAGCTCTAAAGACACACTTTAGAGTGTATGAAGCCCTAAAGACACACCTCAGAGTGTTCTAAAGCTCTAAAGACACACCTCAGAGTTTTATAAAGCTCTAAAGACACCTTAGAGTGTTATAAAGCTCTAAAGACACACCTCAGAGTGTATAAAATTCTAAAGACACACCTCAGAGTGTATAAAGCTCTAAAGACACACCTCAGAGTTTTATAAAGCTCTAAAGACACACCTCAGAGCCTTATACAGCTCTAAAGACACACCTCAGAGTGTATAAAGCTCTAAAGACACACCTCAGAGTGTATAAAGCTCTAAAGACAAACCTCAGAGTGTACAAAGCTCTAAAGACACACCTCAGAGTGTATAAAGCTCTAAAGACACACTTCAGAGTGGTATAAAGCTCTAAAAAACACACCTCAGAGAGGTATAAAGCTCTAAAGACACACCTCAGAGTGGTATAAAGCTCTAAAAAACACACCTCAGAGTGTTATAAAGCTCTAAAGACACACCGCAGAGTGTATAAAGCTCTAAAGACACACCTCAGAGTGTATAAAGCTCTAAAGACACACCTTAGAGTGTTATAAAGCTCTAAAGACACACCTCAGAGTGTATAAAGCTCTAAAGACATACCGCAGAGTGTATAAGCTCTAAAGACATACCGCAGAGTGTAAAAAGCTCTAAAAACACACCTCAGGGTGGTAAAAAGCTCTAAAGACTCACCTCAGAGTGTTATAGAGCTCTAAAGACAAACCTCAGAGTGTTATAGAGCTCTAAAGACACACCTCAGAGTGTTATGGAGCTCTAAAGACATACCTCGGAGTATACAAAGCTCTAAAGACACACCTCAGAGTGGTATAAAGCTCTAAAGACACACTTCAGAGTGGTATAAAGCTCTAAAGACACACCTCAGAGTGTTATAAAGCTCTTAAGACACATCTCAGAGTGTTATAAAGCTCTAAAGACACACCTCAGAGTTTAGAAAGCTCTAAAGACACACTTTAGAGTGTATGAAGCCCTAAAGACACACCTCAGAGTGTTCTAAAGCTCTAAAGACACACCTCAGAGTTTTATAAAGCTCTAAAGACACCTTAGAGTGTTATAAAGCTCTAAAGACACACCTCAGAGTGTATAAAATTCTAAAGACACACCTCAGAGTGTATAAAGCTCTAAAGACACACCTCACAGTGTTATAAAGCTCTAAAGACACATCTCAGAATGTATAAAGCTCTAAAGACACACCTCAGAGTTTTATAAAGCTCTAAAGACACACCTCAGAGCCTTATACAGCTCTAAAGACACACCTCAGAGTGTATAAAGCTCTAAAGACACACCTCAGAGTGTATAAAGCTCTAAAGACAAACCTCAGAGTGTACAAAGCTCTAAAGACACACCTCAGAGTGTATAAAGCTCTAAAGACACACTTCAGAGTGGTATAAAGCTCTAAAAAACACACCTCAGAGAGGTATAAAGCTCTAAAGACACACCTCAGAGTGGTATAAAGCTCTAAAAAACACACCTCAGAGTGTTATAAAGCTCTAAAGACACACCGCAGAGTGTATAAAGCTCTAAAGACACACCTCATAGTGTATACAGCTCTAAAGACATACCTCAGAGTGTATAAAGCTCTAAAGACACACCTCAGAGTGTATAAAGCTCTAAAGACACACCTTAGAGTGTTATAAAGCTCTAAAGACACACCTCAGAGTGTTATAAAGCTCTAAAGACACACCTCAGAGTGTTAGAAACCTCTAAAGACACACCTCAGAGTGTTATAAAGCTCTAAAGACACACCTCAGAGTGTTAGAAACCTCTAAAGACACATCTCAGAGTTTATAAAGCTCTAAAGACACACCTCAGAGTTTTATAAAGCTCTAAAGACACACCTTAGAGTGTTATAAAGCTCTAAAGACACACCTCCGAGTGTATAAAGCTCTAAAGACTCACCTCAGAGTGTATAAAGCTCTAAAGACACACCTCAGAGTGTATAAATCTCTAAAGACACACCTCAGAGTGTAAAAATCTCTAAAGACATACCTCAGAGTGTATAAAGCTCTAAAGACATACCTCAGAGTGTATAAAGCTCTAAAGACGCACCTTAGAGTGTTACAAAGCTCTAAAGACACATCTCAGAGTGTATAAAGCTCTAAAGACACACCTCAGAGTGTATAAAGCTCTAAAGACGCACCTTAGAGTGTTACAAAGCTCTAGAGACACATATCAGAGTGTATACAGCTCTAAAGACACACCTTAGAGCCTTATACAGCTCTAAAGACACACCTCAAAGTTTTTTAAAGCTCTAAAGACACATCTCAGAGTATATAAAGCTCTAAAGACACACCTGAGAGTTTTATAAAGCTCTAAAGACACACCTTAGAGTGTTATAAAGCTCTAAAGACACACCTTAGAGTGTATAAAGCTCTAAAGACACACCTCAGAGTGTATAAAGCTCTAAAGACACACCTCAGAGTGTACAAAGCTCTAAACACACACCTCAGAGTGTTATAAAGCTCTAAAGACACACCTCAGAGTGTAAAAATATCTAAAGACATACCTCAGAGTGTATAAAGCTCTAAAGACGCACCTTAGAGTGTTATAAAGCTCTAAAGACACATCTCAGAGTGTATACAGCTCTAAAGACACACCTCAGAGTTTTATAAAGATCTAAAGACACACCTCAGAGTGTATAAAGCTCTAAAGACACACCTCAGAGTGTAAAAAGCTCTAAAGACTCACCTCAGAGTGTATAAAGCTCTAAAGACACACCTCATAGTGTATAAAGCTCTAAAGACACACCTCATAGTGTATACAGCTCTAAAGACATACCTCAGAGTGTATAAAGCTCTAAAGACACACCTCAGAGTGTATAAAGCTCTAAAGACACACCTTAGAGTGTTATAAAGCTCTAAAGACACACCTCAGAGTGTTATAAAGCTCTAAAGACACACCTCAGAGTGTTATAAACCTCTAAAGACACACCTCAGAGTGTTATAAAGCTCTAAAGACACACCTCAGAGTGTTATAAACCTCTAAAGACACATCTCAGAGTTTATAAAGCTCTAAAGACACACCTCAGAGTTTTATAAAGCTCTAAAGACACACCTTAGAGTGTTATAAAGCTCTAAAGACACACCTCCGAGTGTATAAAGCTCTAAAGACGCACCTCAGAGTGTATAAAGCTCTAAAGACACACCTCAGAGTGTATAAATATCTAAAGACACACCTCAGAGTGTAAAAATCTCTAAAGACATACCTCAGAGTGTATAAAGCTCTAAAGACGCACCTTAGAGTGTTACAAAGCTCTAAAGACACATCTCAGAGTGTATAAAGCTCTAAAGACACACCTCAGAGTGTATAAAGCTCTAAAGACGCACCTTAGAGTGTTACAAAGCTCTAGAGACACATATCAGAGTGTATACAGCTCTAAAGACACACCTCAGAGCCTTATACAGCTCTAAAGACACACCTCAAAGTTTTTTAAAGCTCTAAAGACACATCTCAGAGTATATAAAGCTCTAAAGACACACCTGAGAGTTTTATAAAGCTCTAAAGACACACCTTAGAGTGTTATAAAGCTCTAAAGACACACCTTAGAGTGTATAAAGCTCTAAAGACACACCTCAGAGTGTATAAAGCTCTAAAGACACACCTCAGAGTGTACAAAGCTCTAAACACACACCTCAGAGTGTTATAAAGCTCTAAAGACACACCTCAGAGTGGTATAAAGCTCTAAAAAACACACCTCAGAGAGTTATAAAGCTCTAAAGACACACCTCAGAGTGTAAAAATCTCTAAAGACATACCTCAGAGTGTATAAAGCTCTAAAGACGCACCTTAGAGTGTTATAAAGCTCTAAAGACACATCTCAGAGTGTATACAGCTCTAAAGACACACCTCAGAGTTTTATAAAGATCTAAAGACACACCTCAGAGTGTATAAAGCTCTAAAGACACACCTCAGAGTGTACAAAGCTCTAAAGACACACCTCAGAGTGTAAAAAGCTCTAAAGACTCACCTCAGAGTGGTATAAAGCTTTAAAAAACACACCTCAGAGAGTTATAAAGCTCTAAAGACACACCTCAGAGTGTAAAAATATCTAAAGACATACCTCAGAGTGTATAAAGCTCTAAAGACGCACCTTAGAGTGTTATAAAGCTCTAAAGACACATCTCAGAGTGTATACAGCTCTAAAGACACACCTCAGAGTTTTATAAAGATCTAAAGACACACCTCAGAGTGTATAAAGCTCTAAAGACACACCTCAGAGTGTAAAAAGCTCTAAAGACTCACCTCAGAGTGTATAAAGCTCTAAAGACACACCTCATAGTGTATAAAGCTCTAAAGACACACCTCATAGTGTATACAGCTCTAAAGACATACCTCAGAGTGTATAAAGCTCTAAAGACTCACCTCAGAGTGTATAAAGCTCTAAAGACATACCGCAGAGTGTATAAAGCTCTAAAGACGCACATTAGAGTGTTATAAAGCTCTAAAGACACATCTCAGAGTGTAAAAAGCTCTAAAGACACACCTCAGAGTTTTATAAAGATCTAAAGACACACCTCAGAGTGTATAAAGCTCTAAAGACACACCTCAGAGTGTACAAAGCTCTAAAGACACACCTCAGAGTGTAAAAAGCTCTAAACACACACCTCAGAGTGTTATAGAGCTCTAAAGACAAACCTCAGAGTGTAAAAAGCTCTAAAAACACACCTCAGGGTGGTAAAAAGCTCTAAAGACTCACCTCAGAGTGTTATAGAGCTCTAAAGACAAACCTCAGAGTGTTATAGAGCTCTAAAGACACACCTCAGAGTGTTATGGAGCTCTAAAGACATACCTCGGAGTATACAAAGCTCTAAAGACACACCTCAGAGTGGTATAAAGCTCTAAAGACACACTTCAGAGTGGTATAAAGCTCTAAAGACACACCTCAGAGTGTTATAAAGCTCTTAAGACACATCTCAGAGTGTTATAAAGCTCTAAAGACACACCTCAGAGTTTAGAAAGCTCTAAAGACACACTTTAAAGTGTATGAAGCCCTAAAGACACACCTCAGAGTGTTCTAAAGCTCTAAAGACACACCTCAGAGTTTTATAAAGCTCTAAAGACACCTTAGAGTGTTATAAAGCTCTAAAGACACACCTCAGAGTGTATAAAATTCTAAAGACACACCTCAGAGTGTATAAAGCTCTAAAGACACACCTCAGAGTTTTATAAAGCTCTAAAGACACACCTCAGAGCCTTATACAGCTCTAAAGACACACCTCAGAGTGTATAAAGCTCTAAAGACACACCTCAGAGTGTATAAAGCTCTAAAGACAAACCTCAGAGTGTACAAAGCTCTAAAGACACACCTCAGAGTGTATAAAGCTCTAAAGACACACTTCAGAGTGGTATAAAGCTCTAAAAAACACACCTCAGAGAGGTATAAAGCTCTAAAGACACACCTCAGAGTGGTATAAAGCTCTAAAAAACACACCTCAGAGTGTTATAAAGCTCTAAAGACACACCGCAGAGTGTATAAAGCTCTAAAGACACACCTCATAGTGTATACAGCTCTAAAGACATACCTCAGAGTGTATAAAGCTCTAAAGACACACCTCAGAGTGTAAAAAAGCTCTAAAGACACACCTTAGAGTGTTATAAAGCTCTAAAGACACACCTCAGAGTGTATAAAGCTCTAAAGACATACCGCAGAGTGTATAAGCTCTAAAGACATACCGCAGAGTGTAAAAAGCTCTAAAAACACACCTCAGGGTGGTAAAAAGCTCTAAAGACTCACCTCAGAGTGTTATAGAGCTCTAAAGACACACCTCAGAGTGTTATGGAGCTCTAAAGACATACCTCGGAGTATACAAAGCTCTAAAGACACACCTCAGAGTGGTATAAAGCTCTAAAGACACACTTCAGAGTGGTATAAAGCTCTAAAGACACACCTCAGAGTGTTATAAAGCTCTTAAGACACATCTCAGAGTGTTATAAAGCTCTAAAGACACACCTCAGAGTTTAGAAAGCTCTAAAGACACACTTTAGAGTGTAAGAAGCCCTAAAGACACACCTCAGAGTGTTCTAAAGCTCTAAAGACACACCTCAGAGTTTTATAAAGCTCTAAAGACACCTTAGAGTGTTATAAAGCTCTAAAGACACACCTCAGAGTGTATAAAATTCTAAAGACACACCTCAGAGTGTATAAAGCTCTAAAGACACACCTCACAGTGTTATAAAGCTCTAAAGACACATCTCAGAGTGTATAAAGCTCTAAAGACACACCTCAGAGTTTTATAAAGCTCTAAAGACACACCTCAGAGCCTTATACAGCTCTAAAGACACACCTCAGAGTGTATAAAGCTCTAAAGACACACCTCAGAGTGTATAAAGCTCTAAAGACAAACCTCAGAGTGTACAAAGCTCTAAAGACACACCTCAGAGTGTATAAAGCTCTAAAGACACACTTCAGAGTGGTATAAAGCTCTAAAAAACACACCTCAGAGAGGTATAAAGCTCTAAAGACACACCTCAGAGTGGTATAAAGCTCTAAAAAACACACCTCAGAGTGTTATAAAGCTCTAAAGACACACCGCAGAGTGTATAAAGCTCTAAAGACACACCTCATAGTGTATACAGCTCTAAAGACATACCTCAGAGTGTATAAAGCTCTAAAGACACACCTCAGAGTGTATAAAGCTCTAAAGACACACCTTAGAGTGTTATAAAGCTCTAAAGACACACCTCAGAGTGTTATAAAGCTCTAAAGACACACCTCAGAGTGTTAGAAACCTCTAAAGACACACCTCAGAGTGTTATAAAGCTCTAAAGACACACCTCAGAGTGTTAGAAACCTCTAAAGACACATCTCAGAGTTTATAAAGCTCTAAAGACACACCTCAGAGTTTTATAAAGCTCTAAAGACACACCTTAGAGTGTTATAAAGCTCTAAAGACACACCTCCGAGTGTATAAAGCTCTAAAGACTCACCTCAGAGTGTATAAAGCTCTAAAGACACACCTCAGAGTGTATAAATCTCTAAAGACACACCTCAGAGTGTAAAAATCTCTAAAGACATACCTCAGAGTGTATAAAGCTCTAAAGACATACCTCAGAGTGTATAAAGCTCTAAAGACGCACCTTAGAGTGTTACAAAGCTCTAAAGACACATCTCAGAGTGTATAAAGCTCTAAAGACAAACCTCAGAGTGTATAAAGCTCTAAAGACGCACCTTAGAGTGTTACAAAGCTCTAGAGACACATATCAGAGTGTATACAGCTCTAAAGACACACCTTAGAGCCTTATACAGCTCTAAAGACACACCTCAAAGTTTTTTAAAGCTCTAAAGACACATCTCAGAGTATATAAAGCTCTAAAGACACACCTGAGAGTTTTATAAAGCTCTAAAGACACACCTTAGAGTGTTATAAAGCTCTAAAGACACACCTTAGAGTGTATAAAGCTCTAAAGACACACCTCAGAGTGTATAAAGCTCTAAAGACACACCTCAGAGTGTACAAAGCTCTAAACACACACCTCAGAGTGTTATAAAGCTCTAAAGACACACCTCAGAGTGGTATAAAGCTTTAAAAAACACACCTCAGAGAGTTATAAAGCTCTAAAGACACACCTCAGAGTGTAAAAATATCTAAAGACATACCTCAGAGTGTATAAAGCTCTAAAGACGCACCTTAGAGCTTTATAAAGCTCTAAAGACACATCTCAGAGTGTATACAGCTCTAAAGACACACCTCAGAGTTTTATAAAGATCTAAAGACACACCTCAGAGTGTATAAAGCTCTAAAGACACACCTCAGAGTGTAAAAAGCTCTAAAGACTCACCTCAGAGTGTATAAAGCTCTAAAGACACACCTCATAGTGTATAAAGCTCTAAAGACACACCTCAGAGTGTATAAAGCTCTAAAGACACACCTTAGAGTGTTATAAAGCTCTAAAGACACACCTCAGAGTGTTATAAAGCTCTAAAGACACACCTCAGAGTGTTAGAAACCTCTAAAGACACACCTCAGAGTGTTATAAAGCTCTAAAGACACACCTCAGAGTGTTAGAAACCTCTAAAGACACATCTCAGAGTTTATAAAGCTCTAAAGACACACCTCAGAGTTTTATAAAGCTCTAAAGACACACCTTAGAGTGTTATAAAGCTCTAAAGACACACCTCCGAGTGTATAAAGCTCTAAAGACGCACCTCAGAGTGTATAAAGCTCTAAAGACACACCTCAGAGTGTATAAATATCTAAAGACACACCTCAGAGTGTAAAAATCTCTAAAGACATACCTCAGAGTGTATAAAGCTCTAAAGACGCACCTTAGAGTGTTACAAAGTTCTAAAGACACATCTCAGAGTGTATAAAGCTCTAAAGACACACCTCAGAGTGTATAAAGCTCTAAAGACGCACCTTAGAGTGTTACAAAGCTCTAGAGACACATATCAGAGTGTATACAGCTCTAAAGACACACCTCAGAGCCTTATACAGCTCTAAAGACACACCTCAAAGTTTTTTAAAGCTCTAAAGACACATCTCAGAGTATATAAAGCTCTAAAGACACACCTGAGAGTTTTATAAAGCTCTAAAGACACACCTTAGAGTGTTATAAAGCTCTAAAGACACACCTTAGAGTGTATAAAGCTCTAAAGACACAACTCAGAGTGTATAAAGCTCTAAAGACACACCTCAGAGTGTACAAAGCTCTAAACACACACCTCAGAGTGTTATAAAGCTCTAAAGACACACCTCAGAGTGGTATAAAGCTCTAAAAAACACACCTCAGAGAGTTATAAAGCTCTAAAGACACACCTCAGAGTGTAAAAATCTCTAAAGACATACCTCAGAGTGTAAAAAGCTCTAAAGACGCACCTTAGAGTGTTATAAAGCTCTAAAGACACATCTCAGAGTGTATACAGCTCTAAAGACACACCTCAGAGTTTTATAAAGATCTAAAGACACACCTCAGAGTGTATAAAGCTCTAAAGACTCACCTCAGAGTGGTATAAAGCTTTAAAAAACACACCTCAGAGAGTTATAAAGCTCTAAAGACACACCTCAGAGTGTAAAAATATCTAAAGACATACCTCAGTGTATAAAGCTCTAAAGACGCACCTTAGAGTGTTATAAAGCTCTAAAGACACATCTCAGAGTGTATACAGCTCTAAAGACACACCTCAGAGTTTTATAAAGATCTAAAGACACACCTCAGAGTGTATAAAGCTCTAAAGACACACCTCAGAGTGTAAAAAGCTCTAAAGACTCACCTCAGAGTGTATAAAGCTCTAAAGACACACCTCATAGTGTATAAAGCTCTAAAGACACACCTCATAGTGTATACAGCTCTAAAGACATACCTCAGAGTGTATAAAGCTCTAAAGACACACCTCAGAGTGTATAAAGCTCTAAAGACACACCTTAGAGTGTTATAAAGCTCTAAAGACACACCTCAGAGTGTTATAAAGCTCTAAAGACACACCTCAGAGTGTTAGAAACCTCTAAAGACACACCTCAGAGTGTTATAAAGCTCTAAAGACACACCTCAGAGTGTTAGAAACCTCTAAAGACACATCTCAGAGTTTATAAAGCTCTAAAGACACACCTCAGAGTTTTATAAAGCTCTAAAGACACACCTTAGAGTGTTATAAAGCTCTAAAGACACACCTCCAAGTGTATAAAGCTCTAAAGACGCACCTCAGAGTGTATAAAGCTCTAAAGACACACCTCAGAGTGTATAAAGCTCTAAAGACACACCTCAGAGTGTACAAAGCTCTAAACACACACCTCAGAGTGTTATAAAGCTCTAAAGACACACCTCAGAGTGGTATAAAGCTCTAAAAAACACACCTCAGAGAGTTATAAAGCTCTAAAGACACACCTCAGAGTGTAAAAATCTCTAAAGACATACCTCAGAGTGTATAAAGCTCTAAAGACGCACCTTAGAGTGTTATAAAGCTCTAAAGACACATCTCAGAGTGTATACAGCTCTAAAGACACACCTCAGAGTGTATAAAGCTCTAAACACACACCTCAGAGTGTACAAAGCTCTAAAGACACACCTCAGAGTGTAAAAAGCTCTAAAGACTCACCTCAGAGTGTTATAGAGCTCTAAAGACAAACCTCAGAGTGTTATAGAGCTCTAAAGACACACCTCAGAGTTTTTTAGAGTGGTATAAAGCTCTAAAGACATACCTCAGAGTGTTATAGAGCTCTAAAGACAAACCTCAGAGTGTGTAAAGCTCTAAAGACACACCTCAGAGTGTATAAAGCTCTAAAGACACACCTCAGAGTGTACAAAGCTCTAAACACACAACTCAGAGTGGTATAAAGCTCTAAAGACACACCTCAGAGTGTATAAAGCTCTAAAGACACAGCTCAGAGTGTATAAAGCTCTAAAGACACACCTGAGAGTTTTATAAAGCTCTAAAGACACACCTTAGAGTGTTATAAAGCTCTAAAGACACACCTCAGAGTGTTATAAAGCTCTAAAGACACACCTCAGAGTGTTAGAAACCTCTAAAGACACACCTCAGAGTGTTATAAAGCTCTAAAGACACACCTCAGAGTGTTAGAAACCTCTAAAGACACATCTCAGAGTTTATAAAGCTCTAAAGACACACCTCAGAGTTTTATAAAGCTCTAAAGACACACCTTAGAGTGTTATAAAGCTCTAAAGACACACCTCCGAGTGTGTAAAGCTCTAAAGACGCACCTCAGAGTGTATAAAGCTCTAAAGACACACCTCAGAGTGTATAAATCTCTAAAGACACACCTCAGAGTATTATAAAGCTCTAAAGACACACCTCAGAGTGTTATAAAGCTCTAAAGACATACCTCAGAGTGGTATAAAGCTCTAAAGACACACCTCAGAGTGGAATAAAGCTCTAAAAAACACACCTCAGAGTGTTATAAAGCTCTAAAGACACACCTCAGAGTGTATAAAGCTCTAAAGACACACTTCAGAGTGTTATAAAAAGCTCTAAAGACACACCTCAGAGTTTACAAAGCTCTAGAGACAAACCTCAGTGTATAAAGCTGTAAAGACACACCTCAGAGTGGTATAAAGCTCTAAAGACACACCTCAGAGTGTAAAAAGCTCTAAAGACACACCTCAGAGTTTTATAAAGCTCTAAAGACATACCGCAGAGTGTATAAAGCTCTAAAGACTCACCTCAGAGTGTATAAAGCTCTAAAGACATACCGCAGAGTGTATAAAGCTCTAAAGACGCACATTAGAGTGTTATAAAGCTCTAAAGACACATCTCAGAGTGTAAAAAGCTCTAAAGACACACCTCAGAGTTTTATAAAGATCTAAAGACACACCTCAGAGTGTATAAAGCTCTAAAGACACACCTCAGAGTGTACAAAGCTCTAAAGACACACCTCAGAGTGTAAAAAGCTCTAAAGACTCACCTCAGAGTGTTATAGAGCTCTAAAGACAAACCTCAGAGTGTTATAGAGCTCTAAAGACACACCTCAGAGTTTTATAGAGCTGTAAAAACACACCTCAGAGTGTATAAAGCTCTAAAGACACACCTCAGAGTGTTATAAAGCTCTAAAGACACACCTTAGAGTGTTAAAAAGCTCTAAAGACACACCTTAGAGTGTTATAAAGCTCTAAAAACACACCTCAGAGTGTATAAAGCTCTAAAGACACTCCTCAGAGTGTATAAAGCTCTAAAGACACACCTCAGAGTGTTATAGAGCTCTAAAGACACACCTCAGAGTGTACAAAGCTCTAAAGACACACCTCAGAGTGTAAAAAGCTCTAAAGACTCACCTCAGAGTGTATAAAGCTCTAAAGACATACCGCAGAGTGTATAAAGCTCTAACGACGCACATTAGAGTGTTATAAAGCTCTAAAGAAACACCTCAGAGTGTATAAAGCTCTAAAGACACACCTCAGAGTGTACAAAGCTCTAAAGACACACCTCAGAGTGTACAAAGCTCTAAACACACACCTCAGAGTGTTATAGAGCTCTAAAGACAAACCTCAGAGTGTAAAAAGCTCTAAAAACACACCTCAGGGTGGTAAAAAGCTCTAAAGACTCACCTCAGAGTGTTATAGAGCTCTAAAGACAAACCTCAGAGTGTTATAGAGCTCTAAAGACACACCTCAGAGTTTTATAGAGCAGTAAAAACACACCTCAGAGTGTATAAAGCTCTAAAGACACACCTCAGAGTGTTATAAAGCTCTAAAGACACACCTTAGAGTGTTAAAAAGCTCTAAAAACACACCTCAGAGTGTATAAAGCTCTAAAGACACACCTCAGAGTGTATAAAGCTCTAAAGACACACCTCAGAGTGTACAAAGCTCTAAACACACACCTCAGAGTGGTATAACGCTCTAAAGACACAGCTCAGAGTGTATAAAGCTCTAAAGACACACCTGAGAGTTTTATAAAGCTCTAAAGACACACCTTAGATTGTTATAAAGCTCTAAAAAACACACCTCAGAGTGGTATAAAGCTCTAAAGACATACCTCAGAGTGTTATAGAGCTCTAAAGACAAACCTCAGAGTGTGTAAAGCTCTAAAGACACACCTCAGAGTGTATAAAGCTCTAAAAAACACACCTCAGAGTGGTATAAAGCTCTAAAGACACACCTCAGAGTGTACAAAGATCTAAACACACACCTCAGAGTGGTATAAAGCTCTAAAGACACACCTCAGGGTGGTAAAAAGCTCTAAAGACTCACCTCAGAGTGTTATAGAGCTCTAAAGACAAACCTCAGAGTGTTATAGAGCTCTAAAGACACACCTCAGAGTTTTATAGAGCTGTAAAAACACACCTCAGAGTGTATAAAGCTCTAAAGACACACCTCAGAGTGTTATAAAGCTCTAAAGACACACCTTAGAGTGTTAAAAAGCTCTAAAGACACACCTTAGAGTGTTATAAAGCTCTAAAAACACACCTCAGAGTGTATAAAGCTCTAAAGACACTCCTCAGAGTGTATAAAGCTCTAAAGACACACCTCAGAGTGTACAAAGCTCTAAACACACACCTCAGAGTGGTATAAAGCTGTAAAGACACAGCTCAGAGTGTATAAAGCTCTAAAGACACACCTGAGAGTTTTATAAAGCTCTAAAGACACACCTTAGAGTGTTATAAAGCTCTAAAAAACACACCTCAGAGTGGTATAAAGCTCTAAAGACATACCTCAGAGTGTTATAGAGCTCTAAAGACAAACCTCAGAGTGTGTAAAGCTCTAAAGACACACCTCAGAGTGTACAAAGCTCTAAACACACACCTCAGAGTGTATAAAGCTCTAAAGACACAGCTCAGAGTGTATAAAGCTCTAAAGACACACCTTAGAGTGTATAAATCTCTAAAGACGCACCTTAGAGTGTTATAAAGCTCTAAAGACACACCTTAGAGTGTATTAATCTATAAAGACGCACCTTAGAGTGTATAAAGCTCTAAAGACACACCTCAGAGTGTTATAAAGCTCTAAAGACACACCTCAGAGTATTATAAAGCTCTAAAGACACACCTCAGAGTGTTATAAAGCTCTAAAGACATACCTCAGAGTGGTATAAAGCTCTAAAGACACACCTCAGAGTGGTATAAAGCTCTAAAAAACACACCTCAGAGTGTTATAAAGCTCTAAAGACACACCTCAGAGTGTATAAAGCTCTAAAGACACACTTCAGAGTGTTATAAAAAGCTCTAAAGACACACCTCAGAGTTTACAAAGCTCTAGAGACAAACCTCAGTGTATAAAGCTGTAAAGACACACCTCAGAGTGTTATAAAGCTCTAAAGACACACCTCAGAGTGTATAAAGCTCTAAAGACACACCTCAGAGTGTTTAAAGCTCTAAAGACATACCGCAGAGTGTATAAAGCTCTAAAGACTCACCTCAGAGTGTATAAAGCTCTAAAGACATACCGCAGAGTGTATAAAGCTCTAAAGACGCACATTAGAGTGTTATAAAGCTCTAAAGACACACCTCAGAGTGTATAAAGCTCTAAAGACACACCTCAGAGTGTTATAAAGCTCTAAAGACACACCTTAGAGTGTTAAAAAGCTCTAAAGACACACCTTAGAGTGTTATAAAGCTCTAAAAACACACCTCAGAGTGTATAAAGCTCTAAAGACACTCCTCAGAGTGTATAAGGCTCTAAAGACACACCTCAGAGTGTACAAAGCTCTAAACACACACCTCAGAGTGGTATAAAGCTCTAAAGACACAGCTCAGAGTGTATAAAGCTCTAAAGACACACCTGAGAGTTTTATAAAGCTCTAAAGACACACCTTAGAGTGTTATAAAGCTCTAGAGACACATCTCAGAGTGTATAAAGCTCTAAAGACACACCTTAGAGTGTATAAATCTCTAAAGACGCACCTTAGAGTGTTATAAAGCTCTAAAGACACACCTTAGAGTGTATAAATCTATAAAGACGCACCTTAGAGTGTATAAAGCTCTAAAGACACACCTCAGAGTGTTATAAAGCTCTAAAGACACACCTCAGAGTATTATAAAGCTCTAAAGACACACCTCAGAGTGTTATAAAGCTCTAAAGACATACCTCAGAGTGGTATAAAGCTCTAAAGACACACCTCAGAGTGGTATAAAGCTCTAAAAAACACACCTCAGAGTGTTATAAAGCTCTAAAGACACACCTCAGAGTGTATAAAGCTCTAAAGACACACTTCAGAGTGTTATAAAAAGCTCTAAAGACACACCTCAGAGTTTACAAAGCTCTAGAGACAAACCTCAGTGTATAAAGCTGTAAAGACACACCTCAGAGTGGTATAAAGCTCTAAAGACACACCTCAGAGTGTAAAAAGCTCTAAAGACACACCTCAGAGTTTTATAAAGCTCTAAAGACATACCGCAGAGTGTATAAAGCTCTAAAGACTCACCTCAGAGTGTATAAAGCTCTAAAGACATACCGCAGAGTGTATAAAGCTCTAAAGATGCACATTAGAGTGTTATAAAGCTCTAAAGACACATCTCAGAGTGTAAAAAGCTCTAAAGACACACCTCAGAGTTTTATAAAGATCTAAAGACACACCTCAGAGTGTATAAAGCTCTAAAGACACACCTCAGAGTGTACAAAGCTCTAAAGACACACCTCAGAGTGTAAAAAGCTCTAAAGACTCACCTCAGAGTGTTATAGAGCTCTAAAGACAAACCTCAGAGTGTTATAGAGCTCTAAAGACACACCTCAGAGTTTTATAGAGCTGTAAAAACACACCTCAGAGTGTATAAAGCTCTAAAGACACACCTCAGAGTGTTATAAAGCTCTAAAGACACACCTTAGAGTGTTAAAAAGCTCTAAAGACACACCTTAGAGTGTTATAAAGCTCTAAAAACACACCTCAGAGTGTATAAAGCTCTAAAGACACTCCTCAGAGTGTATAAAGCTCTAAAGACACACCTCAGAGTGTACAAAGCTCTAAACACACACCTCAGAGTGGCATAAAGCTCTAAAGACACAGCTCAGAGTGTATAAAGCTCTAAAGACACACCTGAGAGTTTTATAAAGCTCTAAAGACACACCTTAGAGTGTTATAAAGCTCTAAAAAACACACCTCAGAGTGGTATAAAGCTCTAAAGACATACCTCAGAGTGTTATAGAGCTCTAAAGACAAACCTCAGAGTGTGTAAAGCTCTAAAGACACACCTCAGAGTGTATAAAGCTCTAAAGACACACCTCAGAGTGTACAAAGCTCTAAACACACAACTCAGAGTGGTATAAAGCTCTAAAGACACACCTCAGAGTGTATAAAGCTCTAAAGACACAGCTCAGAGTGTATAAAGCTCTAAAGACACACCTGAGAGTTTTATAAAGCTCTAAAGACACACCTTAGAGTGTTATAAAGCTCTAAAGACACACCTTAGAATGTATAAATCTTTAAAGACGCACCTTAGAGTGTATAAAGCTCTAAAGACACACCTCAGAGTGTACAAAGCTCTAAACACACACCTCAGAGTGGTATAAAGCTCTAAAGACACACCTCAGAGTGTTATAAAGCTCTAGAGACACATCTTAGAGTGTATAAAGCTCTAAAGACACACCTTAGAGTGTATAAATCTCTAAAGACGCACCTTAGAGTGTTATAAAGCTCTAAAGACACACCTTAGAGTGTATAAATCTATAAAGACGCACCTTAGAGTGTATAAAGCTCTAAACACACACCTCAGAGTGTTATAAAGCTCTAAAGACACACCTCAGAGTGTTATAAAGCTCTAAAGACATACCTCAGAGTGGTATAAAGCTCTAAAGACACACCTCAGAGTGGTATAAAGCTCTAAGGACACACCTCAGAGTGTATAAAGCTCTAAAGACACACCTCAGAGTGTTATAAAGCTCTAAAGACACACCTTAGAGTGTTAAAAAGCTCTAAAGACACACCTTAGAGTGTATAAAGCTCTAAAGACACACCTGAGAGTTTTATAAAGCTCTAAAGACACACCTTAGAGTGTTATAAAGCTCTAAAAAACACACCTCAGAGTGGTATAAAGCTCTAAAGACATACCTCAGAGTGTTATAGAGCTCTAAAGACAAACCTCAGAGTGTGTAAAGCTCTAAAGACACACCTCAGAGTGTATAAAGCTCTAAAGACACACCTCAGAGTGTACAAAGCTCTAAACACACAACTCAGAGTGGTATAAAGCTCTAAAGACACACCTCAGAGTGTATAAAGCTCTAAAGACACAGCTCAGAGTGTATAAAGCTCTAAAGACACACCTGAGAGTTTTATAAAGCTCTAAAGACACACCTTAGAGTGTTATAAAGCTCTAAAGACACACCTCAGAGTGTTATAAAGCTCTAAAGACTCACCTCAGAGTGTATAAAGCTCTAAAGACATACCGCAGAGTGTATAAAGCTCTAAAGACGCACATTAGAGTGTTATAAAGCTCTAAAGACACATCTCAGAGTGTAAAAAGCTCTAAAGACACACCTCAGAGTTTTATAAAGATCTAAAGACACACCTCAGAGTGTATAAAGCTCTAAAGACACACCTCAGAGTGTACAAAGCTCTAAAGACACACCTCAGAGTGTAAAAAGCTCTAAACACACACCTCAGAGTGTTATAGAGCTCTAAAGACAAACCTCAGAGTGTAAAAAGCTCTAAAAACACACCTCAGGGTGGTAAAAAGCTCTAAAGACTCTCCTCAGAGTGTTATAGAGCTCTAAAGACAAACCTCAGAGTGTTATAGAGCTCTAAAGACACACCTCAGAGTGTTATGGAGCTCTAAAGACATACCTCGGAGTATACAAAGCTCTAAAGACACACCTCAGAGTGGTATAAAGCTCTAAAGACACACTTCAGAGTGGTATAAAGCTCTAAAGACACACCTCAGAGTGTTATAAAGCTCTTAAGACACATCTCAGAGTGTTATAAAGATCTAAAGACGCACTTCAGAGTGTATGAAGCTCTAAAGACAAACATCAGAGTGTTTTAAAGCTCTAAAGACACACCTCAGAGTTTTATAAAGCTCTAAAGACACCTTAGAGTGTTATAAAGCTCTAAAGACACACCTCAGAGTGTATAAAATTCTAAAGACACACCTCAGAGTGTATAAAGCTCTAAAGACACACCTCACAGTGTTATAAAGCTCTAAAGACACATCTCAGAGTGTATAAAGCTCTAAAGACACACCTCAGAGTTTTATAAAGCTCTAAAGACACACCTCAGAGCCTTATACAGCTCTAAAGACACACCTCAGAGTGTATAAAGCTCTAAAGACACACCTCAGAGTGTATAAAGCTCTAAAGACAAACCTCAGAGTGTACAAAGCTCTAAAGACACACCTCAGAGTGTATAAAGCTCTAAAGACACACTTCAGAGTGGTATAAAGCTCTAAAAAACACACCTCAGAGAGGTATAAAGCTCTAAAGACACACCTCAGAGTGGTATAAAGCTCTAAAAAACACACCTCAGAGTGTTATAAAGCTCTAAAGACACACCGCAGAGTGTATAAAGCTCTAAAGACACACCTCATAGTGTATACAGCTCTAAAGACATACCTCAGAGTGTATAAAGCTCTAAAGACACACCTCAGAGTGTATAAAGCTCTAAAGACACACCTTAGAGTGTTATAAAGCTCTAAAGACACACCTCAGAGTGTTATAAAGCTCTAAAGACACACCTCAGAGTGTTAGAAACCTCTAAAGACACACCTCAGAGTGTTATAAAGCTCTAAAGACACACCTCATAGTGTTAGAAACCTCTAAAGACACATCTCAGAGTTTATAGAGCTCTAAAGACACACCTCAGAGTTTTATAAAGCTCTAAAGACACACCTTAGAGTGTTATAAAGCTCTAAAGACACACCTCCGAGTGTATAAAGCTCTAAAGACGCACCTCAGAGTGTATAAAGCTCTAAAGACACACCTCAGAGTGTATAAATCTCTAAAGACACACCTCAGAGTGTAAAAATCTCTAAAGACATACCTCAGAGTGTATAAAGCTCTAAAGACGCACCTTAGAGTGTTATAAAGCTCTAAAGACACATCTCAGAGTGTATACAGCTCTAAAGACACACCTCAGATTGTATAAATCTCTAAAGACATACCTCAGAGTGTATAAAGCTCTAAAGACGCACCTTAGAGTGTTACAAAGCTCTAAAGACACATCTCAGAGTGTATAAAGCTCTAAAGACACACCTCAGAGTGTATAAAGCTCTAAAGACGCACCTTAGAGTGTTACAAAGCTCTAGAGACACATATCAGAGTGTATACAGCTCTAAAGACACACCTTAGAGCCTTATACAGCTCTAAAGACACACCTCAAAGTTTTTTAAAGCTCTAAAGACACATCTCAGAGTATATAAAGCTCTAAAGACACACCTGAGAGTTTTATAAAGCTCTAAAGACACACCTTAGAGTGTTATAAAGCTCTAAAGACACACCTTAGAGTGTATAAAGCTCTAAAGACACACCTCAGAGTGTATAAAGCTCTAAAGACACACCTCAGAGTGTACAAAGCTCTAAACACACACCTCAGAGTGTTATAAAGCTCTAAAGACACACCTCAGAGTGGTATAAAGCTCTAAAAAACACACCTCAGAGAGTTATAAAGCTCTAAAGACACACCTCAGAGTGTAAAAATCTCTAAAGACATACCTCAGAGTGTATAAAGCTCTAAAGACGCACCTTAGAGTGTTATAAAGCTCTAAAGACACATCTCAGAGTGTATACAGCTCTAAAGACACACCTCAGAGTTTTATAAAGATCTAAAGACACACCTCAGAGTGTATAAAGCTCTAAAGACACACCTCAGAGTGTACAAAGCTCTAAAGACACACCTCAGAGTGTAAAAAGCTCTAAAGACTCACCTCAGAGTGTTATAGAGCTCTAAAGACAAACCTCAGAGTGTTATAGAGCTCTAAAGACACACCTCAGAGTTTTATAGAGCTGTAAAAACACACCTCAGAGTGTATAAATCTCTAAAGACACACCTCAGAGTGTTATAAAGCTCTAAAGACACACCTTAGAGTGTTATAAAACTTTAAAAAAACACCTCAGAGTGTATAAAGCTCTAAAGACACTCCTCAGAGTGTATAAGGCTCTAAAGACACACCTCAGAGTGTATAAAGCTCTAAAGACACACCTCAGAGTGTTATAAAGCTCTAAAAAACACACCTCAGAGTGGTATAAAGCTCTAAAGACATACCTCAGAGTGTTATAGAGCTCTAAAGACAAACCTCAGAGTGTGTAAAGCTCTAAAGACACACCTCAGAGTGTATAAAGCTCTAAAGACACACCTCAGAGTGTACAAAGCTCTAAACACACAACTCAGAGTGGTATAAAGCTCTAAAGACACACCTCAGAGTGTACAAAGCTCTAAACACACAACTCAGAGTGGTATAAAGCTCTAAAGACACACCTCAGAGTGTATAAAGCTCTAAAGACACAGCTCAGAGTGTATAAAGCTCTAAAGACACACCTTAGAGCCTTATACAGCTCTAAAGACACACCTCAAAGTTTTTTAAAGCTCTAAAGACACATTTCAGAGTATATAAAGCTCTAAAGACACACCTGAGAGTTTTATAAAGCTCTAAAGACACACCTTAGAGTGTTTTAAAGCTCTAAAGACACACCTTAGAGTGTATAAAGCTCTAAAGACACACCTCAGAGTGTATAAAGCTCTAAAGACACACCTCAGAGTGTACAAAGCTCTAAACACACACCTCAGAGTGTTATAAAGCTCTAAAGACACACCTCAGAGTGGTATAAAGCTCTAAAAAACACACCTCAGAGAGTTATAAAGCTCTAAAGACACACCTCAGAGTGTAAAAATCTCTAAAGACATACCTCAGAGTGTATAAAGCTCTAAAGACGCACCTTAGAGTGTTATAAAGCTCTAAAGACACATCTCAGAGTGTATACAGCTCTAAAGACACACCTCAGAGTTTTATAAAGATCTAAAGACACACCTCAGAGTGTATAAAGCTCTAAAGACACACCTCAGAGTGTACAAAGCTCTAAAGACTCACCTCAGAGTGTTATAGAGCTCTAAAGACAAACCTCAGAGTGTTATAGAGCTCTAAAGACACACCTCAGAGTTTTATAGAGCTGTAAAAACACACCTCAGAGTGTTATAAAGCTCTAAAGACACATCTCAGAGGGTATACAGCTCTAAAGACACACCTCAGAGTTTTATAAAGATCTAAAGACACACCTCAGAGTGTATAAAGCTCTAAAGACACACCTCAGAGTGTACAAAGCTCTAAAGACTCACCTCAGAGTGTTATAGAGCTCTAAAGACAAACCTCAGAGTGTTATAGAGCTCTAAAGACACACCTCAGAGTTTTATAGAGCTGTAAAAACACACCTCAGAGTGTATAAAGCTCTAAAGACACACCTCAGAGTGTTATAAAGCTCTAAAGACACACCTTAGAGTGTTATAAAACTCTAAAAACACACCTCAGAGTGTATAAAGCTCTAAAGACACTCCTCAGAGTGTATAAGGCTCTAAAGACACACCTCAGAGTGTACAAAGCTCTAAAGACACACCTCAGAGTGTTATAAAGCTCTAAAAAACACACCTCAGAGTGGTATAAAGCTCTAAAGACATACCTCAGAGTGTTATAGAGCTCTAAAGACAAACCTCAGAGTGTGTAAAGCTCTAAAGACACACCTCAGAGTGTATAAAGCTCTAAAGACACACCTCAGAGTGTACAAAGCTCTAAACACACAACTCAGAGTGGTATAAAGCTCTAAAGACACACCTCAGAGTGTATAAAGCTCTAAAGACACAGCTCAGAGTGTATAAAGCTCTAAAGACACACCTGAGAGTTTTATAAAGCTCTAAAGACACACCTTAGAGTGTTATAAAGCTCTAAAGACACACCTCAGAGTGTTATAAAGCTCTAAAGACACACCTCAGAGTGTTAGAAACCTCTAAAGACACACCTCAGAGTGTTATAAAGCTCTAAAGACACACCTCAGAGTGTCAGAAACCTCTAAAGACACATCTCAGAGTTTATAAAGCTCTAAAGACACACCTCAGAGTTTTATAAAGCTCTAAAGACACACCTTAGAGTGTTATAAAGCTCTAAAGACACACCTCCGAGTGTGTAAAGCTCTAAAGACGCACCTCAGAGTGTATAAAGCTCTAAAGACACACCTCAGAGTGTATAAATCTCTAAAGACACACCTCAGAGTGTAAAAATCTCTAAAGACATACCTCAGAGTGTATAAAGCTCTAAAGACGCACCTTAGAGTGTTATAAAGATCTAAAGACACATCTCAGAGTGTATACAGCTCTAAAGACACACCTCAGATTGTATAAATCTCTAAAGACATACCTCAGAGTGTATAAAGCTCTAAAGACGCACCTTAGAGTGTTATAAAGCTCTAAAGACACATCTCAGAGTGTATAAAGCTCTAGAGACACATATCAGAGTGTATACAGCTCTAAAGACACAACTTAGAGCCTTATACAGCTCTAAAGACACACCTCAAAGTTTTTTAAAGCTCTAAAGACACATCTCAGAGTATATAAAGCTCTAAAGACACACCTGAGAGTTTTATAAAGCTCTAAAGACACACCTTAGAGTGTTATAAAGCTCTAAAGACACACCTTAGAGTGTATAAAGCTCTAAAGACACACCTCAGAGTGTATAAAGCTCTAAAGACACACCTCAGAGTGTACAAAGCTCTAAACACACACCTCAGAGTGTTATAAAGCTCTAAAGACACACCTCAGAGTGGTATAAAGCTCTAAAAAACACACCTCAGAGAGTTATAAAGCTCTAAAGACACACCTCAGAGTGTAAAAATCTCTAAAGACATACCTCAGAGTGTATAAAGCTCTAAAGACGCACCTTAGAGTGTTATAAAGCTCTAAAGACACATCTCAGAGTGTATACAGCTCTAAAGACACACCTCAGAGTTTTATAAAGATCTAAAGACACACCTCAGAGTGTATAAAGCTCTAAAGACACACCTCAGAGTGTACAAAGCTCTAAAGACACACCTCAGAGTGTAAAAAGCTCTAAAGACTCACCTCAGAGTGTTATAGAGCTCTAAAGACAAACCTCAGAGTGTTATAGAGCTCTAAAGACACACCTCAGAGTTTTATAGAGCTGTAAAAACACACCTCAGAGTGTATAAAGTTCTAAAGACACACCTCAGAGTGTTATAAAGCTCTAAAGACACACCTTAGAGTGTTAAAAAGCTCTAAAGACACACCTTAGAGTGTTATAAAGCTCTAAAAACACACCTCAGAGTGTATAAAGCTCTAAAGACACTCCTCAGAGTGTATAAGGCTCTAAAGACACACCTCAGAGTGTACAAAGCTCTAAACACACACCTCAGAGTGGTATAAAGCTCTAAAGACACAGCTCAGAGTGTATAAAGCTCTAAAGACACACCTGAGAGTTTTATAAAGCTCTAAAGACACACCTTAGAGTGTTATAAAGCTCTAAAAAACACACCTCAGAGTGGTATAAAGCTCTAAAGACACACCTCAGAGTATGTAAAGCTCTAAAGACACACCTCAGAGTGTATAAAGCTCTAAAGACACACCTCAGAGTGTACAAAGCTCTAAACACACAACTCAGAGTGGTATAAAGCTCTAAAGACACACCTCAGAGTGTATAAAGCTCTAAAGACACAGCTCAGAGTGTATAAAGCTCTAAAGACACACCTGAGAGTTTTATAAAGCTCTAAAGACACACCTTAGAGTGTTATAAAGCTCTAAAGACACACCTTAGAGTGTATAAATCTTTAAAGACGCACCTTAGAGTGTATAAAGCTCTAAAGACACACCTCAGAGTGTACAAAGCTCTAAACACACACCTCAGAGTGGTATAAAGCTCTAAAGACACACCTCAGAGTGTTAGAAACCTCTAAAGACACATCTCAGAGTTTATAAAGCTCTAAAGACACACCTCAGAGTTTTATAAAGCTCTAAAGACACACCTTAGAGTGTTATAAAGCTCTAAAGACACACCTCAGAGTGTTATAAAGCTCTAAAGACACACCTCAGAGTGTTAGAAACCTCTAAAGACACATCTCAGAGTTTATAAAGCTCTAAAGACACACCTCAGAGTTTTATAAAGCTCTAAAGACACACCTTAGAGTGTTATAAAGCTCTAAAGACACACCTCCGAGTGTATAAAGCTCTAAAGACACACCTCAGAGTGTATAAATCTCTAAAGACACACCTCAGAGTGTAAAAATCTCTAAAGACATACCTCAGAGTGTATAAAGCTCTAAAGACGCACCTTAGAGTGTTATAAAGATCTAAAGACACATCTCAGAGTGTATACAGCTCTAAAGACACACCTCAGATTGTATAAATCTCTAAAGACATACCTCAGAGTGTATAAAGCTCTAAAGACGCACCTTAGAGTGTTATAAAGCTCTAAAGACACATCTCAGAGTGTATAAAGCTCTAAAGACACACCTCAGAGTGTATAAAGCTCTAGAGACACATATCAGAGTGTATACAGCTCTAAAGACACAACTTAGAGCCTTATACAGCTCTAAAGACACACCTCAAAGTTTTTTAAAGCTCTAAAGACACATCTCAGAGTATATAAAGCTCTAAAGACACACCTGAGAGTTTTATAAAGCTCTAAAGACACACCTTAGAGTGTTATAAAGCTCTAAAGACACACCTTAGAGTGTATAAAGCTCTAAAGACACACCTCAGAGTGTATAAAGCTCTAAAGACACACCTCAGAGTGTACAAAGCTCTAAACACACACCTCAGAGTGTTATAAAGCTCTAAAGACACACCTCAGAGTGGTATAAAGCTCTAAAAAACACACCTCAGAGAGTTATAAAGCTCTAAAGACACACCTCAGAGTGTAAAAATCTCTAAAGACATACCTCAGAGTGTATAAAGCTCTAAAGACGCACCTTAGAGTGTTATAAAGCTCTAAAGACACATCTCAGAGTGTATACAGCTCTAAAGACACACCTCAGAGTTTTATAAAGATCTAAAGACACACCTCAGAGTGTATAAAGCTCTAAAGACACACCTCAGAGTGTACAAAGCTCTAAAGACACACCTCAGAGTGTAAAAAGCTCTAAAGACTCACCTCAGAGTGTTATAGAGCTCTAAAGACAAACCTCAGAGTGTTATAGAGCTCTAAAGACACACCTCAGAGTTTTATAGAGCTGTAAAAACACACCTCAGAGTGTATAAAGTTCTAAAGACACACCTCAGAGTGTTATAAAGCTCTAAAGACACACCTTAGAGTGTTAAAAAGCCCTAAAGACACACCTTAGAGTGTTATAAAGCTCTAAAAACACACCTCAGAGTGTATAAAGCTCTAAAGACACTCCTCAGAGTGTATAAGGCTCTAAAGACACACCTCAGAGTGTACAAAGCTCTAAACACACACCTCAGAGTGGTATAAAGCTCTAAAGACACAGCTCAGAGTGTATAAAGCTCTAAAGACACACCTTAGAGTGTTATAAAGCTCTAAAAAACACACCTCAGAGTGGTATAAAGCTCTAAAGACACACCTCAGAGTGTGTAAAGCTCTAAAGACACACCTCAGAGTGTATAAAGCTCTAAAGACCCACCTAAGAGTGTACAAAGCTCTAAACACACAACTCAGAGTGGTATAAAGCTCTAAAGACACACCTCAGAGTGTATAAAGCTCTAAAGACACAGCTCAGAGTGTATAAAGCTCTAAAGACACACCTGAGAGTTTTATAAAGCTCTAAAGACACACCTTAGAGTGTTATAAAGCTCTAAAGACACACCTTAGAGTGTATAAATCTTTAAAGACGCACCTTAGAGTGTATAAAGCTCTAAAGACACACCTCAGAGTGTACAAAGCTCTAAACACACACCTCAGAGTGGTATAAAGCTCTAAAGACACACCTCAGAGTGTTAGAAACCTCTAAAGACACATCTCAGAGTTTATAAAGCTCTAAAGACACACCTCAGAGTTTTATAAAGCTCTAAAGACACACCTTAGAGTGTTATAAAGCTCTAAAGACACACCTCCGAGTGTATAAATCTCTAAAGACGCACCTCAGAGTGTATAAAGCTCTACAGACACATCTCAGAGTGTATAAAGCTCTAAAGACACACCTCAGAGTGTTATAAAGCTCTAAAGACACACCTCAGAGTGTATAAAGCTCTAAAGACGCACCTCAGAGTGTATAAAGCTCTAAAGACACACCTCAGAGTGTATAAAGCTCTAAAGACACACCTCAGAGCCTTATACAGCTCTAAAGACACACCTCAGAGTGTTATAAAGCTCTAAAGACACACCTCAGAGTGTATAAAACTCTAAAGACACATCTCAGAGTGTATAAAGCTCTAAAGACACACCTCAGAGTTTTATAAAGATCTAAAGACACACCTCAGAGTGTTATAAAGCTCTAAAGACACACTTCAGAGTGTATAAAGCTCTAAAGACACACCTCAGAGTGCACAAAGCTCTAAACACACACCTCAGAGTGTTATAGAGCTCTAAAGACAAACCTCAGAGTGTATAAAGCTCTAAAGACACACCTCAGAGTGGTATAAAGCTCTAAAAAACACACCTCAGAGAGTTATAAAGCTCTAAAGACACACTTCAGAGTGGTATAAAGCTCTAAAAAACACACCTCAGAGAGTTATAAAGCTCTAAAGACACACCTCAGAGTGTTATAAATCTCTAAAGACACACCTCAGAGTGGTATAAAGCTCTAAAAAACACACCTGAGAGTGTTATAAAGCTCTAAAGACACACCTCAGAGTGTATAAATCTCTAAAGACATACCTCAGAGTTTATAAAGCTCTAAAGACACACCTTAGAGTGTATAAAGCTCTAGAGACACATATCAGAGTGTATACAGCTCGTAAGACACACCTTAGAGCCTTATACAGCTCTAAAGACACACCTCAAAGTTTTTAAAGCTCTAAAGACACATCTCAGAGTATATAAAGCTTTAAAGACACACCTGAGAGTTTTATAAAGCTCTAAAGACACACCTTAGAGTGTTATAAAGCTCTAAAGACACACCTCAGAGTGTATAAATCTCTAAAGACGCACCTCAGAGTGTTATAAAGCTCTAAAGACACACCTCAGAGTGTATAAAGGTCTAAAGACACACCTCAGAGAGTTGTAAAGCTCTAAAGACACACTTCAGAGTGGTATAAAGCTCTAAAAAACACACCTCAGAGTGTTATAAAGCTCTAAAGACACACTTCAGAGTGTTGTAAAGCTTTAAAGACACACCTCAGAGTGTATAAAGCTCTAAAGACATACCTCAGAGTGTATAAAGCTCTAAAGACAAACCTCAGAGTGTAC